>NC_074676.1:3670688-4270688 GCF_029448725.1 Salvelinus fontinalis | reverse complement strand
CCAAACACAGTGCTAATGTCTCCTATGTTTGTTCATGTTGCTTTCATTTTTCAAGTATATGCCTACTGCTCGACATGTCCCACGTTTGTCTAATACATATCACACGCGAGAAGAAAGTTTAACAATGCAGATAATATTAAAAGATACATTACATTGAATAGCCGTCCTGTGTCGGCTTACTCTCCACCACAGATTGTTTGTGGACTGATGAGGAGGAGAGTGCGCTCCTGTCATGTCACATATCTATCCAGCACTGTGCAAGTGCTCAGTAATTCGAATGTTCGATTCTCACAGCTGCTGAGGGTGTTTTCCTAATATTTTTATTCGTTAAATGTTTGTGATATGATGTCTCGACATGTTGAAATGTATAATGTGTTGAGAGTACTGATTATAGAATAAGATAATGCAATTGGAGAAATTGCATTAAAGTTCAGTGGTAGGTGTTGGGCTTTTTACATAGGGTGTGTTGCGAAACGTTTTGCAACACACAACACGTTTTGCAACGGAATCCGACTAATGAGCACACCCCTGTTCAGGTTGCTCATTTCATGTGAGCTTAGACTGGAGTGACATGTCCCAGGGCTCTCTCTAAAACTCAGCTGTGTGAGGAATTAGTGATACTCTGTCAAAGATATAGGCACTCTGCCTTAGAAGCCAGTTGTAGCTTTAGTGAATTGGCCATTTTGTTTGTTCTTTTTAAATGCTATGTTCGTATGCCAGTGTTCGTCAACATCTTGTATGGATACAGCTGACCTTCTGCTCCTGTAAATGAATAGCATCACGTTTCCATCTGACTCCTGATGCTCCAATGTGGTCTCAGAGCATTTCGTATTATTATGTACATAAATCCAAGACACTCCATTTAGTGTGATATGTTACGTGTCGTATGGTGTGTGTTAATTTGTGGATGTCCATTTCGTATGATATATTACAAATTACAATTTGTATGATATGTTACGAATTTGCTAAACATATGATATGTTAAGAATTTCAATGCTAGCTAGGTGGCTAGGTGAATAACGGTAGCTCTAGGGGTTAAGGTTAGGAGTTAGCTAAAAGGGTAAAGGTTAGGGTTAGCTAAAAGGATGAAGATTAGGGATAGGGTTAGCTAACACACTAAGTACACTGAGCCAAAATATAAACAACATGCAACAATTTCAAGTAAGGAAATCAGTAAATTTAAATAAATAAATAAGGCCTTAATCAATGGATTTCACATGACTGGGAAGAGATATGCATCTGTTGGTCTAAGATACCTTAAAAAAATGTAAGGGTGTGGATCAGTTAACCAGTCAGTATCTGGTGTGACCACCATTTCCCTCATGCAGCGCGACACATCTCCTTCGCATAGAGTTGATCAGGCTGTTGATTGTGGTCTGTGGAATGCTGTCCCACACCTCTTCAATGGCTGTGTGAAGTTGCTGGATATTGGTGGGAACCGAAACACACTGTAGTACACGCTCAATGGGTGACATGTCTGGTGAGTATGCAGGCTTTGGAAGAACTGGGACATTCAGCTTCCAGGAATTGTGTACAGATCCTTGCGACATGGGGCCGTGCATTATCATGCTGAAACATGAGGTGATGAATGGCACGACAACGGGCCTCAGGATCTCTTCACGATATCTCTGTGCATTCAAATTGCCATCAATAAAATACAATTGTGTTTGTTGTCCGTGGTTTATACCTGCTCATACCATAACCCCACTACCACCATGGGGCACTCAGTTCACAACGTTGACATCAGCAAACCACTCGCCCACACAACACCATACACGTGGTCTGCCATCTGCCCGGTACAGTTGAAACCGGGATTCATCCACAAAGAGCACACTTTTCCGGCGTGCCAGTGGCCATTGAAGGTGAGCATTTGCCCACTGAAGTCGGTTACGACGCCGAACTTCAGTCAGGCTGGCACGTGGTCTGCGGTTGTGAGACAGGTTGGACATACTGCCAAATTCTCTAAAACGATGTTGGTTTATGCTAGAGAAAATAACATTCAATTCTCTGGCAACAGCTCTGGTGGACATTCCTGCAATCAGCATGCCAATTGCACGCGCCCTCAAAACTTCAGACATCTGTGGCTCTGTGTTGTGTGACAAACTGCACATTTTAGAGTGGCCTTTTATTGTCTTGGCAAAAGAGAAACGCTCACTAACAGGGATGTAATCAAATTTGTGCACAACATTTGAGAGAAATAAGGTTTTGTAGCGTATGCAACATTTCTGGGATCTTTTATTTAAGCTCATGAAACATGGGACCAACACATTACCTGTTGTGTTTATATTTGTGTTCAGTATAGTTGCAAAGTAGCTAAAAAGTAGTAAGTAGTTGCTAAAATGCTTAAGTTGTCCAGATTTGAACACAAAACGTTTGGGTTGCTAGACATTTGTGTTATACATCCACCCACCCACTCTCCTTTCATTTATGACTTAGTAACCTTCTATCTTATGTAATCATACCAAAAGTAATATATCATACTAATTTGAGAGTCCCCGGATTTACATTTACTATGTTACGTCTAGTCTATGAGACCAGTCTAGATGCTCGCACCCCCTGACAAGACCATCTAGGGTCCACTATGTTACACGCACTTAATTAATCAATAAGGCCCGAGGAGGTGTGGTATATTTAAGCAATAAGGCACAGGGGGGTGTGGTATATGCCCAATATACCATGGCCAAGGGCTGTTCCTCCCACGACGCAACGCGGAGTGCCTGGATACAGTCCTTAGCCGTGGTATATTGCCACAATAAGCATTCAGGGCTCGAACCACCCAGTTTACAATAGTTTATAATGGCCATTATAAACTGGCTGGTTCGAGCCCAGAATGCTGATTGGCTGACAATATCATACCGTATACTATGATACCGTATGACAAAGCATTTTATTTTTACTGCTCAAATTACGTTGGTAACCAGTTTATAATAGCAAAAAGGCACCTCAGGTGTTTGTGGTTCATGGCCAATATACCACGGCTAAGGGCTGTATCCAGGCGCTCCGCGTTGCGTTGTGCCTAAGAACAGCCCTTAGCCGTGCTTTATTGGCCATATACCACACCCCCTCTGGCCTTATTACTTAAATATATCACGGCTAAGGACTGTTTTTATGCATGACGCAAAGCATGTGCCTGGATACAACCCTTAAAGGTAAATCTCACCGTTGCTCTTTCATGGTATACACAACATGACCAAAAGTATATGGACAGATGCTCGTTGAACATCTCATTCCAAAATCATGGGCAATAATATGAAGTTGGTCCCCCCTTTGCGGCAATAACAGCCTCCACTCTTCTGGAAAGGCTTTCCACTAGATGTTGGAACATTGCTGCAGGTACTTGCTTCCATTCATCCACAAGAGCACTAGTGAGGTCGGGCACTGTTGTTGGCCGATTAGGCCTGGCTCGCAGTTGGCATTTCAATTCATCCCAAAGTTATTCCATGGGGTTGAGGTCAGGGCTCTGTGCAGGCCAGTCAAGTTCTTCCACACCGATTATAATGCTGAAACAGGAAAGGTCCTTCCCCAAACTGTTGCCACAAAGTTTGAAGCACAGCATTGTCTAGAATGTCATTGTATGCTGTAGCGTTAAGATTTCCCTTCACTGGAACTAGGAGCCTGAACCATGAAAAACAGCCCCAGACCATTATTCCTCCTCCACCAAACTTTACAGTTGCCACTATGCATTGGGGAAGGTAGCGTTCTCCTGGCATCCGCCAAACCCAGATTCGTCTGTCGGACTGCCAGATGGTAAAGCATTATTCTTCACTCCAGAGAACGCATTTCCACTCCCCCAGAGTGGCTGTTCCGCCATGGAAACCCATTTCATCAAATCAAATTTTATTTGTAACATGCGCCGAATACAACCTATAGACCTTACAGTGAAATGCTTACTTACAAGCCCTAAACCAACAATGCAGTTTTAAAAAAATACCCAAAAAATGTAAACAAATAAAAGTAACAAATAATTAAAGAGCAATAACAATAGCGATGCTATGCACAGGGGGTAGGGGTACAGAGTCAATGTTCAGGGGCACCAGTTAGTCAAAGTAATTGAGGTAATATGTACATCAAATTTATCAATCAAATTGATTTATAAAGCCCTTCTTACATCAGCTGATGTCACAAAGTGCTGTATAGAAACCCAGCCTTAAACCCCAAACAGCAAGCAATGCAGGTGTAGAAGCACGGTGGCTAGGAAAAACTCCCTCGAAAGGCCGGAACCTAGGAAGAAATCTAGAGAGGAACCAGGCTATGAGGGGTGGCCAGTTCTCTTCTGGCTGTGCTGGGTGGAGATTATAATAGTACATGGATACATGTTCTGTTATAACTACAAATACATAGGTGTCTGGTTAGACTGTAAACTCTCCTTCCAGACTCACCTCTCTAGGGTACGTGAAACGGTAGCGTCCCACCTCTTCAACAGCCAGTGAAACTGCCGGGCGCCAAATTCAAAACAACAGAAATCCCATAATTAAAATTCCTCAAACATACATGTATTTTACACCATTTTAAAGATACACTTGTTGTAAATCCAGCCACAGTGTCCGATTTCAAAAACGCTTTACGACGAAAGCAAACCAAACGATTATGTTAGGTGAGTGCCTATTCACAGAATAACACAGCCATTTTTCCAGCCAAAGAGAAGATTCACAAAAAGCAGAAATATAGATAAAATTAATCACTAACCTTTGATGATCTTCATCAGATGACACTCATAGGACTTCATGTTACACAATACATGTATGTTTTGTTCGGTAAAGTTCATATTTATATCCAAAAATCTGAGTTTACATTGGCGCCTTACGTTCAGAAGTTCCAAAACATCCTTTGATTTTGCAGAGAGCCACATCAATTTACAGGAATACTCATAATAAATATTGCTAAAAGATACAACTGTTATGCATGGAATTTTAGATGCACTTCTCCTTAATGCAACTGCTGTGTCAGATTTCAAAAAAGCTTTACGGATAAAGCAAACCATGCAATAATCTGAGTCGGCGCTCAGAGCCCAATCAAGACACAAATATATCCGCCATATTATGCAGTCAACAGAAGTCAGAAATAACATTATAAACATTCACTTACCTTTGATGATCCTCATCAGAATGCACTCGCAGGAATCCCAGTTCCACAATAAATGTTTGTTTTGTTCGATAATGTCCATCATTTATGTCCAAATTCCTCCTTGTTGTTCTAGCGTTCAGTACACTTTCCAAACTCACGACGTGCGGGCAAGTCCAGCGGAAAGTACCGACGAAAAGTTAAAAAAGTTATATTACAGTCCGTAAAAACATGACAAACTAAGTATTGAATCAATCTTCAGGATGTTTTTAACATAATTCTTCAATAATGTTCCAAACGGAGTATTCCTTTGTCTTCAGAAGTGCGATGGAACAGAGCTCGCTCTCACGTGAACGTGCATGTTCAGGTCATGATAGACCTTACTCATTCAATCAATCAATTTTATTTTATATAGCCCTTCGTACAGCAGATAATATCTCGAAGTGCTGTACAGAAACCCAGCCTAAAACCCCAAACAGCTAGAATGCAGGTGTAGAAGCACGGTGGCTAGGAAAAACTCCCTAGAAAGGCCAAAACCTAGGAAGAAACCTAGAGAGGAACCAGGCTATGAGGGGTGGCCAGTCCTCTTCTGGCTGTGCCGGGTGGAGATTATAACAGAACTATGCCAAGATGTTCAAAAATGTTCATAAGTGACAAGCATGGTCAAACAATAATCATGAACAATTTTCAGTTGGCTTTTCATAGCTGATCATTAAGAGTTGAAAAACAACAGGTCTGGGACAGGTGGCGGTTCCATAACCGCAGGCAGAACAGCTGAAACTGGAATAGCAGCAAGGCCAGGCGGACTGGGGACAGCAAGGAGTCACCACGGGCGGCAGTCCCGACGCATGGTCCTAGGGCCCAGGTCCTCCGAGAGAAAGAAAGAGAGAAGGAGAAAATTAGAGAGAGCCAAGATTTTCAAAATGTTCATAAATGACAAGCATGGTCAAATAATAATCAGGAATAAATCTCAGTTGGCTTTTCATAGCCGATCATTAAGAGTTGAAAACAGCAGGTCTGGGACAGGTAGGGGTTCCATAACCGCAGGCAGAAGAGTTGAAACTGGAATAGCAGCAAGGCCAGGCGGACTGGGGGCAGCAAGGAGTCACCACGGCCGGTAGTCCCGACGTATGGTCCTAGGGCTCAGGTCCTCCGAGAGAAAGAGAGAAGGAGAAAATTAGAGAGAGCCAAGATTTTCAAAATGTTCATAAATGACAAGCATGGTCAAATAATAATCAGGAATAAATCTCAGTTGGCTTTTCATAGCCGATCATTAAGAGTTGAAAACAGCAGGTCTGGGACAGGTAGGGGTTTCGTAACCGCAGGCAGAAACAGTTGAAACTGGAATAGCAGCAAGGCCAGGCGGACTGGGGGCAGCAAGGTGTCAGCATGCCCGGTAGTCCTGACGTATGGTCCTAGGGCTCAGGTTCTCAGAGAGAAAGAGAGAACGAGAGAATTAGAGAGAGCATACTTAAATTCACACAGGACACTGGATAAGACAGGAGAAGTACTCCAGGTATAACCAACTGACCCTAGCCCCCCGACACATAAACTACTGCAGCATAAATACTGGAGGCTGAGACAGGAGCGGTCAGGAGACACTGTGGCCCCATCCGAAGAAACCCCCGGACAGGGCCAAACAGGAAGGATATAACCCCACCCACTCTGCCAAAGCACAGCCCCCACACCACTAGAGGGATATCCTCAACCACCAACTTACCATCCTGAGACAAGGCCGAGTATAGCCCACAAAGGTCTCCACTACAGCACAACCAAGGGGGGGCGCCAACCCAGACAGGAAGTTCACGTCAGTAACTCAACCCACTCAAGTGACGCACCCCTCCTAGGGACGGCATGAAAGAGCACCAGCAAGCCAGTGACTCAGCCCCAGTAACAGGGTTAGAGGCAGAGAATCCCAGTGGAGAGAGGGGAACCGGCCCTGGAGAGACAGCAAGGGCGGTTCGTTGCTCCAGAGCCTTTCCGTTCACCTTCACACTCCTGGGCCAGACTACACTCAATCATATGACCCACTGAAGAGATAAGTCTTCAGTAAAGACTTAAAGGTTGAGACCGAGTCTGCGTCTCTCACATGGGTAGGCAGACTGTTCCATAAAAATGGAGATCTATAGGAGAAAGCCCTGCCTCCAGCTGTTTGCTTAGAAATTTTAGGGACAATTAGGAGGCCTGCGTCTTGTGACCGTAGCGTACGTGTAGGTATGTACGGCAGGACCAACTCGGAAAGATAGGTAGGAGCAAGCCCATGTAACGCTTTATAGGTTAACAGTAAAACCTTGAAATCAGCCCTTGCCTTAACAGGAAGCCAGTGTAGGGAGGCTAGCACTGGAGTAATATGATCAAATTTTTTGGTTCTAGTCAGGATTCTAGCAGCCGTATTTAGCACTAACTGAAGTTTATTTAGTGCTTTATCCGGGTAGCCGGAAAGTAGAGCATTGCAGTAGTCTAACCTAGAAGTAACAAATGCATGGATTAATTTTTCTGCATCATTTTTGGACAGAAAATTTCTGATTTTTGCAATGTTACGTAAATGGAAAAAAGCTGTCCTTGAAACAGTCTTGATATGTTCGTCAAAAGAGAGATCAGGGTCAAGAGTAACGCCGAGGTCCTTCACAGTTTTATTTGAGACGACTTTACAACCATCAAGATGAATTGTCAGATTTAACAGAAGATCTCTTTGTTTCTTGGGACCTAGAACAAGCATCTCTGTTTTGTCCGAGTTTAAAAGTAGAACGTTTGCAGCCATCCACTTCCTTATGTCTGAAACACAGGCTTCTAGCGAGGGCAATTTTGGGGCTTCACCATGTTTCATTGAAATGTACAGCTGTGTGTCATCCGCATAGCAGTGAAAGTTAACATTATGTTTTCGAATAACATCCCCAAGAGGTAAAATATATAGTGAAAACAATAGTGGTCCTAAAACGGAACCTTGAGGAACACCGAAATGTACAGTTGATTTGTCAGCGGGCAGACCATTCACAGAGACAAACTGATATCTTTCCGACAGGTAAGATCTAAACCAGGCCAGAACTTGTCCGTGTAGACCAATTTGGGTTTCCAGTCTCTCCAAAAGAATGTGGTGATCGATGGTGTCAAAGGCAGCACTAAGGTCTAGTAGCACGAGGACAGATGCAGAGCCTCGGTCTGACGCCATTAAAAGGTCATTTACCACCTTCACAAGTGCAGTCTCAGTGCTATGATGGGGTCTAAAACCAGACTGAAGCATTTCGTATACATTGTTTGTCTTCAGAAAGGCAGTGAGTTGCTGCGCAACAGCTTTTTCAAATTTTTTTGAGAGGAATGGAAGATTCGATATAGGCCGATAGTTTTTTATATTTTCCGGGTCAAGGTTTGGCTTTTTCAAGAGAGGCTTTATCACTGCCACTTTTAGTGAGTTTGGTACACATCCGGTGGATAGAGAGCTGTTTATTATGTTCAACATAGGAGGGCCAAGCACAGGAAGCAGCTCCTTCAGCAGTTTAGTAGGAATAGGATCCAGTATGCAGCTTGAAGGTTTAGAGGCCATGATTATTTTCATCATTGTGTCAAGAGATATAGTACTAAAACACTTAAGTGTCTCTCCCGATCCCAGGCCCTCGCAGAGCTGTGCAGATCCAGGACAGCTAAGCCCTGGAGGAATACGCAGATTCAAAGAGGAGTCCGTAATTTGCTTTCTAATGGTCATGATCTTTTCCTCAAAGAAGTTCATGAATTTATTACTGCTGAAGTGAAAGCCATCCTCTCTTGGGGAATGCTGCTTTTTAGTTAGCTTTGCAACAGTATCAAAAAGAAATTTTGGATTGTTCTTATTTTCCTCGATTAAGTTGGAAAAGTAGGATGATCGAGCAGCAGTGAGGGCTCTTCGGTACTGCACGGTACTGTCTTTCCAAGCTAGTCGGAAGACTTCCAGTTTTGTGTGGCGCCATTTCCGTTCCAATTTCCTGGAAGCTTGCTTCAAAGCTCGGGTATTTTCTGTATACCAGGGAGCTAGTTTCTTATGACAAATGTTTTTCGTTTTTAGGAGTGCAACTGCATCTAGGGTATTGCGCAAGGTTAAATTGAGTTCCTCAGTTAAGTGGTTAACTGATTTTTGTCCTCTGACGTCCTTGGGTAGGCAGAAGGAGTCTGGAAGGGCATCAAGGAATTTTTGTGTTGTCTGAGAATTTATAGCACGACTTTTGATGCTCCTTGGTTGGGGTCTGAGCAGATTATTTGTTGCGATTGCAAACGTAATAAAATGGTGGTCCGATAGTCCAGGATTATGTGGAAAAACATTAAGATCTACAACATTTATTCCATGGGACAAAACTAGGTCCAGAGTATGACTGTGGCAGTGAGTAGGTCCAGAGACATGTTGGACAAAACCCACTGAGTCGATGATGGCTCCGAAAGACTTTTGGAGTGGGTCTGTGGACTTCTCCATGTGAATATTAAAATCACCAAAAATTAGAATATGATCTGCTATGACTACAAGGTCTGATAGGAATTCAGGAAACTCAGAGAGGAACGCTGTATATGGCCCAGGAGGCCTGTAAACAGTAGCTATAAAAAGTGATTGAGTAGGCTGCATAGATTTCATGACTAGAAGCTCAAAAGACGAAAACGCCATTTTTTTTTTTTGTAAATTGAAATTTGCTATCGTAGATGTTAGCAACACCTCCGCCTTTGCGGGATGCACGGGGGATATGGTCACTAGTGTAACCAGGAGGTGAGGCCTCATTTAACACAGTAAATTCATCAGGCTTAAGCCATGTTTCAGTCAGGCCAATCACATCAAGATTATGATCAGTGATTAGTTCATTGACTATGACTGCCTTTGAAGTGAGGGATCTAACATTAAGTAACCCTATTTTGAGATGTGAGGTATCACGATCTCTTTCAATAATGGCAGGAATGGAGGAGGTCTTTATCCTAATGAGATTGCTAAGGCGAACACCGCCATGTTTAGTTTTGCCCAACCTAGGTCGAGGCACAGACACAGTCTCAATGGGTATGGCTGAGCTGACTACACTGACTGTGCTATTGGCAGACTCCACTAAGCTGGCAGGTTGGCTAACAGCCTGCTGCCTGGCCTGCACCCTACTTCATTGTGGGGCTAAAGGAGTTAGAGCCCTATCTATTTCGGAAGATAAGATGAGAGCACCCCTCCAGGTAGGATGGAGTCCGTCACTCCTTAGCAGGTCAGGCTTGGTCCTGTTTGTGGGTGAGTCCCAGAAAGAGGGCCAATTATCTACAAATTCTATCTTTTGGGAGGGGCAGAAAACAGTTTTCAACCAGCGATTGAGTGCTGAGACTCTGCTGTAGAGCTCGTCACTCCCCCTAACTGGGAGGGGGCCAGAGACAATTACTCGATGCCGACACATCTTTCTAGCTGATTTACACGCTGAAGCTATGTTGCACTTGGTGACCTCTGACTGTTTCATCCTAACATCGTTGGTGCCGACGTAGATAACAATATCTCTATACTCTCTACACTCGCCAGATTTAGCTTTAGCCAGCACCATCTTAAGATTAGCCTTAACGTCGGTAGCCCTGCCCCCTGATAAACAGTGTATGATCGCTGGGTAATTCGTTTTAAGTCTAATACTGCGGGTAATGGAGTCGCCAATGACTAGGGTTTTCAATTTGTCAGAGCTAACGGTGGGAGCCTTCGGCGTCTCAGACCCCGTAACGGGAGGAGTAGAGACAAGAGAAGACTCAGACTCAGACTCCGACTCGCTACATAATGGGGAAAACCGGTTGAAAGTTTCTGTCGGCTGAATGAGCGACACCGGTTGAGCATTCCAACAGCATTTCCCTCCAGAAGCCATGAGAAAGTTGTCCGGCTGCGGGGACAGTGCGGGGGGATTTATACTAACGTTACTATCTGTACTTACTGGTGGCACAGACGCTGTTTCTTCCTTTCCTACACTGAAATTACCCTTGCCTAACGATTGCGTCTGAAGCTGGGCTTGCAGCACAGCTATTTTCGCCGTAAGGCGATCGTTCTCCTGTATATTATGAGTACAGCGACTGCACTCATTCCCCTCTCCTTCGGCCCCACTTCACAGTAGAAGCATCAGACAAGGTTCTAATGACTGTTGACATCTAGTGGAAGCAGTAGGAAGTGCAACATTACCAATATCCCACTGTATCTTCAATAGGAGCTGAGTTGAAAATCGACCAACCTCAGATTTGCCACTTCCTGGTTGGATTTTTTCTCAGGTTTTTTCCTGCCATATGAGTTCTGTTATACTCACAGACATCATTCAAACAGTTTTAGAAACTTCAGAGTGTTTTCTATCCAATACTACTAATACTATGCATATATTAGCAACTATGACTGAGAAGCAGGCCGTTTACTCTGGGCACCTCTGTGCACCTTTCCTCCAAGCTACTCAATACTGCCCCTTCAGCCACAAGAGATTAAGATCCACAACATTTATTCCACAGGACAAAACTAGGTCCAGGGTATGACTGTGGCAGTGAGTAGGTCTGGAGACATGTTGGACAAAACCCACTGAGTTGATGATGGCTCCGAAAGCTTTTTGGAGTGGGTCTGTGAACTTCTCCATGTGAATATTAAAGTCACCAAAAATTTGAATATTATCTGTCATGACTACAAGATCCAATATGAATTCAGGGAACTCGGTGAGGAACACTGTATAAGGCCCAAGAGGCCTGTAAACAGTAGCTATAAAAAATTATTGAGTACGATGCATAGATTTCATGACTGGAAGCTCAAAAGATGAAAACGCAGTCGTTTTCTTTTTGTAAATTTAAATTTGCTATCGGAATTGTTAGCAACACCTCCGCCTTTGCGGGATGCGCGGGGGATATGGTCACTAGTGTAACCAGGAGGTGAGGCCTCATTTAACACAGTAAATTCATCAGGCTTAAGCTATATTTCAGTCAGGCCAATCACATCAAGATTACGATCAGTGATTCATTCATTGACTATAACTTCCTTGGAAGTGAGGGATCTAACATTAAGTAGCCCTATTTAGAGATGTGAGGTATCACAATCTCTTTCAATAATGACTGGAATGGAGGTCTTTATTCCAGTGAGATTGCTAAGAAGAACACCGCCATGTTTAGTTTTGCCAAACCTAGATCAAGGCACAGACACGGTCTCAATGGAGATAGCTAAGCTGACTACACTGACTGCTAGTGGCAGACTCCACTAAGCTGGCAGGCTGGCTAACAGCCTGCTGCCTGGCCTGCACCCTATCTCATTGTGGAGCTAGAGGAGTTAGAGCCCTGTCTATGTTGGTAGATAAGATGAGAGCACCCCTCCAGCTAGGATGGAGTCCGTCACTCCTCAACAGGCCAGGCTTGGTCCTGTTTGTGGGTGAGTCCCAGAAAGAGGGCCAATTATCTACAAATTCTATCTTTTCTAAGAGGCAGAAAACAGTTTTCAACCAGCGATTGAGTTGTGAGACTGCTGTAGAGCTCATCACTCCCCCTAACTGGGAGGGGGACAGAGACAATTACTTGATCCCGACACATCTTTCTAGCTGATTTACATGCTGAAGCTATGTTGCGCTTGGTGACCTCTGACTGTTTCATCCTAACATCGTTGGTGCAAACTTGGATAACAATATCTCTATACTCTCTACGCTAGCCAGTTTTAGCCTTAGCCAGCACCATCTTCAGATTAGCCTTAACGTCGGTAGCCCTGCCCACTGGTAAACAGTGTATGATAGCTGGATGATTCGTTTTAAGTCTAATACTGCGGGTAATGGAGTCGCCAATGACTAGGGTTTTCAATTTGTCAGAGCTAATGGTGGAAGTCTTCCGCATCTCAGACCTCGTAACCGGAGGAGGAGAGAACAGAGAATGCTCGGCCTCTGACTCCAACCAGTTGCTTAATGATGAGAACCGGTCGAAAGTTTCTGTCGGCTGAATGAGCGACATAGGTTGAGTATTCCTACAGCATTTCCCTCCAGAAGCCATGAGAAAGTTGTCCGGCTGCGGGGACCGTGCGAGGGGATTTATACTACTATCTGTACTTATTGGTGGCACAGACGCTGTTTCATCCTTTCCTACACTTAAATTACCCTTGCCTAATGATTGCGTCTGAAGCTGGGCTTGCGGCACAGCTATCCTCGCCATAAGGCGATCGTTCTCCTGTATATTATGAGTACAGCGACTGCAATTAGAAGGCATAATGTTAATATTACTACTTAGCTTCGGCTGGTGGAGGTCCTGACGAACCACATCCAGATAAAGCATCCGGGGTGAAAAAGTTTAATGAAAAAAGTAGAGTGAGGGAAAAAATACAAATATTAAACGGTAATTAAAAAGTAAAAGCCGTAAAGTTGTCAGGTAGCAAAATAAGGTTATCAACAAACCGCACAGCAGCACGTAAACAAGTCTACAAGTTGTGTAGGTAGAATTATTAAAGTGACGATGCATAGATAATAACAAAGAGTAGCAGCAGTGTAGGGGGGGGGGGGCAATGCAAATAGTCTGAGTAGCCATTTGATTAGATGTTCAGGACTCTTATGGCTTGGGGGTAGAAGCTGTTTCGAAGCCTCTTGGACCTAGACTTGGCGCTCCGGTACTGCTTGCCGTTTGGTAGCAGAGAGAACAGTCTATGACTAGGATGGCTGGAGTCTTGGACAATTTTTAGGGCCTTCCTCCTTCCTCTAGTGGGTTCGATTCCCGGGACCACCCATACATAACATTTTTGCATTTAGCAGACACTTTGCATAAAAGCATCTGGTAAATGGCATATTTGTTTATTTTATTTTTTGTATTTAACTCCTAGAGCCATCACACAACCTCTCACCCACTCCCAAAGGTGAACTGGAGGGCATTTAAGTGAAAGAGAGAAGAAAATGTATTTTCAATTTGTCAAATAAAGTTCATTAATTGACTCTTTCAGGTGGTGTTGTATCTGCTAACCCTAACCCTTTTTTTGTTTTCGTGCTGCACTATTGGCCGTAAGTGCACTTGTTTGAGATACCCTGTGCACCAGGTAAGCAAAGTGTTCCCATTTTGAACCATTTAATTTGTGAGAAAATACAAAATCCGTCCATACCATACCAGGCGGACAGGGAGATCTGTGGTTAAATCGAGTGCCTCTATACTTCGCTGGCCAATCGGATAGCTCAAATCACCGTACTTATAGAGCTTCCACGACCCCGGCCACATCAACATTTGTTACTAGCCTACGTAACATGTAATAACTTTTAAAACCATGACCACAGAGAGACAGTCAAATTATACAGCAAAGAGCTGCTGTTTTTATGAAAAAATATTCAGCACTGTTACAAAATATAAAATGCGCTTCTCTACTACTTCCACTCTTCCACTCGCGCTGCAGCTGCAATGAATGAGTAGCCAAGTGTATTGATATCCTAGCGGTTGTATTATTATTAGCAGTTCGTCGTGTCTATTTTAATATCGAGGAATATTTCACTTTCTCTGGTCATAGGAACAACATGAATTTGTGCATGAGGCAGATGCGGTGCTACTAGAGTTTCGCAATCAGGTGAAAGACGTGTCCCCTCTCTCTAGTCAGTCTCACAAGGCAGCCCACAAGGAGGAAAGAAAGAGAGCTGTGAGAGGCGGACCCTCTGAATTTCTTTCCCTCCCTCCTCTGAGACTAATGCTGGGTTCTAAACAACTGTGAACTCGGAAATCTCAGACTTCCCGACTTCAGTGCGTTCACGACAACTGGGAACTCTGGAACAAAACGAAATCCGACTGGGAAAAATGATTTTAAAGAGTCACCCAACTCGGAATTCCAAGTCGGAAACTCTGGCATCTTTCTAGACCTCCGACTTTCCGACCTGAAGATCACTGACATCATGATTTGATCTCTTTTTTTTCTGAGTTTTCAGTTGTCTTGAAACCAGCATGACCGCAGGTACCATCAGTCCAATAAAATAAAAATAAACAAATTATTAGAAAATAATTTCAATTTATGAAACTTCTGAGTGACTGGTGCTTCTGCGTCACTACAGACCCTGGTTTGTAGAGAGATAGAGTCGTGCGGGTTATGGAAGGGTCTGGCCAGGGGGCTAGGCCGTCATTGTAAATAAGAATTTGTTCTTAACTGACTTGTCTAGTTATATAAAGTTTAATTTAAGTTCAGTTGTGCCTTGAAAATGCTACACCAACTGATCTATTTTGTAATCAAAGCTCGAGTTCTGAAATATAATATTGTCTGAGAAGAACAATATTGGCAGGCCAGGCATATAGCCAATATGCTGTGATCATGTATTTGGCCTACTGCACAAAGCTCAATCTTACATAACTTTTTTTTTTTTAGGTTAATGTAACATTTTTTAAGTTATGTTTAAAAAGAATCTGAGCGGCAGATCTCGGCTTGCTTTTTGACTTGACTCAGAAAAGGTTGGTGACCCCTGAACTAAACTATACTGTATGTAAGATATATTCAACTTTGATTACATTACCCTTTTTTTCTGTTTTTTTATTTCATTAATCATCTGTCCATGTCATCATATATTGAATTTTATGGTATGAAAAGTTCTGCCCTTAGTTGAATTGTACAACTCTTTGCATTGATAATGATGGATCTAAATTTCTACATACAGTACAGTTTTCTGGTCTTATTCTGAAAATGAAAATGTTAATTCCCACTTGCGCAAACTCAGTGAGACTGGGTGAATCCATCAAAAATCGAGGCCAGAGAGTTCTATGGTAAAGTCAGGCAAGCTGTGTCAACAAAAAGCATGGCTGGGTCAAAGTTCACTCACTCTTCTGGGCAAAACGGCTGTCATTCCTCAGTTTCTAATTTCTCACATGCTGGGGAAGGTAACGATTTCTTCAGCGTTGTTGGAGACAAGGTTTATTTCATAATGACCTGTGAATTATGGGAAATGGAATGCCTGGTGTCATTTTTATAATATGTTAGTGATGAATGAATGAGTATGCCTTAAATCTTAAGGAACTGTTATGTCAACTATTGACTCAGATCCTGAAAGACATTCCTGAAAGACATTCTCATGTCTGTTACATAGCAGCATGTTGGGATTGTGAGTTACTTTGGTATTGAATCATTGCTGTTGTTATTGATATTGTCTAAGGCCTTTTTTGTGTGAACTTTATACAGTATGTGACCATATCTTTGACAGAGCCCATTCCTCACTTCTTTTCAAGGAGTTGTTCCATTAAGTTACACGGTTGACTGTGTTTTGCTCTACCATTATGACTTTATATCGATAAGTATGAACAATTCAATAATTAACTTTACATATAGCTTATTGAGAAGGGTCTTTGATCAGTTATTGTATAGAGTGGGATAAGAAAGCGATAAGAACATAGATCACTCCACAAATTTCATAATGTTGCAAACATAACTGATATTGGGGTGTAGGTTGCTTGCTGAGTGTGCCCCAATAGGTGGGAGTTAATTTGTTCCAACTAACAGGAGCATGGGAAATCTCCTGAATGGTTGAACTGGATGTTTGCCTTGCAGTAACAGGGTAGGCTACTCACTGCTGCTTTTGATGCTGGAAATCCAAGACTGAGAAATCTGTTTTCTGCAACATGAAATGAAGGCAACTTCCTGTACTTTACAAGTATGCCTGTACAGTCGTGGCCAAATTTTTTGAGAATGACACAAATATTAATTTTGACAGTCTGCTGCCTCAGTTTGTATGATGGACATTTGCACATACTCCAAAATGTTATGAAGAGGGATCAGATGAACTGCAATTAATTGCAAAGTTCCTCTTTGCCATGCAAATGAACTGAATCCCCCAAAAACATTTCCATTGCATTTCAGCCCTGCCACAAAAGGACCAGCTGAAATCATGTTAGGGATTCTCTCGTTAACACAGATGTGAGTGTTGACGAGGACAAGGCTGGAGATCACTCTGTCATGCTGATTGAGTTTGAATAACAGACTGGAAGCTTCAAAAGGAGGGTGGTGCTTGGAATCATTGTGCTTCCTCTGTCAACCATGGTTATCTGCAAGGAAACACGTGCCGTCATCATTGCTTTGCACAAAAAGGGCTTCACAGGAAAGGATATTGCTGCCAGTAAGATTGCACCTAAATCAACCATTTATCGGATCATCAAGAACTTCAAGGAGAGCGGTTCAATTGTTGTGAAGAAGGCTTCAGGGCGCCCAAGAAAGTCCAGCAAGCGAGGTAAGCAAGCAAGGTACAAGCAAGCAAGGTACAGGGTTTGGACTGCTGAGGACTGGGGTAAAGTCATTTTCTCTGACGAATCCCCTTTTCGATTGTTTGGGGCATCCGGAAAAAAGCTTGTCCAGAGAAGACAAGGTGAGTGCTACCATCAGTCCTGTGTCATGCCAACAGTAAAGCATCCTGAGACCATTCATGTGTGGGGTTGCTTCTCAGCCAAGGGAGTGGGCTTACTCACAATTTTGCCTAACACAGCGATGAATAAAGAATGGTACCAACACATCCTCAGAGAGCAACTTCTCCCAACCATTCACGAACAGTTTGGTGACAAATAATGCCATAAGGCAAAAGTGATAACTAAGTGGCTCGGGGAACAAAACATCGATCTTTTGGGTCCAAGGCCAGGAAACTCCCGAGACCTTAATCCCATTGAGAACTTGTGGTCAATCCTCAAGAGGCGGGTGGACAAACAAAAACCCACAAATTCTGACAAACTCCAAGCATTAATTATGCAAGAATGGGCTGCCATCAGTCAGGATGTGGGCCAGAAGTTAATTGACAGCATGTCAGGGCGGATTGCAGAGGTCTTGAAAAAGAAGGGTCAACACTGCAAATATTAACTCTTTGCATCAACTTCATGTAATTGTCAATAAAAGCCTTTGACACTTATGAAATGCTTGTAATTATACTTCAATATTCCATAGTAACATCTGACAAAAATATCTAAAGACACTGAAGCAGCAAACTTTGTGGAAATTAATATTTGTCATTCTCAAAACTTTTGGCCACGACTGTACTTACATACGTATTCATACCCTTTACTCTGTGGTTTGTTGAAGCAGCTTTGGCAGCGATTACAGCCTTGATTCTTCTTGGGTATGACGCTACAAGCTTGGCACACCTTTATTTGGGGAGTTTATCCCATTCTTCTCTGCAGATCCTCTCAAGCTCTGTCAGGTTGGATGGGGAGCGTCGCTGCAGAGCTATTTTCAGGTCTCTCCAGAGATGTTCGATCGGGTTCAAGTCCGGGTTCTGGCTGGGCCACTCAAGGACATTCAGAGACTTGTCCCGAAGCCACTCCTGCGTTGTCTTGGCTGTGTGCTCAGGGTTGTTGTCATGTTGGAAGGTGAACCTTTGCCTCAGTCTGAGGTCCTGAGAGCTCTGGAGCAGCAGGTTTTCATCAAGCTTTTCTCTGTACTTTGCTCCATTCATCTTTCCCTCGATCCTGACTAGTCTCCCAGTCCCTGCCACTGAAAAACATTCCCACAGCATGATGCTGCTACAAACATGCTTCACCGTAGGGATGGTGCCAAGTTTCTTCCAGATGTGACGCTTGGCATTCAGGCCACAGAGTTCAATCTTGATTTCATCAGACCAGAGAATCTTGTTTCTCATGGTCTGAGAGTCCTTTAGGTGCCTTTTAGCAAACTCAAAGTGGGCTGTCATATTTAATACATTTTAGGCTGTAATAAAATGTGCAAAAAGTCAAGGGGTCTGAATAATTTCCGATTCTGGTTTCGGATTTCTTTATTCCGCTGTCAGTGTTTCCCTAATAGATTCTTTGAGATTGCTGAGGAGAGTTTCCGCTCAACTCCTGAAACATGGCATCTCAACATGTCATAGTAGATTATGCATCTAATGCATCATGTTGCAATTAAATGTTGAATTTGTTTTAATTATCGTAATTTGTTGTTGTACGTTTATATTCTCTAGATTTCTGAAAAATACATGCTTATTATTTTCCCTAGATGGTCTCTTCAGAGTCCACCCGTCAGTATTCCAGGCGTTGGCAGAATACAGGCCAGTGGCGGCGCTAGAGAGCACCATTTTCACCCAAGGCATTCCCTACCCACACAGCGTGAGGTACAGTACAAGAGGTCACACAAACAAACATGTCCAAAAGAGAACCATTTTGTTTAACAAAGTTCCTGATGTAAAGGTGTTGTGCATGTTGTTTATGTCACAAAAAGAAATGCACCTTCAGTATTTTATGTACTATTCCATTGAGGTTATTTCTACCGGTATCCTTTGTTTATTCATAGTTAGTATTGGCAGTTGCTAAGTATCACAGTTTTGCCTCATTCAGCACAGCCAAAGAGTTAAAAGCCATAGTAAGGGGGGAGCGTACATGTAGGGTTGTCCTCAGAAGAACTTGACTGCCTAGCCCAGAGTAAGACGTCGCTGAAAGTGTCCCGACGAGACCTGCCCTATGCCATCAGTAAGGTTATACACCTGTCCACCTGTCAAGGTTTGGACAAACAACTGAAAAGTCAGTCAATTTAGTCTTTTTCAGTTTGAATACCTTGCTTGCCGCACTGGTGTGTGTGTGTGCATGTGTGTGTGTTCCCCAAGGTCTCTGTGGTGGCACCACTGTATCAGGAACCATGATAGCAGCATACAGAGTTGGCATCCCTGTCTTTGTCAACTGACTCAAAATGGCTGTTATTTAGTCAGGATAATAAGACACTATGAGGAGTCTTAAATCTTACATTGTCATCAGTTGTACAATGTATTACAACTGCTTCATAATGTATCATGCCTGTCTCTTTCTCCTGACCTATAGCGGGTACTCTGTCCTTGGGTCTACAGAGCGACCTGCTATAAGCTGTGCCCGTCCCTGAGGAGCATGCAGCAGCCGGCCAACCGATTGAGGACGCTATACAGGCTGCACTGGCAGAGGCCAGGTAAGGAATGCATTAGGCTTAAAGGGATGTTCCACTCAAAATAGAACATAATATGATTTTTCATGTTGCCTGTAGCTGAATCCCCATGTTTTTTGGATATGTATTTTGCTTACTTAGGTATTTGATAGTGATATTGTGTTTTGTCAGTATCACTATAGAGCCCCATTCACTGAGCACTTAGTCTTTTGGTTCTCATGGTCTGTCTGTGCTCATGTTGTTTTTCTGAACGGTTATTTCCTGATCTCTAGATAGCTGCTTGCATGGCTGACATCACAGGAAGTCTCCTTATCAGAGTCTCTTTGTGGTTGCACTAACATGAGAAAAGAATTGAAGTTTTAGTATTTTAGAGAGAGAGAGAGAGAGAGAGAGAGAGAGAGAGAGAGAGAGAGAGAGAGAGAGAGAGAGAGAGAGAGAGAGAGAGAGAGAGAGAGAGAGAGAGAGAGAGAGAGAGAGAGAGAGAGAGAGAGAGAGAGAGAGAGAGAGAGAGAGATCATATCAAAGAGGCAATCTCAGTGTAAGGTTAGAAATTGTGAAAAAAGGCAATGATCTGACATATTGTTGTTCTTAAAAAATATATATACAGTATATTTCTACATATAACTTATACTTATAACTTATACTACATATAACTATACGTCTGAACTTTTGTGTCATCATTACATTGAGGTCCCTTAACCTCATATTCCAAAAGATATCGCTCTCATGCATAATAGCGCCAGGTTGGGCAGGCAGATAGCCTGTGCACTGTCTGAACGAATGCAGAAGAACAGGACTGTTCCTGGTCTTCACGTAAAAGAGGAAGAGAAAGATTCTGACTGTCAAAAATGTTGAGTACTAGTCATATGTTCCTCATCAAATGCAGGTGAACCCCTCTCATCTTGTTTTATAGAGTGCACCATTTTTTTCTCACTTTAGATTTAGCATGATGGACAGTGTGTGACGTGCTTGCTGTACAATACCACTGTGGCTTGTTTTAAAAAAAAATATCATAGGTGGCGTGAACGTGGATTTTATTGCAATGGGGAAAACAGAATAGCTTGTGTGGTATGTTCACAGAAACTCACACAAGCTTCACATAGGCTTACATCAAACACACTGTACTGTATACTGTAGGCTAATGTCTATAACATTCAGATGATGTTAATTTATTTGTTTGATTGAGACATAACTACTTTTATATTTCACATTTGGACAGACGAATACTGGAATTGTTGGCCTTAGGTGGAGTAGGAAGGAACCTTGCTGGTTCGTTCTAATTTCACGATCTGCAAAACTTCAACTGTTTATGAGGATATGGTGTACAAATATTACATTGAGTTAAGGAAGTTTTAATGTTGAGTTCTTTTGGGATGTTTTTCCCCAACAGACTCTCTGAACAGAATGGGACAAAGACCTCTGTTTTTGTCCCATTCTCATCTCAGCCATTGGAACTGACTCTCACAGTGATGCTGTACTGAACTACTCTCAGCACATGGTACGTATGCAAAGAAGTTTAAGAGTGGTGTTGTGTGCTCTTATTTCAACTCTAAAGCGGGCCCTTAATGAGTGGTAACAACTGTTTGTTATGACCAAATGCAAAGCAGAATGAATCCCTCTCCCATAGTATTCCGGCATGACATTAAATTGCTGCTTCTTCTTGTTTTACCCTTGTGCACCAGTGTCGTCGCCAGGCTTTAAGAGCAGAGGACCGCAACTTGTTGTGCCGTGATGACTAGGATCAGATCCCCTCCCTCTCTCCATATTATCTTATTCACTATGATTTAAAAGGCAAAACTGATCCTGCATTAACAGCACTACATCTCTGAGATGCTTTCTACATACGGACCCTGTTCTGATAAACTTGTGTTGCAGTGGGGTATGAGCCAACTAATTCTGACAAGGCATACAATCATCTCCTGTCACACAGCTGGAAGGCCCTGGCCTACACCTCCCCCAACCTGGCTGAGCTGTGTACCATGAATAAGACATTAGGCCTTCCAAAACCTTCAGGTAGCTGCAATACTTCAGCAAATGCTGTACTTGGATCATTTCTAATGCCTGTATGTTTTTCATCACCATCCTCGGGGACCACCAACCACTTCACATATTTGAACTATTCCAACACTATCTGATTTATTAACCAGTCCACTAATCATCAAGCCCTTGATCATTTGAATCAGGTCTTCTAGTGTTGGAATTTAACAAAGATGTGGAAAGGCTGGGGGTACCCATGGATTGGGTTGAGAAATACAGATTATTTAAGAGTGTGTGTATGTGATAAGCATATGATGAATGAGAATGTGGTCTTGTCTTATGGCGGCAGTGCTGACTAGCTCTGTGGAGGAGGTTCTGAGTTGTGCCATGGTTCCACATGCCCCCAACTGGACCACCCACACTGTGTGGTGGTGACCCTGGGGGCCATGGCAGTGCTGCTGTGTGGTGGTGACCCTGGGGGCCATGTCAGTGCTGCTGTGTGGTGGTAATCCTGGGGGCCATGGGAGTGCTACTGTGTGGAGAGACCTGCCGCCTAGGAGAGGAACAAGGGTAAGGGTTGGGAATACCTATAGCATACCATGATGGGAATACCATGATGATGATGGTTTTTGTTTGTCAGAAGGGTCAGCTATGCGCCATCCACTACCCTGCTTTGGCTCAGACCACAGAGGAAACAGTGAATGTCTCAGGAGTAGGAGATTGGTATGAAGATATGTAGGGACAGGGAAAAACACATGCAATGAAAAAATACTTAATTGACTTCATAGGTGAAATTAGGTTTCCCACTCACCCCTCTTTCCCCTCTCCTTAGTCTTGCAGGTGGGATAACGGCTGGGATGTTCCCGGGCAGAGACGCTCAAAGCTGTGTTAAGATGGGGCTCCTGGCAACACGCCTGTTACTGATCTCCCCACACCCCACCTGCCCAACTCTGACCACAGACTATGTTGAACCAAACAAGGTCCAACCACCCCAACCCCAACCTTAACCCACCCTTATGTGGATGGAGGAATGAGGAACAAACTATCTTTATTATGTTGTTTGACCATCAAAATAACTTTTCAATGATTAGTTAAAATGCCTCATCTACCACAGTGACAGACTGGTGATAATTTGCATACATTTTAAATAAAATACTTTTCAATTCTTTTATTTACTACATTATTTCAAATGCCTAGGCAAATATAACATGCATGTTTACAGTGACCTAGCCATAGCCTTGACCTGCATAAGTGTTGTTCTTCTTCTGTGAGGTTTAATGGTGATTGGCATCCAATATGTTGCATTAGCACACCCAACTGAACTATTGTATTGGTCCATTACACTTTGTGATACAAAATGGGAAAGGGGAACCGAAAAACAATTATATACAGTACCAGTCAAAAGTTTGGACACACCTACTCATTCCAGGGTTTTTCTTTATTTTCACTATTTTCTAGTAGAATAATAGTGAACACATCAAAACTATGAAATAACACATATGGAATCATGTAGCAACCACAAAAAGTGTTAAACAAATCAAAATATATATTTTGGATTCTTCAAAGTAGCCACCTTTCGCCTTGATGACAGCGCTGCATACTCTTGGCATTCTCTCAACCAGCTTCATGAGGTAGTCACCTGGAATGCATTTCAATTAACAGGTGTGCCTTGTTAAAAGTTAATTTGTGGAATTTCTTTCCTTCTTAATGCGTTTGAGCCAATCAGTTGTGTTGTGAATAGCTAAGGGTAGTCTACAGAAGATAGCCCTATTTGGTCAAAGACAAAGTTAAGAACAGCTCAAATAAGAAAAGAGAAATGACAGTCAATCAATACTATAAGACATGAAGGTCAGTCAATCTGGAAAATGTCAAGAACTTTGAAAGTTTCTTCAAGTGCAGTCGCAAAAACAATCAAGCGCTATGATGAAACTGGCTCTCATGAGGAACACCACAGGAAAGGAAGACCCAGAGTTACCTCTGCTGCAGAGGATAAGTTCATTAGAGTTACCCAGCCTCAGAAATTGCAGCCCAAATAAATGCTTCACAGAGTTCAAGTAACAGACACATCTCAACATCAACTGTTCAGATGAGACTGCGTGAATCAGACCTTCATGGTCGAATTGCTGCTAAGAAACCACTACTAAAGGACAGCAATAATAAGAAGAGACTTGCTTGGGCCAAGAAACACGAGCAATGGACATTAGACCGGTGGAAATCTGTCTTTTGGTCTGATGATCCAAATGTGCGATTTTTGGTTCCAACCACCGTGTCTTTGTGAGACGCAGAGTAGGTGAACGGATGATCTCCACATGTGTGATTCCCACCGTGAAGCATGGAGGAGGAGGTATGATGGTGTGGGGGTGCTTTGCTGGTGGCATTGTCAGTGATTAATTTAGAATTCAAGGCACACTTAACCAGCATGGCTACCACAGCATTCTGCAGCGATATGCCATCCCATCTGATTTGCACTTAATGGGACTATCATTTGTTTTTCAACAGAACAATGACCCAACACACTTCCAGGCTGTGAAAGGGCTAATTGACCGAGAAGAAGAGTGATGGAGTGTTGCATCAGATGACTTGCTGCTGCTTTTGCAACAGCTAATGGGGATCATAATAAAATACCAAATACCTGGCCTCCACAATCACCCGACCTCAACCCAATTGAGATGTTTTGGGATGAGTTGCACTGCAGAGTGAAGGAAAAGCAGTCAACAAGTGCTCAGCATATGTGGGAACTCCTTCAAGACTTTTGGAAAAGCATTCCAGGTGAAGCTGGTTGAGAAAATGTCAAGAGTGTGCAAAGCTGTCATCAAGGCAAATGGTGGCTACTTTGAAGAATCAAAAATTTGTTTAACCTATTAGGGGTGCAGTCCGACACCGGTACACTTATGACAACATCCAGCTCAAGTGCAGGGCGCGAAATTCAAAATATTTATTTTTTAAATATTTAACTTTCACACATTAACAAGTCCAAGACACCAGATGAAAGGTGCACATCTTGTGAATCAAGCCAACATGTCCGATTTTTTAAATGTTTTACAGGGAAGACACAATATGTAAATCTATTAGCTAATCACGTTAGCAAAAGACACCAATATTCTTACTCCATCAGTTTATGACTCCATCAGTAGCTATCACAAATTCGGCCAAATAAAGATAAAAATAGCCACTAACCAAGAAACAACCTCATCAGATGACAGTCTGATAACATATTTATTGTATATCATATGTTTTTTCAAAAAATTTGCATATTTCAGGTATAATTCATAGTTTACATTTCAGCTACAATCAGAAATTGCACCGAAAGCAACCATAATATTTACAGACACCAACGTCAAATACCTAATTACTCATCATAAAACATTTCTGAAAAATACATAGTGTACAGCAATTGAAAGACAGGCATCTTGTGATTCTAGACAATATTTCCGATTTATTAAATGTTTTACAGCGCAAACAAAATGTAGCGTGATATTAGCATAGCCACAATAGCCAGAAACACTTGGGCGCACACGACCAGTCAACATGCACGACGGATATATGAAATAACATCATAAATTGGGTCTTACTTTTGCTGATCTTTCATCAGAATGTTGAACAAGGTGTCCTCTGTCCAGATGAGTCGTTGTTTGGATTCAGAATGGCAAATTTCCCTCTTCACTTAGCATTGGCACTAGCCGAGTGGCACAAATCTCTTCGACGTAAACACAGTCAGAGGACGGAACACGGCAAAACTCCCGAAAAAAATTCAATAATCTGATTAAACTATATTGAAAAAACATACATTACGATGATATGTTCACATGTATCAACAAAATTCCGAGCCGGGGATAGTTGTCGTCTATTACGGCAGCAAAACAGAAGGCAATGGCACTTCCTTGTCGCGCGTTTCAGAGTACCGGAAGTGGACGGTCACGTCAAAGAAATAGCTTTTATTCCACCCCAGACCAAGATGAACACAAAATTTCTTCTCTCACATCATTTTGACACCAAGAGGAAGGCGTATGGAGTGTAAGTAGACTCCTAAGTGTCATGACCATGTATAGGCATCAAGTTGAACAGAACACATATTTCTGACATTTCACTTCCTGGTCAGGGAAAGTGCTGCCAAATGAATTCTGTTTCACTCAGAGAAATAATTCCAACGGTTTTAGAAACTAGAGAGTGTTTTCTATCCAATATTAATAATAATATCCATATTGTACGAGCAAGAATTGAGTAGGAGGCTGTTTGAAATGGGCACAATTTCACTGGCTACTCAACACTTTCCCTTGCAGCCAGAAGAAGTTTTAACACTTTTTTGGTTACGAAATGATTCCATATGTGTAATTTCATAGTTTTGATGTCTTCACTATTATTCTACAATGTAGAAAATAGTTTAAAAAAGAATAACCCTAGAATAAGTAAGTGTGTCCAAACTTTTGACTTGTACTGTATATACAGTTGAAGTCGGAAGTTTACATACACTTAAGTTGGAGTCATTAAAACTTGTTTTTCAACCACTCCACAAATGACTTACTAACAAACTATAGTTTTGGCAAGTCGGTTAGGACATCTACTTTCTGCATGACACAAGTAATTTTTCCATCAATTGTTTACAGACTGATTATTTCACTTATAATTAACTGTATCACAATTCCAGTGGTCAGAGGTTTACATACACTAAGTTGACTGTGCCTTTAAACAGTTTGTAAAATTCCATAAAATGATGCCATGGCTTTAGAAGCTTCTGATAGGCTTATTGACATCCTTTGAGTCAGTTGGAGGTGTACCTGTAGATGTATTTCAAGGCCTACCTTGAAACTCAGTGCCTCTTTGCTTGACATAATGGGAAAATCAAAAGAAATTAGCTAAGACCTCAGAAAAAAAATTGTAGACCTCCACAAGTCTGGTTCATCCTTGGGAGCAATTTACAAATGTCTGAAGGTACCACATTCATTTGTACAAACAATAGTATGCAAGTATAAACACAATGGACCCACGCAGCTGTCATACCGCTCAGGAAGGAGACGCGTTCTGTCTCCTAGAGATGAACGTAATTTGGTGCGAAAAGTGCTAATCAATCCCAGAACAACAGCAAAGAACCTTGTGAATATGCTGGAGGAATCATGTTCAAAAGTATCTATATCCACAGTAAAACGAATCCTATATTGACAGAACCTGAAAGGCCGCTCAGCAAGGAAGAAGCCACTGCTCCAAAACTGCCATAAAAAAGCCAGACTACGGTTTACAACTGCACATGGAGACAAAGATCGTACTTTTTGGAGAAATGTCCTCTGGTCTGATGAAACAAAAATAGAACTGTTTGGCCATAATGACCATCGTTATGTTTGGAGGAAAAGGGGGGAGGCTTGCAACCCGAAGAACACCATCCCAATCGTGACGGGGGTGGCAGCATCCTGTTGTGGGGGTGCTTTGCTGCAGGAGGGACTGCTGCACTTCACAAAATAGATGGCATCATGAGGGAGGAAAATGATGAGGTTATATTGAAGCAGCATCTCAAGACATCAGTCAGGAAGTTAAAGCTTGGTTGCAAATGGGTATTCCAAATGGACAATGACCCCAAGCATACTTCCAAAGTTGTGGCAAAATGGCTTAAGGACAACAAAGTTCAGGTATTGGAGTGGCCATCACAAATCCCTGACCTCAATCCCATAGAAAACATGTGGGCAGAACTGAAAAAGCGTGTGCGAGCAAGGAGGCCTTACAAACCTGACTCAGTTTCACCAACTCTGTCAGGAGGAATGGGCCAAAATTCACCCAACTTATTGTGGGAAGCTTGTGGAAGGCTACCCAAAACGTTTGACCCAAGTTAAAAGATTTAAAGGCAAAGCTACCAAATACTAATTGAGTGTATGCAAACTTCTGACCCACTGGGATTGTGATGAAATAAATAAAATCTGAAATAAATAATTCTCTCTACTATTATTCAGACATTTCACATTCTTAAAATAAAGTGGTAATCCTAACTGACCTAAAACTATTTTTTCTAGGATTAAATGTCAGGAATTGTGAAAAACTGAGTTTAAATGTATTTGGCTAAGGTGTATGTAAACTTCCGACTTCAACTGTATACAAATATTTTTTATATAAGAAATGTAAATATTATAATAATTACCCTACCAACTAACCCTATACTCATTAAATCCCATCACCTTATTCCACTACTTTGACCCTGTCTGATCCTACCCTAGGCCAATGACCTGAGAAGACGGGACACTACAACTCAACATACCCTGTAACTCTACTGAAGTCAAATCACGTACCCCAAAGTACTTCTCTGCCGCTTTCACCACAACATCTATTTTCTGTGATTTCCATTCCATTTCTGCAGTACAGTTGATAACCATTGCTATGAACGCTAAGAAGCGAACCTTACTCAAGCATAAATCACTCATTGGCCTATCCCTCTGTGCTGGCACCACTCTACTATTCACAGGGTTACTCTCAGAATCCCTCACCCTCGCCCCATACTCCTCTACTTTCTTCACTGCCTCAGCATACCTTCTGCACTACTTTGACTCTAGCCACCTCAACCTGCCTCTCTCGCACCCAACACTTCCGATCCCCACCAACATGGGCACCCCTACAGCTGACACACAAAACTTTATCCACCGAAACTACACAATCCTCTACCCCATGCCCTCCTGCACACTTCCCACATCTTGGAATCTCCCTCCTACACACTGCTGTGACATGACCATAAACGTTGCACCTGAAACAGTGCAGTGCATTCGCCACAAACGCTCTAACAAGATAACTGATATATCATAACATGACCTTGTTGGCTGAAAACTCAAAAGGACTGACAGTGACTCTTCTGTTTCACCACGCTCACTACCGGGTCTGCGTCGCACTAAACAGTGGGCGTCACAAACACTGTGAATCTTCAACTTCAATTGCTCCCCCTTCACACTTAACGCTACCCCAGAAAGCACTCCTTTCAATGGTGCCCTGTTCCTAAGAGCAAAGCAAGAAACTGATCTTCACCCAAGTTGCGTCGCACGGAGCGCCTGCTCCCTCTGATTTGAAGAAAGTCCACTTCGGGTTAAGTTCCTTGACTCACAGCACCCACCATCTTTTCCACCCAACCTGAAACCATCCATCGGATCAGCAAAAAGCCCTGGTTCCACCCTCTTCAAAGAATCTCACTCCCACTGGACCGAATGTATCTTTATCATAACTATGTCCATCAATGCAACTTGACACCAATCTTCCTCGACATACCCTCTTTAACAGATTCAAACCCATCCTCTGCTTTTTCAACCTCCTCTCTCTTTCCCTCCAATCCTCCTCCCTTAACCAATTACCCGACTTCTTCTGAAAATATTCAACTTTTCCAAGCCAAAATCTATTTTTGGCTTCCTCGAGAGACATGCTAAGCCCTGTCTTGCAGACGGGTCACTAGGAGTAGGGGTGTTAACCCCATGTCCTGGCTAAATTCCCAATCTGGCCCTCATACCATCATGGCCACCTAAACATCCCCAGATTACAATTGGCTCATTCATCCCTGCTCATTCATCCCCCTTCCTCTCCCATGTAACTATTCGCCAGGTTGTTGCTGTAAATGAGTGTTCTCAGTCAAATTACCTGGTAAAATAAGGGTTAAATAAAATTATAAATAAAGCACCCCCTCTAATTCAAACACACTACCAGGCCCATTCCCAGAAGAGCCGGGATTTTGTTTACCAACCACCCAATTTGAAATTTGCCCGTCATAAGTATCCAGACTGAAAGTATAATTAACTACATTTCACACAATGCATTGTTGATAGCCTCCCACGCAGCCTCAGTGCGTACTGAGCGCTTGCCCCATTCCCTCCTCCCTATTTTAACGCTAGTTAAGATGGTGGTTAGAGCGTAAAGTGTCTCTACAGATAAGAAAGAAAAGGGCAAAACATCTATCAAGCCTTTTGAATTATAGCGAAATAATAAACCTAACATAATCTAAAGTGTCTATCTATACAAATCTGGACAGTTCAGAGACATTAGCAATCCCCGCCCAATTTGGTGTGACTGTCCATTTGGAGTGGAATCCCTGTAATACGGACAGGGTAAGTGACTAGCAAGCTAGCCCAAACTATTATTGCAACTGTCTGCTACTGATTTCGTGGCAAAATAGCATTAGCTCCATGGTCGCATAAACGAATTGATACATTTTCTGTGTCAATGCCATCCTTTGCATCGTTGTCTATTTGTGGATTTAATGAACTGTCAATGGTTTACTGTGTCGGCGTCTGTTAGCCAGTAAACTAACGTTAGTAGGCCGCAGCCGCTAGCTAGCCAAGTTAGCTAACTGCGAATGCCAGCCTAGATTCTGAAGTTAGCTTGTAGGCTAATGTTAGCCTATTAGCACTTTCGTTGGTTAGCAAGCTGTCACTTTGTATTCACAAGACTCCAGGTCTTGTGAACTTTGGTTAACTATTTATTCAACCCAACATTAAGTGCTTGTCCTTTTACTCGTCGACTTGAGTCTTTTATTTTATATTAGCACCTGAACGGCTTTGACTAGCTAATACATAATGTCATGTCGTGAACTAACATTAGAGACTCATTGCAAACCATTAGCAACATGCTAACGTTAGTTAGCTATCAAGCTGGTTGGCATAACTAGTAACTATCAGTCAGCTGACGTTTGCTGCTTGCTTGTACAGCTGCATCAGAGAGAGGATAGGGGCGCGAAGCCCTTCGTATTTAGGCTGTAGTTTAGCAACGGATTTTGAATTGCAATTCAACCAACTAGTGTTACCCTTGTAGCTAACGTTAGCTGGCATGTAGTTAGCTATTTTGACGATAGATCTAGCCTTGCAATCAATAACTAGCTCTGTTTCAGTAACATCCCATTTGCAATTTACATCCCAGACAAGCGCAACCTCAACAAACCCCAAGATTCGATAGGCCTGTTTATTTGATTAGCCTGTGATGTAATACAGTTGACAGCTACACGATAGAACGCCCTCCTACTGTCAAAACACCACCTCATTTGTTTGTGACTTCCACAAGCCACTACTTTGTAACAACTGCTAACACAGGCAGCAGATATTGATGAGCCTCATACCATTTAGCTTAGGCTACATGATAATAGGACATCCCGCTTTACCAGTACTACTAACTAAGTGAACAGGTCCGGTTTAGGCCTACATTTTGCATTGACGGCAGTGTGTACTTTTCATGTTCTCCATTATTCACAATTTATATACTTCAGGAATACTCCAAATAGAGTTTCTGAGTAGCAATTGTGTCCATGTCAACTTTCTATCCTCTCATCCCTTACTACGCTCCTCCCTCTCAGCCCTTGACCAGCCGTGACATCTGCTCCCCCTCGCCGTGCCATAGGATGTCCCACAGCCCCGAGATAAAGGACGACTCCATGGAGTGCCCTCTGTGCATGGAGCCGCTGGAGATTGACGACGTGAACTTCTTTCCCTGCACCTGCGGCTACCAGATCTGCCGCTTCTGTTGGCACCGCATCCGCACAGATGAGAACGGCCTCTGCCCTGCCTGCAGAAAGGTACATAACCTATCTTACCCCTAACCCTGGCCCTTACCTTACCCTTCCGCTGGCACTGCCTCCACACAGACAAGAACAGCCTCTGCCCATCCTGCAGAAAAGTGAGGCTGGTGGTGCTGTCAATAAACATAGGTGTTATGCAAATGTGAAATACAATCTAGTAGAATATTATTCTGTTCTGCTCCCAATTCTCCTCATAAGGATATACAGTGCATTTGGAAAGTATTAGACCCCTTGACTTTTTCCACATTTTGTTACGTTACAGCCTTATTCTAAAATTGATCAAATATGTTTTTCCCCTCATCAATCTACACACAAAATACCCCATTGTGAAAAAGCAACGCTCTTTTTTAAAAATGGTTTACAAATGTATTAAAAATGAACAACGGATACCTTATTTACATAAGTATTCAGACTAGAGGTTGGCCAATTAATTAGGGCCGATTTCAAGTTTTCCTAACAATCGGTAATCTGCATTTTTGGGCACCGACCATATTGCACTCCACGAGGAGACTGCGTGGCAGGCTGACTACCTGTTATGCCGAGTGCAGCAAGGAGCCAAGGTAAGGTGCGAGCTAGCATTAAAAGTATCTTATAAAAAACAATCAAGCTGAACTTAATCACTAGTTAACTACACATGGTTGATGATATTACTAGTTTATCTAGCTTGTCCTGCGTTGCATATAATCGATGCGGTGCCTGTTAATTTATCATTGAATCATAGCCTACTTCGCCAAACAGTTATTTAACAAGCGCATTTGCAAAAAAAGCACTGTCGTTGCACCAATGTGTACCTAACCATACCACCAACTGAGCCCCGTGTGGCTCAGTTGGTAGAGCATGGCGCTTGCAACGCCAGGGTTGTGGGTTCGATCCCCACGGGGGGCCAGTACAAAAAAAGTATGAATGTATGTACTTGTAAGTCGCTCTGGATAAGAGCGTCTGCTAAATGACTCAAATGTAATGTAAATGTAACCATAAACATCAACACCTTTCTTAAAATCGAAACACAAGTATATATTTTTAAACCTGCATATTTAGTTAATATTGCCTGCTAACATGACTTTCTTTTAACTATGGAAATTGTGTCGCTTCTCTTGCGTTCTGTGCAACAGTTTCAGGCTATATGCAGCAGTTTGGGCCGCCTGGCTCGTTGCGAACTGTGTGAAGACCAACTTCGCCAAACCGGGGATGACTTAACAAAAGCGCATTTGCGAAAAAAGCACAATCGTTGCACGAATGTACCTAACCATAAACATCAATGCCTTTCTTAAAAGCAATACACATAGGTATATTTTATTAAACCTGCATATTTAGTTAAAAGAAATCCAGGTTTGCAGGCAATATTAAACCAGGGAAATTGTGTCACTTCTCTTGCGTTAATTGCATGCAGAGTCAGGGTATATGCAACAGTTTGGGCCGCCTGGCTCGTTCCGAACTAATTTGCCAAAATTTTAAGTAATTATGACATAACATTGAAGGTTGTGCAATGTAACAGGAATATTTAGACTTATGCATGCCACCCGTTAGATAAAATACGGAACAGTTCCGTTTTTCACTGAAAGAATAACCATTTTGTTTTCGAAATGATAGTTTCCGGATTTGACCATATTAATGACATAAGGCTCATATTTCTGTGTGTTATTATGTTATAATTAAGTCTTATTTGATAGAGCAGTCTGACTGGCTCGTAAGTATTTATTCAAACAGCACTTTCGTGTGTTTGCCAGCAGCTCTTCCCTGTGCTTCAAGGATTGAGCTGTTTATGTCTTCAAGCCTATCAACTACCGAGATTAGGCTGGTTTAACCGATGTGAAATGGCTAGCTAGTTAGCGGGCTGCGCTCTAATAGCGTTTCAATCGGTGACATAACTCGCTCTGAGACCTTGAAGTAGTTGTTCCCCTTGCTCTGCAAGGGCCGTGGCTTTTGTGGAGCGATCGGTAACAATGCTTCGAGGGTGGCTGTTGTCGATGTGTTCCTGGTTCGAGGAGAGGGACGGAAGCTATACTGTTACACTGACAATACTAAAGTGCCTATAAGAGCATCCAATAGTCAAAGGTATATGAAATAAAAATGGTATAGAGAGAAATAGTCCAATAATAACTACAACCTAAGACTTCTTACCTGGGAATATTGAAGACTCATGTTAAAAGAAACCACCAGCTTTCATATGTTCTCATGTTCTGAGCAAGGAACTTTACGTTAGCTTTTTTACATAGCACATATTAAACTTTTACGTTCTTCTCCAACACTTTGTTTTTGCATTATTTAAACCAAATTGAACATGTTTCATTATTTATTTGAGGCTAAATTGATTTTATTGATGTATTATACACTGCTCAAAAAAATAAAGGGAACACTAAAATAACACATCCTAGATCTGAATGAAATATTCTTAAATACTTTTTTCTTTACATAGTTGAATGTGCTGACAACAAAATCACACAAATTATCAATGGAAATCAAATTTATCAACCCATGGAGGTCTGGATTTGGAGTCGCACTCAAAATTAAAGTGGAAAACCACACTACAGGCTGATCCAACTTTGTTGTAATGTCCTTAAAACAAGTCAAAATGAGGCTCAGTAGTGTGTGTGGCCTCCACGTGCCTGTATGACCTCCCTACAACGCCTGGGCATGCTCCTGATGAGGTGGCGGATGGTCTCCTGAGGGATCTCCTCCCAGACCTGGACTAAAGTATCCGCCAACTCCTGGACAGTCTGTGGTGCAACGTGGCGTTGGTGGATGGAGCGAGACATGATGTCCCAGATGTGCTCAATTGGATTCAGGTCTGGGGAACGGGCGGGCCAGTCCATAGCATCAATGCCTTCCTCTTGCAGGAACTGCTGACACACACCAGCCACATGAGGTCTAGCATTGTCTTGCATTAGGAGGAACCCAGGGCCAACCGCACCAGCATATGGTCTCACAAGGGGTCTGAGGATCTCATCTCGGTACCTAATGGCAGTCAGGCTACCTCTGGCGAGCACATGGAGGGTTGTGCGGCCCCCCAAAGAAATGACACCCCACACCATGACTGACCCACCGCCAAACCGGTCATGCTGGAGGATGTTGCAGGCAGCAGAACGTTCTCCACGGCGTCTTCAGACTCTGTCACGTCTGTCACGTGCTCAGTGTGAACCTGCTTTCATCTGTGAAGAGCACAGGGCGCCAGTGGCGAATTTGCCAATCTTGGTGTTCTCTGGCAAATGCCAAACGTCCTGCACGGTGTTGGGCTGTAAGCCCAACCCCCACCTGTGGACGTCGGGCCCTCATACCACCCTCATGGAGTCTGTTTCTGACCGTTTGAGCAGACACATGCACATTTGTGGCCTGCTGGAGGTCATTTTGCAGGGCTCTGGCAGTGCTCCTCCTTGCACAAAGGCGGAGGTAGCGGTCCTGCTGCTGGGTTGTTGCCCTCCTACGGCCTCCTCCACGTCTCCTGATGGACTGCCCTGTCTCCTGGTAGCGCCTCCATGCTCTGGACACTACACTGACAGACACAACAAACCTTTTTGCCACAGCTCGCATTGATGTGCCATCCTGGATGAGCTGCACTACCTGAGCCACTTGTGTGGGTTGTAGACTCCGTCTCATGCTACCACTAGAGTGAAAGCACCACCAGCATTCAAAAGTGACCAAAACATCAGCCAGGAAGCATAGGAACTGAGAAGTGGTCTGTGGTCACCACCTGTAGAACCACTCCTTTATTGCTAATTGCCTATATTTTCCACCTTTTGTCTATTCCATTTGCACAACAGCATGTGAAATTTATTGTCAATCAGTGTTGCTTCCTAAGTGGACAGTTTGATTTCACAGAAGTGTGATTGACTTGGAGTTACATTATGTTGTTTAAGTTTTCCCTTACTTTTTTGAGCAGTGTATTAAGTTAAAATAAGTGTTCATTCAGTATTGTTGTAATTGTCATTATTACAAATAGATAAATAAATCGTCCGATTAATCGGTGTCGGCTTTATTTTTGGTCCTCCAATAATCTGTATCGGCGTTGAGAAATCATAATTGGTCGACCTCTAATTCAGACCCTTTGCTATGAGACTCAAAATTGAGCTCAGGTGCATCCTGTTTCCATTGGTCATCCTTGAGATGTTTCTACAACTTGATTGGAGTCCATCTATGGTAAATTCAATTGATTGGGTATGATTTGGAATGGCACACACCTGTCTATGTAAGGTCCCACAGTTGATAGTGCATGTCAGAGAAAAAAACCAAGACATGAAGTCAAAGGTATTGTCCTAGACCGCCACCAATCAGGCCTTTACGGTAGAGTGGCCAGGCGGAAGCCACTCCTCCATAAATGGCACATGACATCTCGCTTGGAGTTTGACAAAAGGCACCTAAAGGACTCTCAGACCATGAGAAACAAGATTTTCTGGTCTGATGAAACCAAGATGGAACTATTTGACCTGAATGCCAAGTGTCACGTCTGGAGGAATGCTGGCACCATCCCTATGGTGAAGCAGGGTGGTGGCAGCATCATATGGTGTGGATGTTTTTCCGTGGCAGGGGCTGGGAAACAAGTCAGGATCGAGGGAAAGATGAACAGAGCAAAGTATACAGAGATCCTTGATGAAAACCTGCTCCAGAGTGTTCAGGACCACAGAATGGGGAGACGGTTCAACTTCCAACAGGACAACGACCCTAAGCACACAGCCAAGACAACGCAGGAGTGGCTTCAGCACAAGTCTCTGAATGTCCTTGAGTGGCTCAGCCAGAGCTCGGACTTGAACCTGATTTAACATCTCTGGAGAGACCTGAAAATGGCTGTGTCGCGACTCTCCCCATCCACCCTGACAGAGCTTGAGAGGATCTGCAGAGAAGAATGTGAGAAACTCCCAAAATACAGGTGTGACAAGCTTGTAGTGTCATACCCAAGGAGACTCTTGGCTGTAATCGCTGCAAAATGTGCTTCAAGAAAGTACTGAGTGAAGGGTCTGAATACTACTTACTTATTTAATACATTTGTAAAAATTTCAAAACATGTTTTTGCTTTGTCATTATGGGGTGTTGTGTGTAGATTGATGGGGTGGGGGGCAATTGAATACATTTTAGAATAAGGCTGTAACAACAATGTGGGAAAAAATTAAATGGGTCAGAATACTTTATGAATACACTGTACCTACGGACAGGTGAGCTTACCTGTCTATCTCTGCCCCCTTACTATCCAGCCGTACCCGGAGGACCCTGCGGTGTACAAGCCTCTGTCACAGGAGGAGATTCAGAGGATAAAGAACGAGAAGAAGCAGAAGCAGAACGAGAAGAAACAGAAGGTGACAGAGAATCGGAAACACCTGGCCAGCGTCAGGGTGGTGCAGAGAAACCTGGTGTTTGTTGTTGGGCTCTCTCAAAGGCTCGCAGACCCAGAGGTGAGACAGGACACGTACACACACACACACACACACACACACAGGGTCAGGGTGGTGCAGAGAAACCTGGTGTTTGATTCTACAATATAAGCCTACTACATAAATATAGACACGTGTGTGTGTGTGTGAGTGAATCGGGGGTTGAATCGTTTTTTTTTTACCCTCTCTTCTATAAAATGACTAACCGGTTTCTAGTTTTTCTTTTATGCAAATCTTGAGGCCCCCTCACGCCCAAAGGAAACGCTGGCATACCGAAAATGAAGATATTTAGTGAATTTCCTACCTAAAATGTCAAGACTGCTGCCACTTACATAGGCATACATTTCATGTCTATGCTATGGGCTGACTGTGGCTATCCCACGGCTGGATATGAGAAACACGGCTCTTTGCCTAGGGGTAAATATGTGGTCCTCTGTAAGCTCATTTGGTAGAGCATGGCACTTGTAACGCCAGGATAGTGGTTTAGATTCCCGGGACCACCTGTACGTGAAGTGAATGCATGGCATGACTTTAAGTCTCTTTGGATAAAAGCATCTCAAATGGCATGTATTATTATTATTATATTTTTTTAAATAGTTGGTAAGGTGGCAAAATTCCAAGAACATTTTCCAAAATTCTCAGGTTTTCCAGAAATTGGGAAGCCTCCAACTAGGATTTCTGGGGAACTTGTGTGTTATTTTCCCACATCCGTTTTAAGCTAAATGCCATAGGTTTCTTGTTCTATATGAAGTACATTCCATGTGATCTACTATCCCATTCCCTTTACAGTTAACCCATGCATGCTTGTTTGCCTGGGCAATGTGTTTTGCTGCTTAAATGAGCTGTTGCACATAGCGTACATTGTTTTATCGTAGATTACTTGACGTCCACAGATGTGGGTGAGGATCAAAATAATTTAGAACATTGTTCTAACACACACACATGCTAAATCTAAGTCCCCAGCTGTGCTTCAGCCATAACCTAGTTAGTGTGAGCGATATAGCATTTCATCTCACTATTCTCTTACTTGATCATATTTCTGGTCTACTGACCAAGGTATATTTGTCTTCCCTCCCAACTGTATTTATACAATTCTGTTTGTGAACAATTTCCCATAATGCCAGAGCATAGCACAATCATCCCTCTATTTGTCTGTTTCTCCACAGGTTCTAAAGAGGCCAGAGTATTTTGGGAAGTTTGGGAAAATACACAAGGTGGTCATCAACAACAGCACATCATATGCAGGTTCACAGGTAAGAGCGGGTTCCATGTGGCTCAGTTGGTAGAAGGCACGGACGGTCGTGGGTTCAATTCCCGCAATGATGCCATACAAAAAAGATTTACACTGACTGTACTGTAAATCACTTTGGATAAAAGCGCCTGCTAAGTGGCACATCATAAGATGTGGGATTATTGAAACGTTGGTACTCTTTCGGTACCAGAACATGAAAAACGGTTCGGCGTTAGAATTTGTTACTTCTGATATTTCTGTCAAACGTCTCACGTCGTCTACTGATTGGGAGAGGGGAGCTAACACGATGCCCGGGCTGCAACATTCTAGCTCCCCACTCATGTTGCACAGAATTTAACACATTTGAATAATGTAACACGGCATGTAGAAATGTTGCAACTGCAAATAACTGTTCACAAAACATGGTCCATTACAGGCTAGAACACAATACAATACACAAAGATACCGGTAGCTTCCAACTTTGTAGTCTAGCTTTCCTTGCTAGCTTACAGCTGAAGTTAACATCAGTTCACTGCCCTAGTACTTTGTTTGCGATATTATACAAACATAATGCGAAAAAAATATGCTGATTTTTCAAAGCTAATTCTCACCTAAAACCATAGTCGTTGCCAAAAACTCCTCGTTTCCTCGGCGTCACATTTCTCCAGTCTCTCTCACTGTGCGTGAATGACGTCATTAGGTGTTAGTACGATCTTTTATAGAAGAGGTTGATTCTTCTATGCAAATGTTGATCAGTACAATAAAATCATTCCCAAATGGAAGGGAATCGTTAACCCCACGATATCATCCAAAACACGTGCAACGATTCAATGCAACACACGCACACTCCTATTGAATATGTATTCACCTGTATTGTGAATAGGCCTAGGCATTGGCCTATTTTTTTTATTTGCCCAGTTTATCAATCGAGATTTACCATTCAAAATCAATTATTAGCATTATGTTATGTAGTTTGTTTTCACCAAAGTCAAATGGATTGTGTAATTGATTCGAAACTGCACACATGGCTGTCTCTGAAAAATCCACCACATTTCTAATGATATTGAACTCGAAACATCTGTCTGGTTCAAATGCCGTCCTGTGACTTTGGCTAATATACTTGGGATTGAATTCAACAGCAGGTGATTTTCCTCTCAAATGTAAATATGGAGAAGGGGACATGAACTACCTATTTTTTAACATTTTCACTGTTTTCTGATCCACAGGGTCCCAGTGCCAGTGCCTACGTCACTTACATCCGCTCTGAAGACGCCCTCAGAGCAATACAATGTGTGAACAATGTGGTGGTGGACGGTAGAACACTCAAGGTGTGAGACTTAACACACAGGAACAGACATTCAGGGCCACTTTCCCCAGACACGGATTAAACCAAATCCTGGATATAAAAAAAAATCTCAATTGGAGAAATTCCATTGAAGGCGCATTTTAGTCCAGGACTAGGCGAAATCTGTGTCTGGGGAAACTGGTCCTAGAAGTATTTGTTGACTTTTTGTAAGGAATACTATATGACTTCTGACTTCGATAAGAGTATTATGCAATAGATTAGAGGGAACCTCAGCTGAAGAGAACATTCAACAGAATGTCATCACAAGTACATTTTCACTGAGCTTTCTGTGTTTTTTTTTGTATTGCAGGCTTCTTTAGGCACAACAAAATACTGCAGTTACTTCCTGAAAAGCATGCAGTGTCCCAAACCAGACTGTATGTATCTACATGAGCTGGGGGACGAGGCGGCTAGCTTTACGAAAGAGGAGATGCAGGTGAACAAACATGTATTCTTCCTGTCTGTGTGTTTTGTTGGTGGGCGTATAGAGATGGTAGATAACTTGACGTCATGTGATTGTACTTGCCTGGGTGTCAGTAGGCCAGGGCATATGTGTCCTATGATGGTGACCAATCCAGTTTCCTCTCTTGGATCAATACAGTTAATTCATTCAGATGTAAGGGGATAGGCTTGGCTGTTTTTTTTATATATTCTTCCCTTTAGAGATTTTTTTTGCGTCTGCCACAATTTTGTATCGTATTCTTACTTCAAATTACTTCAGACCTCCGCATGAGTGTTTCTTGAATCTAACCCGGGTCCCAGATCTGTTGTGTAGCCAACTCCTATAGTCGCTGCCATACAGTTGAATTGAGTTGGGTGCACAGTGGGAGCATTGTGTTAATGTTCACTGCTACAATGACTTAATGTAATGTTTGTGTCCTTAGGCTGGGAAACACCAAGAATACGAGCAGAAACTACTCCAGGACCTCTACAAAATGAACCCCAGCTTTCTACAAACACCAACGTGTTCAGGGGAAAAGTCCAAAAGCAAATCTTCAAATTCTACACAAAGGTATTTTGGTTCTCCCCTTCTATCTTTTTCTTCCACACAGCATCCCTTGATTTGATGACATTGACCTTATTTGTCCGGTAAATTAGGTTTCTGATTTAATTGGCGGTTGTTGTGTAGACCAGGGTTTCCCGACCTCTGTCCGTCCCTCCGTCCCGTCCCCGTCCCCCCTGCACATTTTGGTTTTTGACCTACCACACTACACAGCTGATTCAATAAAACGACTCATCAAGCGTTGATGATCTGAATCGGCTGTGAAGTGCTAGGGCAAATAACAAAACATACACCGGGGGTGGGGGGGCAGGACCAAGGAAACCCTGGTCTACACCATGTATTTGCATATTTCTTTCTTGCAGCTTGTGTTGTGTGCTTTTATTGTGAGACCTTGGGTGAGTAAGATCCATTGACGCATGTGATGAATACATTGTTTGAATGGCAAATAAACTTGATATGTGAAACTTCTCGCCGCAAACCCAAAGAGCAAATATTTGCGCTGAAGGCTGTGGCACCTACAGCTAGAACACCATAGGCCACAGTTCTCTCTCCAAGTCTTCCACACGACATCTCTCTCTTCCATGCTGACCTCTTGTTTTTGTCAATTTCTCAACACAGACCCAGCAACGGCAAGGACGGGTGGCCAACACTATCGGGGTATGGTGGCAAACTGGCCAATGGGCTGTCAGAGGACAGGAAATCTCCTCCGTTGCTAGACTGCTGTCTGGACCCAGAGGTCATGACCTCAGACGGGTTAGGACTTGGCCTGGGGCTGGACACTGGGATGGGGTCTGGCCAGGGGGCTGCCCTGTCCCCCTTCTCTTCTAATTGTGACAGCAACGGGTAATCTATAGTAATATAGTAGTACATTAGTGGGAAATCCGGATACCTAGTCAGTTGTACACCTGAAATGTCTTCCGCATTTAACCCAACCCCTCTGAATCAGAGAGGTGCGGAGGGTTGCCTTAATCGACGTCCATGTCTTCAGTGGGTTAACTGCCTTGCTCAGGGGCAGAACTACAGATTTGTACCTTGTCAGCTCGGGGATTGGATCTAGCAACCTTTCGGTTACTGACCCATCGCTCCTACCCTCCAGGCTATTAGTCTTATATTAGTGAGGCTGGGCTTGGGGCTGGACACAGGGATGGGCTCTGTCCCCCTTCTACTCCAATTGTGACAGTGATCCCGTTATTACCGTGACAGACATACAGGCCGGCTTGGAGTCGAGCTGAACAAAGCTGTACCGAGAAGACAAGGTTACACATTCACTATAGTTGCTGAAAAGGGCAATGTGAACAATGGAGTGAACTGAAAAGGGTATAACTCACGGGCCAAACTGGCCACCTTTTTTGGTCCCTTTTGTTAGGCCATGAACCACACAGCTGCGTAGTCTGATGCTGGTCTGTTTCTCTTTCCCTCTAGTCCCAGCGACAAACCTCCGGAATCAATAGGTATGGTGAATGGAGAGACTTTACAACAGGTAAGAAGACTTTTGCTACCTTTTTTTTTTAGGTATTTTAACATGTCGAAGTAAAGTATGTTTTAAACATTTGAATGTCTTTTCAAGATTCTTATAAATGTGTAGGTCATTACTTTATTACATGTAGTACATAGGGATGGTATTAGAGAAATGATTGTCATATCTATCCAGACTAGACTGTTTCGTCCCTGAGCCATTTTTAAAGGCCCAGTGCAGTCCAAAATGGGATTATCCTGCTTTATATATATATTTACACACTGAGGTTGGAATAATACAGTGACAATTATGATAATGCTTTTTTAGTGTAAGAGCTGTTTGAAAACACCGGCTGAAATTTCAACATGTTTTGGTGGGATGGAGTTTTGGCCTGCCTGGTGACGTCACCAGGCGGTAAATTAGTTATAGACCAATAAGAGTTCCTATAACTCTGCCAATAACAGCTTGTTTTCCGCTCCTCAATCAGTCCTAGCAAAATTCTTGATTGGGAAATTGCTTTTTGCTAAGAAGCATTTTTTTAAATTTATTTTGGACCATTTTAATTGAAAACAATCACAGTAAGGTTCTTAATTGTTACCAAGAAATTATTTGATATTGACATAAAAAGACGGCTGCATTGGTTAGGCCTTTAAAAGATTTGATTTCATTATGAATTATTATTGTTTACAAATGTTAGACATTAACGGTATCCCCACACTAATTTCGTCCCCTTATTCCTATTTCCCCTTCCAGATGCCTAACCGCGAGTCCCCTTCCCCTCCCCCGGGGCTGACTAAGCCCACCAGCAGTTTGGTGGTTCCCATCACTGTAGCAGACCTCACCGCTCGCTCGCCCTTCGAGGGGGCTGCTGCAGAGTCCCAGTCCCTGTTCTCAGACAACAGTAACTTCAGACACCCCAACCCCATCCCGTCCGGCCTGCCCCCCTTCACCAGCTCGCCTAGAGGGGGATCCGACTGGCCCATGACCCCCGAACCACAGAGCCTCTTCGCATCAGGTGGGTTGTGTGGGGCAGAATCTCGCAGATGCACGAGCTCACACACTCCGTCACGGTTAAGAAACAATGCTTCCATTTAACAATGCAGTTTCTGCTCCACTGTTTGAACCTTGTGCCAATGAAAACAATAGTTACACACTTGTCTCTCCTTGCTGTGGATTCATTTGACTAACGTTTCAGCTAAAGAGCCTTCATCAGGTTTCAAGCCAATAACCACTTGCTAACTCTTCCATCCTGCTCTCTTCAGACACAATACCGGTCTCCTCCTCCACAGACTGGCAGGCAGCCTTCGGCTTCGGCTCCTCTACTAAACAGCAGCAGGACGACGACCTGGGCTTCGACCCCTTTGACGTGACACGGAAGGCCCTGGCTGACCTCATTGAGAAGGAGCTGTCAGTCCAGGACCAGCACAGTCCCCTGGGGTCCCCCAGCCCCTTCGGCCTCCACCACCCCGGGTCCCACCACGGCCTCCACATGCCCCTCTCCAACCCCAACCATTTCCCCAGCAGCATTGGACCTCCACCCCGCCTCTCTCAGCTTCACCACAGGCACATTTCTAGCTCCTTTAGTTTCCCTGGTTCCCAGAGTCAGAGCAGTCATCATGGTGGAAGTCAGGCTGCCCAGGCCGCTGCAGCTCGGCATACCTGGATGGGCATGCCTCCCTCGGCACGCAGCAATAACCACCTCCTCTCACACTTGAACCACTCGGCCAATGCTGGAGGAGGACATAGCAACTTCCTGGACTTGAGCATGCCTCCTCAGCACCACAGTCACAATACAGGGCTGGGAGGGATCCCCATGTCAGGTAGGATACCCTGGGGGTCTGTTTTCTGGGAGTGTTGGGGTCAGTTATGTCCTGTGTCAAATGGAATTGACCCTAACCCTGGTTGAGTCGGGTTTAGCACAATCTGTTCAGTATGAACGTACAAGCATTGAATGTCAAAACATATGTAATCGTTTTTTCCTGTTTTGATCATGTCGTGTTGACCTTGCGAGAAACATATTACATGCAGATGCATTTCTGTGTTTTGGCCTGTGAAGACAAATCTATATTAAACGTCTTTTCTGCCGTTGATATCTTTTTACAGAAGCAAAGCAGCACTCCTTATGTTCTCACTTATCTCTAATGAAATGTCTTTTTTTTCTCTCTCTGCAGAAAACAGCAGTTCTATAGACGGCCTCAATGTGAAAGAATGGCAGGACGGTTTGAGAGCTCTCCTCCCCAACATCAACATCAACTTTGGGGGTCTCCCCAACTCCTCCTCCTCTTCCTCTTCCTCCTCTTCCTCCAGTATGAACCACATGGGGGGTCCTGGGGGGCTAAACGGGCCAGGGGGACTCTCACACAGTCTCAGCTGGGACGGTACGGCCAGCTGGATGGACCCAGCTATCATCACAGGTAGTGAGTAACTTTACATTTGTTCATTATAATAAACGTTTTGTATTTTGCCCTAGCACTACACAGCTAATTCAAATTGTAGATTCTGGTTGGAAGTGAGATCATCTACTCTCTCCATTCACCTCTTTCTCTCCTCAGGCATCCCAGCCTCAGCAGGCAGCAGTTTAGACTGTCTCCAGGAAGACCAGAACCCTCCCCACTGGCTCAAATCCCTCCAGGCCCTGACCGAGATGGACGGCCCTGCACTGCCATCACTCCCCCAGCAGCCCCAGAACCAGCAGCACCAGTCCCTCCACCACAGCCACCACCATGGCCTCCTAGACCAGGCCTCCTCACACCCACACCTCCACCACAGAGCAGGCTCTGGTTGGGCCCCCTACCTGCCCGGCCTGACCCAGCCCACACACACCAACCCCAGCCAATTCCACAGCCCTCCCCCAGGCTTCCAGACAGCCTTCAGACCCCCAGGCCAAAGCGCCACAGAGTTGCTACAGAGCGCCGCCGCCGGGGACCGCCACTAAACTAAAGACAGATTACAGCAGACTACCCCCGACCCATGTCGTAATCCCGATCCCCAATGCAATACAGTACACACACTAATCTGCAGATTATCAGATTATGAAAATGATTAACAAAATAACAAGGCTTTCTTTTTCTTTCTCCCTCCTTTTTTTTTCTATTCTAAAGGCCTATTTGTTTGTTTCGGTTTTCGTGGCACATGACATGAATGACCTGTTAACCCTTTTTGTCTGCTACTGACCGACCCCACTGAGCTCCAGTAGTCAGGCTCGTCTTCAGTAGGATGCACCGTAGTCAAACGTTTTCAAACGGAAAGGAGCGTTTCTTATTGGGCAGATAAGTCCATGTAAGTCCCTCGCGGTTTTCTTTTGTCTGGTGCGTAATGAACACGACCCAGGTGAATTGTTTGGGATCAGACCGGTGCTGACTACTCTGAGCTTCACGTGGAGTCTGTCCGTATGATCTAGACGAGCACAGAGAATAGGAGCAGTGATACATTTTGTGACACCCAAGACGATAACTCCAAATGTACAGGAATCAAGATTAGCTTAACGGGAGTCATTTTTAAGAAGTACATTTATGATTAAATATGAAACCTGTAGGTAAATCGGCGTGTGAAAAAAAGAAGTGAAGTCATGATTACTCTTTGAGAATGAAGCAACAAACTGAATAGTGAATCTGCTCTTAAAGCTTTGCCCCAAGGGCCCTCATCCTCCCCACTGATTGATACAGGAGACTGAATGAAACGGTTAACACTCACTCGATGCAGAGAAGCTTTAAGGCGAACTTTAACTTTAAGGCAAAAATGATACCAAATGCCTTAGTCTGATTAAGAGGAGGTGGGATTGAGAATCTTTAGAGAAAAGCATGGGTAAAAATAACTTCAGGCTTGTTTTAATTGGTTCAGATGACAGAAAATGATGCAGACAGAGATGGTCACAGATGGATATAATGTTAGGATGTGAGAGTGGCTTGGCTGTGCCCTCAAATCTGCTTCGGGTTCCCTGTTAGGCAGGGTCACAATGGTCACGTTCCAGGCTGACAATATTGCAGTCACGCTGCACTCACGCAGCAACCAATGGTCATCGACTTTGCTGACCGGTGTCAGTCTGCTATATCAAATGCGGTTAACTGGTATAACTGATTTAGCTATACCTGATTAACTAGTTAGCTGATACAACACCTTGTGAGATACAGGCATTGTGAGAGCTGTCAGGCAACTGCAATGTAGTCTGCCTGGAATGCTCCCCAATGGCCTGTCTTGTACAGGTCATTAAAACCCACATTCCCTTTGGGGTCAGGGGTCATGGTGCCCCATCCTGTAGTAGAGGCAAGATTCAGTTCGACCTCTGTATCAGAGGATGGAGCACTGCCTAACTGGGGGACTGACCGCCGGGGTCGGAAGAATAATAATTAGTCTCACGACTATTCTCAGATTGGAAGAAGAACAGGCCTAGCTAGTGTCAAGATACCAGACCTCAGCACGTTACATGCTAGTTCTGGGGAAACTAAGAATGGCTGGAGTGGAGGCCAAAAAAATGAAGAACCATATTTAAAGGAAAAGACCCCAAAATGATATTTTGATATCATTTCATTAGTCGATTGTTGAAGTCCCAAAAAATGTTTTGCATGGCAGCAATCACGTTTTTAAGATTAACTTTCAAAATACATAAATACAGCTGTTATGATGCTTTTTTTATTATCATCAGATGAAGCAAAATGCATCATACCGGCTGTTTTTCTGTATTTTGAAAGTTTGGGACTGTATCAGCTTTGGACTGAATGTTTTGGGGTGGGATTTTACTTTAAAGACTGTTGTAGGGAAGATGTAGGCTAATAATGGGACGTCCTAAGATGAAAGGTTTGGTCTGATACGCACAGTGCCACTGTGTGGCAACTACAGTAGCTAAACCCTTATCCTGGAAAGTCACAAGAAGACCCAACAGGTAAATGATGAAAGGCTTCCTACATGTCACGATGTCCTGACGTGCAGCTGTAGAAAAAGAGTGAGAATTTAAATAATGTAATACGATATCGGAGATAGTGTGAAAGGAAGGTGCTAGAAGACGACGACAAACGACGGCTAGCAATTTAATCCAAGGAGCGCTCTGCCTTTCTCTGGGCCTTGAGAATGAGTAACCTCCCTTCACGGCCTTTATTTTGAAGTCTTAACTCCATAATATCTACATCTTTATCTCTCTCTTTCTGACTCGCTCTCTTTCTCTCTCCTGCTATCCCCTATTAAAACAGTATTCACGATAAACATGAACTGATCCAGGATGAAACCAACAATCAGTCATACTACTGTGGTTTTTTTTAACATGATGCTGAGATATAAAACACATTGAGGAGCTTAAAGGAATTGAACTGTCCACTGCCCGTCTGGAAAAACAAACATTAAATAAAATGAAAAACCCAGTGCTCGAGTTGGCTCTTTTTTGTTGTTTCGGAGATTCACCCTATCTCACGTTTTCAATGTTTTTTTTTTCATTCGAGTTCAAGTATTACACAGGCTGTTCTAAACTGTCATAACTTGTAACACTGGCTATATCAACAACTCCCAGGGTCTTGTTAGTTTTCTGGACACAGATTAAGCCTAATCTTGGACTAAAAAATGTATGTCAATGGAGAATTTCCATTAAGGAATCTTTCTAGTCCAGGATTAGACTTGATCTGCACCTGGGAAACCGACTCCCGTTTCTGACGTAACATATGCTTGATCTCCACAGCATGAAGCACAGCGTTTTAAGACCAGTAGAACATGTGAATGACCTTAACAAATGTTGACACCACAAACTAAGTCAATAGATCATTTCTTCGGGCTTTCTCTCCACTAGGGGCCAGTCTGTCTTTACTCAGTGCTCCGGCTCTGCAGTCCAAACACCTGGACGTCCCAAATGACACCCTATTCCCTATTTAGTGCACTACTTTTTTTTTACTAGGGCCCTGGACAAAAGTAGTACACTAAATAGGGAATAGGGTGCCATTTGGGATGATACCTCTGTCTACCCAGACAAGGTTACAGAGAGCTTGGTGGGATGTTGACGCTGAATATTGTCTTCATTGATTCTCCCCTGTAAAACCAATTGTTTCATTCTGTCCCAACTGATAATATTGACATTGTCCTAAATTGATTTATTGACTTTGAGAAAGATGGCAGGAGTATGTAGCTAAGAAGATATCTGCCTTTTTTGTTTGTGTATATATATATATGTGTGTGTGTGTGTGAGGGGGGTTTAGTTTGTGTATTAGGTATTCCATATGCAGCCCTCAACCTCCCCCTGTGCGGTGCAGCCAGACCGCCTATGTTGTATACTGTAGCTACCTGCAGCAGAATAGCAGTGGGCTCTGTAGCTACCTGCAGCAGAATAGTAGTGGGCTCTGTGTCCTCTAGGACCTCTGAGAGATTGAAGGTAACGACGGGGACACTAATTCTGTGACATCACTATTGTCAGTCTTGTACTGTGGTGACAGAATCCCGTTGTGATTTCAACACCTCACCCTGGGAGAACAATGTTAACCTTACTGTTAGTGAATGTCTTCCTATTTACATCTGAAAAAAGGTTACGCTAATGCATCATGACGGTATGAATCCACCCGTCCTTGTCCATGCTGTTACCGCTGGTGTTCCCTGTGTGACTTACACATCCCGTTGCAGCTAGGATGTTCTGTTTATCTTCTTGCCTGTATAGGAGTTGAATGAATGTCTTTCCATTTGACCGAATTAGTTCAATCTAAAGCAAGGTTATTATATTGCATCATGACCGTATGGGAACTCGACCATGTTCATATGTTATCTTTGTTCTTCCCAGTCTGTGACTTACTTGCCGCACCCCATGTTGCCAGAATGATTACCCTCTTCCCTAGAGCGGTAAATGAACGTCCTATTTTAAATACGAGGTTTCATCCTGAGACAAGGTTATGCTATGAATCCAATGTCGTCCATAATGTTACCTCTGGTCTTCCCACTGGGACTTCAACACCCCACCCCCCAGAGTTGAGCTGTTACCTATATTTATCATTTTCACTGAGGCAAAGCGCTCATTGTTCTCTTCTATTTACCCCTGGTCTGCCTGGTCAGTGTGACTGTTACACTCCTAGAAATAAATGTGCTAAGTAGATCCATGTAGAGTTATTTGGTTTGTCCCCATAGGGGATTGCTTTTTGGTAGCTAGGTAGAACACTTTTCTGAGGGTTCTACCTAGAACCTTCTAATTAGGGTTCGTCATAGAACCCTCTAGTCTAAATGGTTCTATCTAGAACCCTCTGTAAATGGTTCCTACAAGAACCCTTTTATCATCTAAAGGATCTTCCTAGAATCCTCTGAGAGGTTCCACCAGCCTTTAATTAGTTACTCAAATTAAACTCTTTATGACAACACATTACATACACTGAGTGTACAAAACTTAAGGAATACCTTCCTAATATTGAGTTGCACCCCCTTTGGCCCTCAGAACAGCCTCAATTCGTTGGGCCATGGACTACAAGGCGTCGAAGGCATTCCACAGGGATGCTGGCCTGTGTTGACTCCAATACTTCCCAAAGTTGTGTCAAGTTGGCTGGATGTCCTTTAGGTGGTGGACTATTCTTGATACATGGGAAATTGTTGAGCGTGAAAAACCCAGCAGTGTTGCAGTTCTTGACACTCAAACCGGTGCGCCTGGTACCTACTACCATACCCCGTTCAAACGGACTTAAATATATATATTTTTTCATCCTCTGAATGGCACACACACACAATCCATGTCCGTCTCCTCCCCTTGATCTACACTGAATTGTGTATGTGAAGTGGATTTAACATGTGACATCAATAAGGATCATAGTTATCAATTAGATATGCTAACTCTTCTTGAAGTGCTCTGTTAAGGGCTCTTAAGTAAGCATTTCACAGTAAAGTCTACACTTGTTGTATTCGGCACGTGACAAATAATGTTTGATTTGATAGTATATGTCATTGAAAAAACATGTTTTGTAGTCTGTGTATATCATAAAGCCTTTTTGAGGGCATAGTCATACCCTAAGAAACACCTGGTTTACAGGTCACATTATGCTGGTGTGCAAAGTGATGCTTAATTCCTATTGCAATCCAGCCAGAGGATTAACAATTTGAATTTTTACTCGCCTTCAACCTGCGTTCAGAATGACTGCCATGGTAGGAAAGGTTTATAATCGAGATTACTGTAGATCTTTCTATCGTGTTATTGTGTTTGTTTCAGGCAGGCCAGTTGAGGACAAGTTCTCATTTACAACTGCGACCTGACCAAGATAAAGCAAAGCAGTGCAACATAAACAACAACATAGAGTTACACATGGAATAAACAAACGTACAGTCAATAACACAATAGAAAAAATCCAAATGCAGTGTGTGCAAATGAGTTAAGATTAGGGAGGTACGGTAATAAATAGGCCATAGTGGCGAAGTAATTACAATTGAACAATTAAACACTGGAGTGATAGATGTTCAGAAGATGAATGTGCAAGTAGAGATACTGGGGTGCAAAGGAGCAAAAAAGAATAACATGGGGATGAGGTAGTTGGATGGGCTATTTACAGATGGGCTATGCACATGTGCAATGATCTGTGAGCTGCTCTGACAGCGGATGCTTAAAGTTAGTGAGGGAGATATGAGTCTCCAGCTTCAGTGATTTTTGCAATTTGTTCCAGTCATTGGTATCAGAGAACTGGAAGGAAAGGCAGCCAAAGTGGGAATATGCTTTGGGTGTGACCAGTGAAATATGCCTGCTGGAGCGCGTGCTACGGGGGGGTGCTGCTATGGTGACCAGTGAGCTGAGATAAGGTGTGGCTTTACCTAGCAAAGAAGGTGAGGCTTTACCTTGCCTTCCAAAGAATCCTTCTTGCCTTCCAAAGTCATCAAAGAACCCTTTGAAAAGGGTGAAAAGGATGAAAAGGGTTTTAGGTAGAATTTGCCGTACAAAGAACCCTCGTCGTCCAAAAAGGTTGGGGTGACTGGAGGCTGAAGCCGACCTCTGAGACTTGCCCCCACTGCCCTACAGCTGGCCCAGCGTGAGGCGGGACACTCTACAATATAAAAATGATGTTTATTGTAGATCCATAATTTAAACATAATCTGACGTTTTATCAGAGACGTGACCCAGCCCTCTGAGTCCGGTCGCTCCAGCATTGCCTTTTGAGTTCATCCCAGCCCAGGCCCCAGTCCCCCTGGGCCAGCACAGCCCCCACGGCCAAGCAGCCCCATGGCCGTCCAGGTGCTGAGGAGGCACTAACAGCTAACAGAGGATGTGAATAATGCAGTCAGCCAGCATATTCTGGGGCAGTGACAATGAGTCAGCAACACAGAGGCAGTAGAGGGGGAGGCACTGCTCTCTCTCTCTCTCTCTGCTCAGTGTTCCTGGTCGGACACACACACACACACACACACACACACACACACACACACACACACACACACACACACACACACACACACACACACACACACACACACACACACACACACACACACACACACACACACACACACACAGGAGAGCAGAGTGTTTTCACACAACAAGCACCTCACACATTCACAGCTGAAGTGATTTTGCACAATTGAGGCCTGATATGTATTTTGGAATAATAAATAGTTTTATATATATCATTTTTTGTAAGAAATTCTTTGTAGAGATCAAGTATTGCCTGAAGTTTGGAATCTGTAGTGGAAAAGAGAACATATAGGCTGTGGGCAACATGACTGGGAAAGTCACTGTAGGAAATCCAATACTGTTTTTTAATAGCTTGTGTGAGTGGGCTGGGTTGGCCAGTCAGATTCCTCTGGTTAGCTCTGTCTTTGGCAGGGCCAGGAAAGAAATCTCAAACAAATAAAAAAATGATTGATTCACTTATTGATTGCCTTATTTTTGCTGCAATGGTGTATTCATGCTAGTTACTGTAGTGCTTATTGCTATGTGAGAACAGGGAGACAGTAATGGACATGGTGATGAGTCATACTCTGTAGTAATGTGCTCATTTGTACTGTTTTTGCTGCAGCTTCTGCTCTGGGAGTTGAGTAGCAGTCACACACACACACCACACCACAACACACACACACACACACACACACACACACACACACACACACACACACACACACACACACACACACACACACACACACACACACACACACACAACCACAGAGCAGTCACTTACAGGTCTGACATCCAGGTTTTCCTGCCTCCTAGAGGGACTGCTTGCTGCAGAATGTGTAGGCTATTCTCTCTAGCTGCTGTGCCTTGTGTCTGTGCTGTCCTTGAATGTTCCTCTGTACCTGGGGGAGGGTACCATAATCCATCACAGGAACACACCGACAGAACATTGCACGCACACCAACACACACGCACACAGTGCATATCACAATCCATCTCAGAATCCCACACCCACAGGTTAACCCCTAGAGTCGATGTCCGCCCCTTGCGGAAATCCAATTAGCATAATACAAAAATCCCCATAACAATCGGTCAATTTAAGCTAGAGATATCTGCAATGGATGCGTCTCAATCCACCGCATCCGCCGATGTCACACTTCCGCATCTGCGGGGAATGGTGACAGAGCTAGAGCGGTGTTTGTCAGACCATGAGACATTCCAGAAAATCGGTCTTCTCACAAAATCGTCTGTAGCGTCCGAACGTTTTGGCCTACAAACGACCATATATTACTGTATATACCTACACGATGGTGTGCTCCGCTTTGCTCTACGACCCCCACAAGCGTCTTGGGACTCGTCTGAAGTAGATACAGCTGCCAACATCTGTCTGTAGCGTCCGAACAGTTTGGGCTGCACACTAATATGACGCTTCTGTGGAAAGGTGAGACTCTCATAAATATCATAGCCCCAAGACATGCTCACCTCTCACCATTACAAAAACAGGGAAGGTCAGCATTTTTGGGGGATATGGTATTTGTGCGTCTGTCACTTTCTCACTCATTATTTTCACGATTCATTCAGGATCACCCGGCATCATGGTAGCATTCACATTAATGTAGAAGTGTTTAGAAACATATTCTATTATTATAATATTATAATAAAAGTGACTCCAAAATGACACAATACATAATTTACCATTTATTTCTATTGGGCACAAAATCCACCAACACAAACAGCAAATGCATCCAACAAATTTGTAGTCACCATTTTGAAGTAGTCATTGCTTGCTATGAATATGGGACCAAATATTTTTTTTTCTTTCTACTTGAATACACATTATAAATGAATTTGTCCCAATACTTTTGGTCCCCTAAAATAAGGGGACTATGTACAAAAAGTGCTGTTTCACCCGATATGGATGAAAATACTCTCAAATTAAAACCGACAGTCTGCACTTTGACCTCATAGTCAGTCATTGTATCATTTCAAATCCAAAGTGCTGGAGCATAGAGCCAAAACAGCAATAAAATCTTGTCACTGTCCCAATACTGTACAGTATATGCCATTTAGCAGTTGCTTTTCCCCTAAGCAACTTCATGCATACGTTTTATGTATAGGTGGAATCAAACCCACTATCTTGGTGTTGCAAGCACCATGCTCTACCAACTGACCTACAGAGGACCACTGTGGTCGGAACTGAAATCTAGACACTGGCTGTAGGTCTATAACTTCTCTCATGGCCTAATAGAATATTAACTCCTGCAGAATTAAGCATTTCTTGCAGTAATATGATACACAAAATGTAGGCTACATTTTGACCCGGGAACAGGAGTGGAGAAATAGGATTTCTTTCTTTCAGCATCATGAGAGAACGAATGCGCTGTTAGGGATAGTCTGTAAAGGTGCTATCTTCATCAGCGTCATAAAAGCTGATAGTGGAAAAAAGACCTAGGATCAAATAAACATCCAAGCCAAAATGAAATCAAAAACATGTCGGGTCGTTTCTAACTGTTTTAAATTGTCTTAAAACGGTCGAAAACTTTCCCGTTCTTTTAGAGTTGTAGCATTTTCTCCCCGGTCCCTAAACGTCTTCGCTGCACGAGAAAAGCAGAGATGAAAGAGGAAAGAGGAAAACAGACTTTACCGATGTCAACTAGATTGAAGCATTCGTTCTATCGATGTATGCTATTATTCTGGTAAGCAAGGATGTATTTTGTCTAATTATAGACAAGCTGACTAACAAATAGCATAGCAAAATGTCAGACATTATAGGCAGACACATAGGGTTTTGAAAGAAAAGAAAAAATCACCATCTCTGACACTACAGCGCACATTCTATATTTGGTGCAGAGTCGGGTGCAGGCCTCAGATTTTCCACTTTATCACATACAGTCAGGCGGTTGCAGATGGATTATTTCAATTGCTGGCGGGTGCAGGTGAACAAACAGCTGACCCGCGCATCGCTAACACACAATCCATCTCAGGATCATATGATGACGGCCAGATTACAATTACCTGGTGCAGGGTGCTAGGTGGCAAAACCTGTTGGGACAGACAGCTCTCTCTCTCAGCATCTCAGCAAAAGAAAGCACTCTTCCCATTTCTCAGCCCTGACAGACTATTTCCCAAATACTACCCTATTCACTTAGTGCATGACTTTTGACCAGGTCCAGGCTCTCTAAAGCAGCGAAAGAGAGCGATTAGTCCTCTGTTGCTGCAAACTCACAACTCATAATCCTGTGGAAGGGGTTTACTGTAAATGTGCGTTGCAGTCATGCAGCTCCCGTTGGCCCACAGCCCCACTGGCAGCATATATCCATTGTGTAATAATGAGTCTATAGGTCTGTTTGTGACTCACGATGGGAAGTTGTTTATGTTTAACCGCACTTTACTCAGTGCCCTGTCCTACAGTTCCTGGTAACAGAGAGGGAATCATATCCGGTTTCCCTGAATTTGCTATTTTCTCCTGGGGTTTCCTGTATAAGGTGAGTCATACTGTATTGCCAATCTTGGACATCACAACATTCGACCCTCACATCACGTTTGGCCGATTACAACTAACATTCATCCCTATTTATCTCCCATAACACCAGAGTTGTGGTATAACAACAAAGATATTCCCAGAGAGAATATTCCCATCGAGATACAAGATAATGTGTTATATTTAATTCCCTGGCTATCCCTCTCAGAGGTCAAGACCAAGGACTCTGGGAAAAAGTCGCCCAATGCGGAGGTTTTCCACAGAAGTATGTGAAGCGATACACAATCAATAGAGGGGGAGAGGAGACCTTAGATGAATGACTTTCACACTGCGGTCCAGACAGATAGAGAGCAAGCCGTGCTGATGGGACTGCCTGCTATGTGATCTATGGGTGAGGAGTGAGAAGGGGGGGGGGGGTTGAGGAGGGTGAGAGGATGAGTGGTGGGAGCAGGAGCAGAGGGTGGAAGGGGCGGAGACGGAGATGGGGTAAGGAGGGGAGTGAGAAGGTCTTGTGGATAATGAGTCTTTTCTCCAGTGATTTATCCAAAGCACTAGACTTAGCCATACAATCAAGAACTGTGGGCCTTGTCTAGATGTGCCTTGACCAATTAGAGGGATTGTAATGGGTTTGCAAAGCTTTCTGCTGTACTGTACATCTATGGTATGGCTGCACACATTGTACAGCCTACATCAGCATTCATTTGTGCACTCAAACTGTCTTTTCCTCTGTGGTTTCTATTGGCTAACCCCTTATGTGCTGCTGTGGTGCAGTGTGTTATGTGCAGCGATGCTGTAATCCAATCGGTTAATTCATAAAAATGCCTGGGTTGGATGATGCTAACTTTCAGCTTTTCTCCCCCAGACAGGCCTGCTGACACTGCATGATGTATAGAGGGACTGTAAGATGAGATCTTCCTCCTGGGTTGGTATCGACAAGAACACATTCTAGACTGGTTTGCTGACCCAACAAGAACAGACTGGACTAGACTGGACTGGATCTAGCTTTAAGAACCGGCAAGATCATGCAGAGGAACGGAAGGACTTTTACTGTAGGTGAGTGGGAGATTTACACCTTAGATGGCCGCTGTCCACTGTCATGTCGTGCTGAACCTTAGAATTATGATTCAGTCACTGTTTGCTTCAATGGTGCTGAATCGTAGATGGCCGCTGTTACAGATGGTTTGTTTACTTTAGCAGCGTTTGGCCTTTTACGTATGTCGTCACATATGGATGAATGAATGAATGAGTTGATGAATGAATTGATGAACAGATGAACGGATGAATCAATGAAGATGTGGTTCTAGGCCACTCCGCGCCTAGTAATCTATCCCTCATCTTGCTTTCCTTTTCTCCCTGGTCTGTCCTGAATCTCCCATCTATTTCTCATTTACTTCTTTGCTGTATTACTGCCGGGATGTAGAGCTGTCAGTGGCGTGAGGTAAAGAGCAGGCACATTTCACCGTCCTGCCTGACTTCCAACAAAAAACATTTTGGACTGCTGCGTCTCAAATGCCACCCTATTCATTATATAGTGCACTACTTTTGACCACGGCTCATTGGCCCAAATGTGCCAGCCTGACAGCTCTACAAAGTAGTGCACTATGTAGGGAATATGGTGCCATTTGGGACAGGCCCGTCGATTTCCACAAGGACAAAGTAGGGGAAATATGTCCTTAATAATTAAGCAAGTGTGTCAGCAGCACAGCAACTGCAGGCTGCCTCTCCTCTCTCTTTGATGGAGGTAATGCAGCGAGGAAGTGGGCCACAGTAGAAATGAATGTGGGGGGAGGGGTGGGGGTGTTACATACACATAAACAAAAGTATGTACACATGCACACACACATACACACACACACACGCATACACACAAAGACACTCACACACACAGACGCACACATCCTTCCTTCGGGGTTGGGTGGGGTAAAGGCCTAAGAGTGAGCGGGGTGGGATTAGGGCCATACACTATTCTACAGGAAGTGGAGGTACTACAGTATCGCTGTCAAAGCAGATTTTGTACATGTAAACACTTGATTGGACTGTTAGAGATATGCAAGAGGGGTTACGTGCACTAATTATGTATAATATAAACATTTTTGAATGCAGAAAACAAATCAAGCTAGCGAAGTCTGTCTGTGTCTATGAATTTCTATAAACCTCACAAATATTTCTGTGGTTTCATAAATACTGGCCACCACAAAATGCAGCTTCAGAAACTTTTGGGATTATGTAAGTGGGAATAACATGGGGTGAGTGCCTGTCTTTACTGAAATCGATCTGGAATAGCAAGTTAGCCAGAAGCCTGACTCAGGAAAAACAGCAGGCCTGTGTGTGTGTGTGTGTGTGTGTGTGTGTGTGTGTGTGTGTGTGTGTGTGTGTGTGTGTGTGTGTGTGTGTGTGTGTGTGTGTGTGTGTGTGTGTGTGTGTGTGTGTGTGTGTGTGTGTGTGTGTGTGTGTGTGTGTGTGTGTGTGTGTGTGTGTGTGTACGTGCGTGAGTGCGTGTTAAAAACAGATACACTACTACATGGCTAAAAGTATGTGGACACCCCTTCAAATTAGTGGATTCGGCTATTTCAGCCACACCCGTTGCTGACAGGTGTATAAAATCGAGCGCACAGCCATGCAATCTCCATAGACAAACATTGGCAGTAGAATGGCCTGTACTGAAGAGCTCAGTGATGCCACCTTTCCAACAAATCAGTCTGTCAAATGTCTGCTCTGCTAGAGCTGCCCCGGTCAACTGTAAGTGCTGTTATTGTGAAATGGAAACATCTAGGAGCTAAAACAGCTCAGCCACAAAGTGATACACACAAGTTCACAGAACGGGACTGCTGAGTGCTGAAGAGCGTATCGAGTAAAATTGTCTCTCCTCAGTTGCAACACTCACTACCGAGTTCCAAACTGTCTTTGTAAGCAACGTCAGCACAAGAACTGTTCGTCGGGAGCTTCTTGAAATGGGTTTCCATGGCCGAGCAACCGCACACAAGCCTAAGATCACCATGCGCAATGCCAAGTGTCGGCTGGAGTGGTGTAAAGCTCGCCGCCATTGGACTCTGGAGCAGTGTAAAGTTCCAGTGAAGGGAAATATTAACTCTACAGCATACAATGACATTCTAGACGATTCTGTGCTTTCAACTTCAAATCAAATTTTATTTGTCACATACACGTGTTTAGCAGATGTTATTGCAGGTGTAGCGAAATGCTTGTGTTTCTAGCTCCAACAGTGCAGTAATATCTAACAAGTAATATCTAACAATACACACAATCTAAAGTAAAGGAATGGAATTATAAATGCATAAATATTTGGACAAGCAATGTCAGAGCAACATAGACTTAGATACAGTAGAGTAGGACTGAATACAGTATATACATTTGAGATGAGTAATGCAAAATATGTAAACATTATTAAATTGACTAGTGTTCCAGTTATTAATGTCTATGTATAGGGCAGCAGCCTCTAATGTGCTAGTGATGCCTCTTTAACATTCTGATGGCCTTGAGATAGAAGCTGTTTTTCAGTCTCTCGGTCCCAGTTTTGATGCACCTGTACCGACCACGCCTTCTGGATGATAGTGGTTGTGCGTTGGGTAGACCACACCACCCTCTAGAGAGCCCTGCATTTGCTGGTGGTGCTTTTGTGGGTGGTGCAGTTGCTGTACCAGGCAGTGATACAGCCCAACAGGATGCTCTCAATTGTGCATCTGGGAGGGTTTTAGGTGCCACACCAAATGTCATCAGTCCCCTGATGGAACAGGAACAATGGTGGACATCTTGAAGCATGTGGGGACAACAGACTGCGATAGGGAGAGATTGAATATGTCCGTAAACACTCCAGCCAGCTGGACTGCGCATGCTCTGAGAACGCAGCTAGGGATGCTGTCTGGGCCGGCAGCCTTGCGAGGGTTAACACGCTTAAATTGTCAGGATTTGGCCAGGATTGTTCAGTTGGATTTTCTTGAGGTACTCTGGTTTTGTTCTTGTTTATTTTTTATTATTCTTTTGAGGTTTGTTTTTCCCTGCTGTTCTTACCACTTTGTGGGTTTTCCTTGTGTCTTGGAGGATATACATTTTTTCTCTTGGAATTACTTTTGACGTTGTGGATTTATATTTTTGCCCCTAATTTTTGCCCCTTTTCCTATTTACTTTATTAAATCACCGTCTAGAGTACTGCTGTGTCTGCCTCATCTTCTGGGTTCTGCCGACTATTAGTGGCTCAGTTTACTAAGTGACTGTTTCTCACACCGGAGACCCGAGTTCGTAACCGGGTCCTGACATAAATGTCTTACTCACGTTGGCCACAGAGAAGGATAGCCCACAGTCCTTTGTAGCAGGCCGCATCGGCTTGTACGGAAGCAAGCCATCGGTGTCCGCGACGTGGCTGGTTTTCTCTTTGTAGTCCTTGATTGTCTGTAGACCCTGCCACATACGTCTCGTGTCTGAGCTGTTGAATTGCAACTCCACTTTGTCTCTATACTGAGGTTTTGCCTGTTTGCCTTACGGAGGGAATAACTACACTGTTTGTATTTGGACATATTCCCAGTCACTTGCCATGGTTAAATGCGATGGTTCGCACTTTCAGTTTTGTGCAAATGCTGCCATCTATCCACGGTTTCCTTTTTGAGTTTCTGACTATAGGAAGGGAGGAGCAAAATTGTGTCGTGATCAGATTTGCCAAAGGGAGGGCTGGGGAGGGCCTTGTAGGCATCCCGGAAGTTGGAGTAGCAGTAGTCTAGTGTTTTAGCAGAGTGAGTACTACAGTCAATGTGTTGATAAAACTTCGGTAACGTTTTCCTCAAATTTGCTTTGTTAAAATGCCTAGCTACAATAAATATGGATATGGTGGTTTCCTGTTTGCATAAAGTCCAGTGAAGTTCTTTGAGGGGCGTTGTGGTATAGGCTTGAGGGGGAATATACACGGCTGTGACTATAACCGAAGAGAGGGAGGTAATACAGTCTGCATTTGATTGTGAGGTATTCTAGGTCGGGTGAACAAAAGGACTTGAGTTCCTGTATGTTATCACAATCACACCATGAGTAGTTAGTCATGAAACATACACCCCCAGCCTTCTTCTTCCCAGAGAGATATTTATTCCTGTCTGCACGATGAACTGAGAACCCAGCTGGCTGAAAGAACTCAGACAGTATATCCCGAGAGAGCTATGTTTCCGTGAAACAGAGTATGTTACAATCCCTGATGTCTCTCTGGAAGGAAATCCTTGCCCTGAGCTCGTCAACTTTATTGTCCAGAAACTGGACATTAGTGAGTAATATACTCGGAAGCGGTGGGTGGTGTGCGCGCCTCCTGAGTCGGACTAAAAGTCAGCTCCGAGTGCCTCTTTTCCGCCAGCAACACTTTGTGGCAACAGTTTGGGGAAGGCCCTTTCCTGTTTCAGCAGACAATGCCCCCGTGCACAAAGCGAGGTCCATACAGAAATGGTTTGTGGAGATCCGTGTGAAAGAACTTGACTTGCCTGCACAGAGCCCTGACCTCAACCCCATCTACCCCTTTGGGATCAATTGGAACACCGACTGCGAGCCAGGACTAATTTCCCATTTAGTGTATTACCAACTGTCAGTTTCAGACAACTGTTCATATCATACCATTAAAGATATTAACATGAGGGAGGGATGAGATGGACACTGGGGGAGGTTTGATTGTTGTACCACTGACTTGACCGATAGTTCCTCAATTGCTGCAGCAGACAGACAGAGATGGAGACAAGACAGTTATTTCCACCACAGTTTCAATTATATGTTCCCCTCGCAGGCTCGCATGGATACTGCGGATAACAGTGATCCCAAATACCAGGTACAGTATCTCCATGGAATTAGTGTCTCTTTACAACCTCCGGTTTGGACAAACTGTACACTAAACACACACACAAACACAACACAGGGATGACACAGCACTCTCTCACACAGCTACATGGTGTGAGACAGTTGTTTTGTGTGTATGTGTGGCTGGCTGTGGTGAAAAGTACTTGTGCAAAAACACTTTAAAGTAGTACTTTTTGTAGTATCTGTACTTTACTTTACTTGACTATTTACAGTTCCAGTCAAAAATTTGGACACACCAACTAATTCAAGGGTTTTTCTTTATTTAGGCTTTTTTCTACATTGTAGAATAATAGTGAAGACATCAAAACACACATTGAATCATGTAGTAAGCAAAAAGTAAGCAAAATCCAAATATATTTTACATTTGAGATTTTTCAAAGTAGCCATCCTTTGCCTTGATGACAGCTTTGCACACTCTTGGCATCCTCTCAACCAGTTTCATGAGGTAGTCACCTGGAAGGCATTTCAGTTAACAGGTGTGCCTTGATAAAAGTCAATATGTGGAATTTCTTTCCTTCTTAATGATTTTGAGCCAATCAGTTGTGTTGTGACAAGTTAGGGGTGGTATACAGAAGATAGCCCAATTTCCCTATTTGGTAAAAGACCAAGTCCATATAATGACAAGAACAGCTCAAATAAGAAAAGAGAAATGACAGTCCATCATTACTTTAAGACATGAAGGTCAGTCAATGCGGAACGTTGCAAGAATTTTTAACGTTTCTTCAAGTGCAGTTGCAAAAACCATCAAGCGCTATGATGAAACTGGCTCTCATAAGGACCGCCACAGGAAAGGAAGACCCAGAGTTACCTCTGCTGCAGAGGTTCTTCAGAGTTACCAGCCTCAGAAATTGCAGCCCAAATAAGTGCATCGCAGAGTTCAAGTAACAGACACATCTCAACATCAACTGTTCAGAGGAGACTGGGTGAATCAGGTCTTCATGGTCGAATTGCTGCAAAGAAACCTCTACTAAAGGACACCAATATGAAGAAGAGACTTGCTTGGGCCAAGAAACACGAGCAATGGACATTAGACCGGTGGATATCTGTCCTTCGGTATGATGAGTCCAAATTTGAGATTTTTGGTTCCAACCGCCATGTCTTTGTGAGACGCAGAGTAGGGGAACGGATGATCTCCGCATGTGTGTTTCCCACCGTGAAGCATGGAGGTGGATGGTGTAGGGGTGCTTTGCTGCTGAGACCCTGTACCGATACGCCATCCCATCTGGTTTGCGCTTAGTGGGACTATTATTTTTTTTTTCAACAGGACAATGACCCAACACACCTCCAGGCTGTGTAAGGCTATTTGGCTAAGAAGGAGAGTGATGAGGTGCTGCCTCAGATGACCTGGCCTCCAAAAACACCCGACCTCAACCCAATTGAAATGGTTTGGGATGAGTTGGACCGCAGAGTGAGGGAAAAGCAGCCAACAAGTGCTCCTTGTGTGTGGGATCTCCTTCAAGACTGTTGGAAAAGCATTCCAGGTGAAGCTGGTTGAGAGAATTCCAAGAGTGTGCAAAGCTGTCATCAAGGCACAGGGTGGCTACTTTGAAGAATCACAAATATGAAATATATTTTGATTCATTTAACACTTTTTTGGTTACGACATGATTCCATATGTGTTATTTCATAGTTTTGATGTCTTCACTATTATTCTACAATGTAGAAACTTATCAAAATAAAGAAAACCTTTGAATGAGTAGGTGTGTCCAAACTTGTCACTTACTGTATATTTTTGCCTACTTTAACTTCACTAGATATCCATACATTTTCCCTGACACCCAAAAGTACTCGTTACATTTTGAATGCTTAGCAGGACAGGAAAATTGTCAAGAGAAGAAGAGAACAACCATGGTCATCCCTACTGCTTCTGACCTGGCAGATTCACTAAACACAAATGCTTGGTTTGTAAATTATGTTTTGAGTGTTTGAGTGTTCCCCTGGCTATCGATAAATAAGATAAATAAAAAAATTGTGCCTTCTGGTTTGCTTGATATAAGTAATTTCGAAATGATTTATACTTAAGTATATTTTAGCAATTCCATTTACTTTTGATACTTAAGTATATTTAAAACCAAATACTGTTTAGACTTTTACTCAAGTAACACTTCACTGGGTGGCTTTTATTTTTACTTGAGTCATTTTCGGTTAAGGTTTCTTTACATTTACTCAAGTATGACAATTAGGTACTTTTACCCCACCCCTGCTGCTATACTGCTGCCGGCAGAGAGAGAGAAGTGCTGCATTTCCTGAGGGCAATGCAGAGGACAAGAGAAAGGGAACTACACAGGGTCGCAATATCCCAAACACCCGGGGGGGGTGGGGGGGGGGGGGGGGGGGGGGGGTGAGAGAGAGAGAGAGAGAGAGAGAGAGCTGTAGCATTTACTATGATGACTCTGCAGCACCAAGCCTACTAGCAGTAACAAAGCTCTGCAGCACAGGCACAGCAGCAGGGGACAGTCAGAGTGGGGATGAATCATTTTGATTCCCCTAAATTCGCACAGACACAACGCATCTCACTCTCACACAGGCTGGGTTGTTTGGGACTCTAGAATGATTAAATATGCTGAGAAATGCACCATAAGTGTTGTTTACTTTGATTTCAACAGAACACAACACTCCTTGTCAACTATTTGCAATGGTATTTGTCATTGCTATGTCTGGATTGTAACACGGCTGTTGGGCTTTTTGGGGTGGTAATTTACTAGTGGTTTTGTAGTAGCAGTTTACCCAGTGGTGGCAGAAGTGGGATTTGCACTCTTCAGACCCCCGGAATGGAGTAATGACATGTGAAGTATGATGAGAATGAGAGAGGTCATCTCCTGAATATGGGGATTAGTGTAAAGGAACATCTTTAAATTGGCTCCCCTCTCTGTAACATTCCCATTGGGGAGAAAAAATAACATATGGCTTTGAAGTGTGTAGCACAATGGTAGCTACATAGATAGCTGAGCTTTAGAGTAAGAGGGCTCAATTCCTGCAGCCCTGTGAACTCACAGTTCCATTCTCCTATGTCACATACAGTAATGCTGTTCTCAGACGTCGCGTGCTTTGTGCAACATAACAACCACAGTGTGAGCAACAGGTAGGCAAGAGGTGACATGGACTGTAGCCAGGTTCTTAATTAAGGCAGTGCCTGAATGCAGGGTGGGTCGTTTTCAATCCAAATTAATTAATACAGGTGTTTATCGATATTGAAGTACTAAGATGTTTGTAATTGATCGAGACTCCCCTGAATGTAATGTGAGAGTAACGGTGCAAACTGGTCCACTGACTGTGTCATTGGGAAAGGTCACCGTTGAGGTTGGATAGAAGCCGAATGGGAAACTGGAACCCTTAATGGCTCACAAGTACACCGTCAGCACCTATAGACTTGACTAGACAGCCAAACCTCCTTTTATACCAAGTAACAAATGAAAATACACAATGAGATCCTTACAAATTTTATTGTATTTGATGTACGATGAAATCATGAAGTGTGACATAAGTAAGAAAAGAAATACCCTTGCATAGATCACAGACGATGCCTTTGTCAGACGTCTGACAAACTGAACGTATCGTAGCATAATCCTCGTAAAAAACAAAACATGAACAGTGACGAACAAACATAAAAGAACACATTTGCAATGTTCAGTAGGCAAATGGACTACTTATAATTAAAAAACAAGAGCAGGAGTTTATTCAGCGACGTGAAACCTTGAGAATGTTGCAGTTAGACATGTGACGGGTATAGCTGACATGACTCACTGTTCTACATGACAGATGGTCATATCTCATCTACACAATACATTTCTATCTGAATGTCTCGTAACGTTGCACCCTCCCGAACAGACCCCAGGAGTCAACAGTCCCTCGTGCCTCTCTGAGCTGCTCGTTCCAAAGCAAGCCAGCTTCCCTAAATACAATGCACGTGGTCACATTTCCATAGGTTCTTCAAGGTTTTCTATAGGATGTCATTCCTATATACATGTAGGTGCACAATGGGTTGTATCCAAAATCACACCCTATTGCCTATTTAGTGCACTACTTTTGACCAGGACCCATAGGGCTCTTGTCAAAAGTAATGCACTATATAAGTAATAGGGTGTCATTTGGGATGAGAACCATGTCTGATGGATGGACAGGACGACAAACTCGTAGTAATCACACGTCTACCATCATATCACTCCCTGTCATCAAACAAAAACGAGTCACCTCTCATCACCATTCTAACTAAAGTGAGGTTTGAACGTACAGCCCGGTCACAGATCTGTTTGTGCTGTGCAGCCAACTCCTATGATCGTTGTCATTGGTAATTGCCAAACATGTTTGGCCTGACAACGACCATATAGTTGGCAAGACAGCGCAAACAGACCTGAGACCAGGCTAGTTTGAACATGGTGGGATGTCAATAGTCGGAACGTACGCCTGATCCACGATGAAAACCAGAAGGTACGCCTGATCCGAGATAGAAGTGTTTGTCAATATCTTAAGCAAACGATCATGTTTTTGGCAATAAAAAGAAAAGCAGAAATGTATAATAAAGGAGGGTATTTCATATGAAAAAAAAGGCCTTTGGTGTAGATGAAAGCAAGGGTTTTCTTTTAAGTGATGCAAACTGTCATTATATCTGATCCACCGTTTTGAAAAGCTCATGCAGTCTTCCGTTGACCATGCAGTTTTTGTGATCAGTAGGTTGCCGTTGAGATATGTGTACATGATCTATACATTATCAGTTGGTTTTTAGTAATGGGCATTTGGAAACGCTCTTCAATGGTGTGGTTTGTTAGGATGAATTTTCCAGTATCTCTTGAAATAAAATGAGAAGACGATCCATTTATCCCGATGCTAATATAGTGGATTGTAGTCCATATCATTCAAAGGTAGGCCTACAATAAATTGATAATAGTAGGCTACTTCAGTTGAATTATCATGGCTTGCCAGAGGAACACATTATTATAGAGTAATTGATATTTCAGTATATTATGGCATGTTCTTCCTCAAAACAATCAGACAATCGTAATATAGTGCCACAGAAAAAAAAGAAAAAAAGACACACAATGAAAGGATAGTCATCATTGGTATAGGCCTTTTGCAATATATATGTTCTTGCTATACTCTATTTTTACTATAGCTAAATGATTTCTTACTACTTTTTTTAGATAGGTACGGTTTACTTATATTTTTGTTTTTTTGTGTTGTCATTTCTCTGAATTACGTTTTTTTTTTTTTAAAGACCTTCTCACACACGTCTTCCTTTTGAAGAACATACATCTCTGAAAGCATTTCAAATGAATGCAAAAAAAAAGAGAAAGAACAATAGGCCCATTTGGGACCCATTTGGGCACCTTCTCCGTCACACTAAGTTCACACTAAACACACAGCCATTCCATCCAGCACTGGGTGGACGCTTGCTGTAAGTGCATTGCATTTCAGGCTATTAATTCCCTCCGGGAGGCTGCTACTGGCTACTTTGCCCCATTTATCAACATAGGGTCCTAACTAGAAAACGACTCCAGATCAACCTATGAGTTTGATGAGGATTGGATGATCGCTGTAAAAATACACTAGCGTTCAAAAGTTTGGGATCACTTAGAAATGTCCTTGTTTTTGAAAGAAAAGCTCATTTATTGTCCATTAAAATAACATCAAATTGATCAGAAATACAGTGTAGACATTGTTTATGTTGGAAATGACTATTGTAGCTCGAGATTTTTAATGGTATATCTACATGGGCGTACAGAGGACACTCCTGTGTTCCAATGGCACGTTGTGTTTGCTAATTCATTATAATTTTAAAAAGCTAATTGATCATACGAAAAACCTTTTGCAATTATTTTAGCACAGCTGAAAACTGTTGTCCTGCTTAAAGAAGCAATAAAACTGGCCATCTTTAGACTAGTTGAGAATCTGGAGCATCAGCATTTGTGGGTTCGATTACAGGCTGAAAATGACCAGAAACAAAGGACTTTCTTTTGAAACTCATCAGTCTATTCTTGGTCTGAGAAATTAAGGCTATTCCATGCGAGAAATTGCCAAGAAACTGATGATCTCGTACAACGCTGTGTACTACTCCCTTCACAGAACGTAGCAAACTGGCTCTAACCAGAATAGAAAGAGCAGTGGGAGGCCCCGGTGCACAACTGAGCAAGAGGACAAGTACATTTGAGTGTCTTGTTTGAGAAACAGGCACCTCACAAGTCCTCAACTGGCAGCTTCATTAAATAGTACCCGCAAAACACCAGTCTCAACGTCAACAGTGAAGAGCGACTCCGGGATGCTGGCCTTCTAGGCAGAGTTGCAAAGAAAGAGCCATATCTCAGATCGGCCAATAAAAAGAAAAGATTAAGATGAGCAAAAGAACACAGACACTGGACAGAGGAACTCTGTCTAGAAGGCCAGCATCCCGGAGTCACCTCTTCACTGTTGACGTTGAGACTTGTGTTTTGCGTGTACTATATAATGAAGCTTTCAGTTGAGGACTTGTCTGTTTCTTCATAGGGGCTATCTGTTTAATGTAAGGACAGGGCCGTGTTCATTAGGTTCATTAGGCACCAAATAGAATAAAACACTCAGAAATTGAATACATTTCTTGTCCAATTTCTTGTCCAGTAAGAAATGCTTGTTTGTGTTTTCTGTTGCAAAGCATGTTAAATAATATTGCTATGCTTTGCCCTGATGAACACTTTGACCTTTGACCCCAACTGTCCTTAACAACTAAATCAAAGAATTAACAGCATAGACAGCCCTGTTGTAAATGTCTTGTCAAGAGATCGTCTTTTTCCTCAACAATTTTTTTAAACAGATTCATTCAACTCCTATTTTACAAAAGTTTCTAAGAAACAGGTAACTGCAATTCTATTACTATAAGAATGCATTTTTAGTTTTTTGTAGAATAATTGAATGCATAGCACCATACATAGATTGCCCTCACAGCAAGAGCAATGGATGCACTGGTATCGTGACATGAGGGGTTTTGCATGTGTTCCCTCAACCTCACTCTGAACTGTTGCATCATGGGTATTTGGTGGAATAGGACCTGTTTTATCCAACTACACTTCTGGGCCATAAGAGACACCACATATGGTAAAAATATATAATTTCCCTGTTTGTCAGCTAGCTACTGTACATGGTATAGATAAGGTTGCTGTGGATAATCACTTTTTATTTGTTCTATTTTGGGGTATTCTATATGTCTGTTCTTAAGACCTGATGACATTCTCTTGGTTAGAAACCTTAAAAATCCCTGACACAGAAGTAACGTTTTTTTTGCACTCATATGTCAACTCCACTGACATATTCACCTCATAATGTCAAATGAACTGACATCTAGGAAGGCTCTCGCATAGACAGACACCAGACCTGTTGCAGACAGACACATTCTAAGTCCCCCAGCAATACACTACAACGGCCATGAGCAAATAAAGAGAACATAGCCGATAACATATAGCGCAAAACGACCAGCAACTCGATTCACAGAATCAAAAAAGGCCTCGTCCATAACCAATGTTCACATAGAGGCTTTCTGATAGTCCGCAAAAGGTGGAGCCTTTGCACAAACTGATGAAAGCAAATGCTTCACTAGCTGAGAAATTTTAGTTGAGGGGGTATACATACAGTAAAGGCCAAATGGAAAAAGAGAAAGGAAACATGGTACAGTACTTTTCATCAAATGACACACCATCATGAAGGCCTTTGAATCTTTAGCGATATTTAAGTGTGGTCTCATAACACCTGTCTTGTGTATCACCCCTCAACTTCAGTGTCACCAACATTGTGTCGCTACCATAACAACATATGTCTTGACCCTAAATCATCTGGTCATTTCACACACTTGCAGAACAAATTTTGCTGCAATAACGAAACAAGATTCACACTGCATCAGTACGCTTTGCGGAGCGCTGGAAGACTCAATTACGAAATAAATAGATGTAGCTATTGAGCAAATGGAAACAGTAACAACGGTGTAGCATCTAATAATGCACTTATATTGCCCAGAGTGAAATTACAATATGCAAAAAAACAAACAGTTTAAGAGCCCTTGGCTGCTCCATTGTCATTCTGTGACAGATACACACTTAGAAATGCAATTGCTAGAATGGACATTCCCATTCAAGTCAATGTTCTGTGATGGATGTGAGTAATTCTATTTCTATCTATACGCATATCAATGACGTGTGGCACATTCACAGATATAATTGCCCAGGGTATTTCTATGATTTAATAGTAGCAAACCTGCCTTACTTCTCAACAACTGTAATACTAAAGAATCCAAACCAAACCATTTGTATCAACATGTTTTGCGAGAATCAGTCATTCTACATCACTATGCTCTAGTCAACTCTACTTCTATAGTAATGCGTTTTTTTTTTGTGTTTTTTTTTGATTGTGCGTAGCTTGGAAGGGAAATGGGATAGGGGTAAGGGTGGTTGGAACAGTATGTCCTAAGACCTAAGTGCTTCTCTAAGGCTACTTTTAGGGGCCAATCTAAGAGTTTAACATCAGGGTCTGTGTTCATAAAGCATCTCAGAGTAGGAGTACAGATCTAGGATCAGATTAGTCTTTGAGGTCATAATGAATAAGATTACATGGACAGTGGGGGACCTAATCCTAGATCAGCACTCAGCACTCGGAGACCATTTATAAACACAGGCCCTGATGACCACAGTCTACTCCACTTAAGAGGCCATTTTGCATGTTTATGCATCGAAGAATGGCCTGGCTTGCAGCTCTGCAGTGAGCTCTGCCGTGACCTCACTGAGGTAGACACATTTAAAAGACTTATGGCACATAAATCAATAGCAACAGCAACACAAGCAAAGCAAAGCAATGGATATCCACTTTTGACTTGAAGTGGTGCATGGGTGGAGAAGCATAATCTTGTTCTAGAGTCTTGGGTCAACTCAACTACGGATCATGTTGGTAGTGCACTTCCATGGTTGTTTTCACCAAACATTCTCTGACTGTATTAATAATGATCAGAATAATCAATCATCATCATCCTCACCATCAACAACAATAATAACAGCATAATAGTGCCAAAGCAAGCAAGATCTTTTGCATCCAATCTGTTCAACTTGTCATGGATTTCCATTGTAGGCTACATACACAGAGGCACTTTCACTGAGCCTGATGCATGGTGAGCTGGGTAAAGGCACTAGCAACTAATGTACAAAATTATGATTGGCAATATCTATTAAACAACGGCTAATTTCAGTGAAATAAGAGTTGTTTCCGTTGTTTTGTTTGTGAAAACAAACAAACGCATCCCTAAATTTAGTGGTGAAATGGAAGGCCTGACTCATAATAGGTTTACTTTTTCTATGTTCAAAGGTCCATGCACTGCACTATTGAAGTAATACTGTAACTTGGTGCTTTATGAGTATATGCATTTTGATAATAAGTATTTATTCTGCTTCTTTGATCTCCTACGTTTTAAATTAGAAAGTCAGCATCCCCGAGTTGGGTTTTTGGATATATTTTTGTCACATTTCAGAAACGGTTCAGAGATTTTTAAAAGTTTCCACGTTTCGTTTCCATGACAGTATGATACACGTTTCAGAGTGTCTGTAATTGCAACAAGCTGAATACTGACGTCATGCATTTAGATATACTAGGATACACAGTACCTTAGTCGATAGGCCGTAATGCAGTTTACTTTTTCTCATGCTATGATCTTCGTTTAGTTACTGTTTCCCTTAAGATTTTTTATTAACATTCACTCGCTAAATAATTAGGCATTTTCAAATCAAAAACTATTTCAAACCAGTGCTGCACTCTAAGTGAAAACGAATAATAAAGGGGAATCGAATGAAGGCATAGGGGGATGGAAAAATCCTAAATAAATATATATTTTTAGCATTATTATAAGGTTATGTCTCATCATCACGCATGCCAATATCAAAATGTATGGGGAGTCTCTTCTAAACATGCTCATGTGACGCTCTTCTGTTATATCATTGTGCTGTCTTGCATCTAACGGGCAAAACTGCCATTGAACCACTTGCTGATATCGTAATTACAGCATTTTACTGCTGGAAAATAGCAGCATTGCGGATGTCCGTAGGTCTATCAGACTGAGGCAAGTAGATCATCAGCCTCTTTTTAACATCCAAACCAGGAGATCAGTGATCCTCCGTTATCAGTATTTTTCCTATAAGGTGCTTTGCTGGATAGTAGATCCTTTGTTGACAGAGGGGTAGAGGAGTCGCCTCGGACTTCAGGCCAGGTGTCGGTCGGCCTGACCACTGACTGGGTGCTGCAGATCCTGACTTGCGTGTCTCTCTCTTTGCAGCAGATGGCATTTATGATGCATTTGATCCTTGATGCAGTGTGCACTTGCTAAAATGTTATCTGTACCGATGCATAACGTTTTAATGATCACGCCTGGCTTTGTCTGATTAAAAACAGACATGTCGCCTAAGTGGTGTTGGTTAGTCGTCCTCCAAGGGCGCGCGATTATGCGTGTGCGTGTTAAATAGAAGTTGATGTTTATTTTTAATATTTTTTTTTTAATACGTATTTGAATGATCATTTTAAAATAAGGAATTACTCTATCTGTCGTATTCTCTAATAACAGTTTCATTTTCATATTTTTGTCCTTTCAAATAATTCCTTTCAAATTGGTGAGCATGGTTGTTGTCATAATGCTAGAGCGCTTATAGGAGGCGAATGAAGCATTCAAAAAGGATGGTGTACTCAACGTGTGACGGCATCATGTACGTCCCATGTTATCTCATTCGATTCTACACATCTGTGAGCAGCTTGCTTTTATTTACACAGTTTTGGTTTGCTAGAGTGCAATTGCCAGTTCTGAGGTTTGCCTCTCTAAAATTGTCGATGCTATTATTAATGTCTCCATCAATTTCCATGTATTCGGATTTGCTGACTGTGGACGAGCTGCGGCGACTAGAGTTGCTTTCACTAATGTTTGGTTCACTAACTTCTAAGAGTTTGGCCTGCTCCTCTCCCTCGGTCTCCCTGTGGTAGAAGTAGTTGAAGTTGGACACAATGACAGGCACTGGGAGCGCAATCGTCAACACACCAGCAATGGCGCAAAGGGAACCCACTATCTTGCCCCCTATAGTGACAGGCACCATATCCCCATAGCCCACAGTTGTCATAGACACCACGGCCCACCAGAAAGCTTCCGGTATGCTGCCGAAGTGCGACCCTCTCTCCTCGGCCTCTGCGAAGTACACCGCGCTGGAGAAGAGGATGACTCCGATGAAGAGGAAAAATATCAGCAATCCGAGTTCGCGCATACTGGCCTTGAGGGTCTGTCCCAGGATCTGCAATCCTTTGGAGTGTCGTGACAGCTTAAAGATTCTAAACACTCTGACCAGTCTGATTACCCTGAGGATGGCCAGAGATGTCGCCTGCTCCCCCATGCCCTCGTCCTGGTCTTCGGGGTCCTCAGCCAGCTCCGTGCCCAGTGTGATGAAGTAAGGGATGATGGCCACTATATCAATAATGTTCATCATGTTTTTGGAGAAGACTGCCTTGCTTGGACACGCGAAAAACCGCACGATCAACTCAAACGAGAACCAGATAATGCAAAGAGATTCAATAATGAAGAAAGGGTCGGTCAGGATGTTTGGTTTGTAGTAAAAGGTATGATTCCCTACAGTCTTAAACCGACCCTTAGGATCCTCTTTCAAGTCGGGTAAAGTCTCTAAACAAAATATGACTATGGAAATCAGAATTACCATTACAGATACTATAGCAATCCCTCTGGCCGGACCCGAGCTCTCTGGGTGCTCAAAAAGCAGCCAGATCTGACGCTGGAATTCCTTCTCAGGTAAAGGACGTTCTTCCTCCCTGACGAAGCCCTCATCCTCACGGAATTTCTCCATGGCATCCACTCCCAACTCATAAAACTTGATCTCTTCCGAGAACATATCCAACGGGACGTTGACGGGCCTTCTCAGCCTTCCCCCGGACTGGTAATAGTAGAGGATGGCATCGAAACTGGGACGGTTTCTGTCAAAGAAATACTCGTTTCTCAGGTGGTCAAAGTAGCGCATCCTCTTCTTGGGGTTGCCTAGCAATGTCTCGGGGAACTGGGAGAGAGTTTTGAGCTGGGTCTCGAACCGCATCCCCGCTATGTTGATGACCACTCTTTCGCAGCAGTCGTGGTCTTCATGGTCGGGGGGGTACGCGTCCTGCGGGTGCCCCGGTACGGCTGCGGTCTCATCCATGTTATCTCCTGCCACAACGGTCATCTTGTAGGTCCAAGGAGTTGTGGAATTCCGGTTATCCGGTTAATCTGATTGAACAGGCGGCATTCAGTTTTTGGGTTGATACAATTTACTTCTAAATGCCTCTTCTTTTTCTCCCACTATGTGTTGTCCTAGTCCCCAGATAAGGGGCTGGCTTGCTTTGCCTCAGTGCGGCTCCACTGCGGATCTCGCTGACTCGACCATTGCTGCTCTCCGCTGCATCTGCTGCTGCTGCCTATGTTACCCAGTCAGAGGGGGAAAAAAAGAAAAGATTGGATCGAAGGAACAGCGGAGATATTTGCTAGCTCAGCAATTTCTACCATTTATTTATTTATTTAGCCTCTAGGCTATATGTCCTGCCTATTTATCAGAGTCTAAAGGGGTAAATTATATTGTTTTATTAGTGATAATCTAGACATAAAGCAATCCAATATGCATATTATAATTGGCAGGGTAAATGTTATATATAGCCTATATAGCAAATATATATATATATATATATATATTAAATGTTATATTATTGCAACACTTTATATGCATGTTTTGTCGCATAACACTGTTTGCAACTTGCCTAGGCCTATAGGCTATCTCACGCAAATAATTAAGCGTTAAATGCACTAAAAGTCATATAGAATGCAATACCAATTGACTGTCACAGTCTCTAAATAATAGTAATATTGTAACAATAGCCTTGGACTTATTCCCACTGACCCCTCTTATGACAGAGACAGACAGAGTGCACCAGTTTCAAGGCTTACCTGCGTCTTGTCCGCGACTCAGCACAGTCATCCAACCGCTAGGACAGCCAGGACTGCCGTAGCTTTGTTGTCATTTGTTAAAACATGAACACTTTACAACGCACCCCACCGCAACACATTGGAGCTTTCCTCTGTGCAGGCCCTGGTATAGACTAAAACACTCAAGACATCACTGTCTGAGCCCTTCGTATCGGTAAACTTAAATGTCTTATTTGTCTACATCTTGATCCCGTCGCATAACATTCGTTGTAAAATCACGCTGGAGTCAGAGAAACGTGAGCAACTTCTGTAGCCTATAGTCACTTGTGCAGTGGGGCACTTCGGTGTGAATGGCTTAGAGCAGGATAAATTATTATGCTGCAACTCAGGGGGGAGATACATTAAGGGGCAATAAGCGAACCCTTGCCATTTCAAGACATTACCGCATCAGCAGAAATGTCCTGTGACGAGTAGACAAGATGACGAGCATTTTAGAATTTGTTTTACCTCGAGCCGGCACAGATGGAGGAATCGATTATGTGAAGATATAATCATTTCTTAATAATGTTCAGTATATTGTTCTTATGTATTTCACATGCAAGGAGAGTGGATGAGGAGATAGCGGGAAGGGGTGAGAGAGAGAGGGAGGGAGGGAGGGGAGAGAAGGGGTTCGACGCAATGCAGACTGGCTATACTAAAAGCACGCTGCCACGAGTGCTCTCTACACCACAAAAACAAGAGTATTTGTGTGTGCCAGCACTGGTGCAATATCTGCTCAGCTGGAGGGTGATGAGCTGGTATCTTAATCATTATTTCCCCAAAAAACAACAATGGTCCTAATGACAGGCTACTTATAAACTGATATTCTGGAAAAAGTAGTCTAACTTGGCACGGTCATTACTTTATACAGTTTACATTACAACACTCAGCTGTGCATTTTCTAACTCAGCTCAATTCTGTGAGTGGCCAATGGCCGGAAAGAGCGGCCGCGGTGCAGACCGTTTCACCACGACAAGGAGTGGCTTGATTCAGCGCCATGGACAGCGGTCGCGAGCACCGCGTCTCAGAACAGACCGCTCGATTATCATCCTCCCGACGTTCCACCCCCTGTCCTTCCTCGTGCATGGTGCAACGTTATGTTGTTGTTTGTCCTGTCAGTCTAATCGATGGGACGAAACACGCAGGCTACTGTTTTAAGATTGATTTGCGTCAAGCTGCACTGAGTTCATTCAAGGACAGGGGGCTTTTCAAAGGCAATGAAGTGAGATTACTTTTTTTTAGAAGGGCTGCGTGCATGATCGTAAGGGATAAGCTACAGTATACCTGTTCACTTGTTTTATAGAACACAATGGAAATCACTGTTTTACTAACCTGCGTGTTTCGTCCCATCGATTTGCTATGTGTTTTTAAAATGGTCTAATAGGCCTAAACAAACAATAACATATATTTCCATTACTTTTGGAAAGTAGGGGGCCTTTTTATGGATGTGAATAATTTGTATATATATATATGTATATATATAGCTATATATATATATATATATATATATACATATATATATATATATATATATATGTATATATATAGCTATATATATATATAGCAGCCATGAACGGGGTTCACAGGGTGACAGAGAGGACACAAGATCAGTCGGATACCAAAGCAAGCACTCTATCATGTAGGAACTATCTTTATTTACGTGCAATCAGTGAAAGCATTAGCATGTTGATTTAAATCTCAGTTGGTACATTCTAAATTACCATTCCAAAATACTTCAACACATTCTGTAATATGCTTGCAGAGGCAGGACCTCCTGTTTCTCATTTTACAGAATAAAAGATCCGACCTTTCACTACATTCAGACCACATAATAGGGCAACACTATGTGATTATACCGATATTCTAATCTCAATATTTCACATTGTTTGTCTGCTTAATTTAAATCAAACATTCATTTGCATGAGACACTTGATCAATACTTATTGCACTTAGTGCCACCAACTGGTCTGGTGCAGCCATCTAAGGTTGCAGTGACTTTATATTCACACAGCTTCTAAGGACATATACAATAGCCACCCTTTACCTTGATGACAGCTTTGCACACGCTTGGCATTCTCTCAACCAGCTTCATGAGGTAGTCACCTGGAAAGCATTTCAATTAACAGGTGTGCCTTCTTAAAAGTTAATATGTGAAATTTCTTTCCTTCTTAATGTGTTTGAGCCAATCAGTTGTGTTGTGACAAGGTAGGGGTGGTATACAGAAGATAGCCCATATTATGGCAAGAACAGTTCAAATAAGCAAATAGAAACGACAGTCCATCGTTACTTTAAGACATGAAGGTCAGTCAATATGGAACATTTCTAGATCTTTGAAAGTTTATTCAAGTGCAGTCGCAAAAACCATCAAGCGCTATGATGAAACTGGCTCTCATGAGGACCGTCACAGGAACGGAAGACCCAGAGTTACCTCTGCTGCAGAGTATAAGTTCATTAGAGTTACCAGCCTCAAAAATTAAAGCCCCAATAAATGCTTCACAGAGTTCAAGTAACAGACATATCTCAACATCAACTATTCAGAGGAAACTGTGTGAATCAGGCATTCATTGTCGAATTGTTGCAAAGAAACCACTACTAAAGGAGACCAATATGAAGAAGAGATTTGCTTGGGCCAAGAAACACGAGCCATGGACATTATACCAGTGGAAATGTGTCCTTTTGTCTGCAGTCCAAAAAGGAGATTTTTGGTTACAACCGCCGTGTCTTTGTGAGACGCGGTGTGGGTGAACGAATGATCTCCGCATATGTATTTCCAAATGTAAAGCATGGAGGAGGAGGTGTGATGGTGTGGGGATGCTTTGCTGGTGACACTGCCTGCGATTTATTTAGAATTCAAGGCACACTTAACCAGCGTGGCTACCACAGCATTCTGCAGCGATACGCCATCCCATCTGGTTTGGGCTTAATGGGACTATCATTTGTTCTTCAACAGGACAATGACCCAACACACCTCCAGGCTGTGTAAGGGCTATTTTACCAAGAAGGAGAGTGATGGAGTGCTGCATCAGATGACCTGGCCTCCACAATCCCCCGACCTCAACCAAAATGAGATGGTTTGGGATGAGTTGGACTGCAGAATGAAGGAAAAGGAGGCAACAAGTGTTCCGCATATGTGGAAACTCTTTCAAGACTGGAAAATCATTCCAGGTGAAGCTGGTTGAGAGAATGTCAAGAGTGTATATGTGTTTAATATTGATGTCACAAATGTATAATTTGTAGTTCTTTATTAAACATTTAGTTATTTGTTACATTTGACTGTGTAAAACCTAGCAGTACTACTTAATTCTCTGAGTGAGACAGATATATAGCGTTTTGCAAAAATATACACTACCGTTCAAAAGTTTGGGGTCACTTAGAAATGTCCTTGTTTTTGAAAGAAAGGCAACTTTTTTCCCATTAAAATCAACTGAAGCTGTCAATTGAGGACTTGTGAGGCCAGTTGTATTGCTTCTTCAATTAGAACAACAGTTTTCAGCTGTGCTAACATAATTGCAAAAGTGTTTTCTAATGAGCAATTAGCCTTTTAAAATGATAAACTTGGATTAGCTAACACAACGTGCCATTGGAACAGAGGCGTGGTGGTTGCTGATAATGGGCCTCTGTGCGCCTATGTAGATATTCCATAAAAATTCAGCTGTTTCCAGCTACAATAGTCATTTACGACATTTGTAATGTCTACACTGCATTTCTGATCAATTTGATGTGATTTTAATGGACAACAAATGTGGTTTTCTTTCAAAAACAAGGACATTTCTAAGTGACCCCAAACTTTTGAACGGTAGTGTATATTATTTGTCTCTGAAATGAAACCATCAAGTGATAGATTTCAAACAAGCCCATGCCATGATTCGATAGTGATAAAAAAACATACCAATCTCTTTTATAAGTTCTTTAAACAATAAAAGCACATTTTACCATTTACCAACATTAACTGAAAATGGATATATAGCGTTTTTGAAAGAAACTTCAAATGTGTATACACTTGGCTATAGATGTCGATTACCACTTGCTGGCTCCTGACGCCCCCATGCACTCCCTAGAAGCAGTCTGTTAGAAAAATGCTAATTCTGTTTTACAAGAAAATGGCTGAGATGACTCAAACACTGTAGCTAGCTAGCAAGCCCACTGCAACAATTTTATAGGGGCGCAGGAATGTTAGATTCGTCTTTTAATTTCAACTTAACTGTCATTGATGGTGGTTACTACTGGTTTCAGATGGCGAGAGAAACTGTTTGTATTTTTGTAAGGGGTGAGTGACATCACGCACCAAAGAAGCCTCAACCAATCACCCGAATGATATTAATTTCACAACCAGATATGGGATAACCATACATCTCCTCAAAACAGAGATCAAGGGGAAAAAATGATCCAAGAAATATACAAAAATAAGTGAATGGTTAATAGTTTCCTTATTTAAGATACCAATGCCAAACTTAACATGGTTCATCATGGTAATGTCTTTGATGACTCTAAAAGTTTTAACTTGATAGGCCATTGTGAAGTGGATTTACAAAGGATTTAAATAGACATGTAAAATCTGATTACCTGATTTATCAATAACACAGCCATCTCTTAAACCAATCCCTTAGCTTTTGTTAAACTAAGTTAAGAGATGCACCATGGGCCTACACACCAAAGGACCTACATACCGAATTTGGTGTTACTTATGATTCATGAGAATGTTTTTCAAAGGTTTTCCAATTGTCTAAGCTGGAAGAAAATCTTGTTTAGCATGAGGAAAGACACCTACATACCATATAGTTAGATAGAGGACTCAGCTTTGTATCTGTGCCGTTAGTGTCTGGGACAGCATCGGCACCGCCATTGAGGCTCTCTCCATTTTAAAGTATTCCATTTTTTATTTTTCATTGGCTGATTGCTACCGACTCCTAAGAATCCCCACCCAGTTGACTACTTTAAAATGGTTGAAGTCCTCAATTGCAATAAAGCCCCACAGTGGAAGTGTCATAATACCCATAAAACCTAGCGGTCAAACAAGGAATTGGTTCCAATCTTTTTTCCACCATTCATTTTCCCCATGGAGGATTTTAGAAACTGTAAAGGCAGTCAATGTTGTTCTCCCCCTTAGACGAGAAGGAGCATGGATAGGACCAAGATGCGGATTGAGGGAAATAAGCCATCTTTTAATGAAAAACAGCAAACAAGACACTACAAACTACAAAACAACAAACGTGACTAACCTTCAACTGTCCTGTGAGGACACAGGAACAAACACCCACAAAACACCAGTGAAACCCTGGCTGCCTTTGTATGACTCTCAATTAGAGACAAACAATACACACCTGTCTCTAATTGAGAATCATACCAGGCCGAACACAAAACCCCACATAGAAATACAAACATAGACAAACCCACCCAACTCACGCCCTGACCAACTAAAATGAATACAAAACAAAGGAAAACAGGTCAGGAACGTGACAGAACCCCCCCCTTAAGGTGCGAACTCCGGGCGCACCAGCACAAAGTCTAGGGGAGGGTCTGGGTGGGCGTCTGTCCACGGTGGCGGCTCTGGCGGTGGACGAGGTCCCCACCCCACCATAATCAATCCCCGCTTCTTTATCCCCCTCCCAATGACCACCCTCCCACTAACCCCACCTAAATGAAGGGGCAGCACCGGGACAAGGGGCAGCACCGGGACAAGGGGCAGCACCGGGACAAGGGGCAGCACCGGGACAAGGGGCAGCACCGGGACAAGGGGCAGCACCGGGACAAGGGGCAGCACCGGGACAAGGGGCAGCACCGGGACAAGGGGCAGCACCGGGATAAGGACCAGCACCGGGATAAGGGGCGGCAGGTCCTGGCTGAGGGACTCCGGCAGGTCCTGGCTGAGGGACTCCGGCAGGTCCGGGCTGAGGGACTCCGGCAGGTCCGGGCTGAGTGGCAGCTCCGGACTGTAGGGCAGCTCCGGACTGTAGGGCAGCTCCGGACTGTAGGGCAGCTCCGGACTGTAGGGCAGCTCCGGACTGTAGGGCAGCTCCTGACTGGCGGGCGTCTCTGGCAGCTCCTGACTGGCGGGCGTCTCTGGCAGCTCCTGACTGGCGGGCGTCTCTGGCGGCTCCTGACTGGCGGGCGTCTCTGGCGGCTCCTGACTGGCGGGCGTCTCTGGCGGCTCCTGACTGACGGACGGCTCTAGCGGCTCCTGACTGACGGACGGCTCTACTGGCTCGGGACAGACGGACGGCTCTACTGGCTCGTGGCAGACGGCTGACTCAGATGGCGCTGGGCAGACAGATGGCTCAGACGGCGCTGGGCAGACAGATGGCTCAGACGGCGCTGGGCAGACAGATGGCTCAGACGGCGCTGGGCAGACAGATGGCTCAGACGGCGCTGGGCAGACAGATGGCTCAGACGGCGCTGGGCAGACAGATGGCTCAGACGGCGCTGGGCAGACGGGCCGTTCAGGCACCGCTGGGCAGACGGCAGACTCTGGCCGGCTGAGACGCACTATAGGCCTGGTGCGTGGTACCGGAACTGGAGGTACCGGGCTGAGGGCACGCACCTCAGGGCGAGTGCAGGGAACAGGAACAGGGCACACTGGACTCTCGTGGCGCACTCTAGGCCTGGTGCGTGGTACCGGAACTGGAGGTACCGGGCTGAGGGCACGCACCTCAGGGCGAGTGCGGGGAGAAGGAACAGTGCGTCCAGGGCTCTGGAGACGCACAGGAGGCTTGGTGCGTGGTGCCGGAACTGGAGGCACCGGGCTGGAGACACGCACCATAGGGAGAGTACGTGGAAGAGGAACAGGGCTCTGGAGATGCACTGGAAGCCTGGTGCGTGGTGTAGGCACTGGTGGTACTGAGCTGGGGTGGGAAGGTGGCGCCGGATATACCGGACCGTGAAGGAGGACACGTGCTCTTGAGCACCGAGCCTCCCCAACCTTACCAGGTTGAATGGACCCCGTAGCCCTGCCAGTGCGGCGAGGTGGAATAGCCCGCACTGGGCTATGCAGGCGAACCGGGGACACCACCTGTAAGGCTGGTGCCATGTACGCCGGCCCGAGGAGACGTACTGGAGGCCAGATACGTTGGGCCGGCTTCATGGCATCCGGCTCGATGCCCAACCTAACCCTCCCAGTGCGGCAAGGTGGAATAGCCCGCACTGGGCTAAGCACGCGTACTGGGGACACCGTGCGCTTCACCGCATAACACGGTGTCTGACCAGTACGACGCCCTCTTACTCCACGGCAAGCCCGGGGAGTTGGCTCAGGTATCCAACCCGGCTTCGCCACACTCCCCTTTAGCCCCCCCCCCCCCAAGAAATTTTTGGGTGAGCCTCTCGGGTTTCCAGCCACTCTGCCTTGCAAGCGCCTCATAATGCCGCCTCTCCGCTTTCGCTGCCTCCAGCTCCGCTTTGGGGCGGCGACACTCCACTGGCTGTGCCCAGGGTCCTTCTCCGTCCAGAATCTCCTCCCAAGTCCATTCCTCCTTTCCCCATTGCTGTAGTTCCTTTTCTCTCTCCTCAATCCGCTTGGTCCTGTTGTGGTGGGTGTTTCTGTAAAGGCAGTCAATGTTGTTCTCCCCCTTAGACGAGGAGGAGCATGGATAGGACCAAGATGCGGATTGAGGGAAATAAGCCATCTTTTAATGAAAAACAGCAAACAAGACACTACAAACTACAAAACAACAAACGTGACTAACCTTCAACTGTCCTGTGAGGACACAGGAACAAACACCCACAAAACACCAGTGAAACCCTGGCTGCCTTTGTATGACTCTCAATTAGAGACAAACAATACACACCTGTCTCTAATTGAGAATCATACCAGGCCGAACACAAAACCCCACATAGAAATACAAACATAGACAAACCCACCCAACTCACGCCCTGACCAACTAAAATGAATACAAAACAAAGGAAAACAGGTCAGGAACGTGACAGAAACACTTAAAATAAGGGCTGTGTTTCGTGTCGGCTTACCCCGGCGTGATTCGAAAAAACGTATTAGCAACAAAGTAGATATCATGCAAAACTACAAATCGTTGCAATCAATCAATCAAATTTATTTATAAAGCCCTTTTTACATCAGCCGATTACACAAAGTGCTATACCGAAACCCAGCCTAAAACCCAAAACAGCAAGCAATGCAGATGTACAGTTGAAGTCGGAAGTTTACATACACCTTAGCCAAATACATTTAAACTCAGTTTTTCACAATTCCTGACATTTCATCCTAGTAAAGAAAACCTGTCTTAGGTCAGTTAGGATCACCACTTTATTTTAAGAATGTGAAATGTCAGAATAATAGTAGAGACAATGATTTATTTCAGCTTTTATTTCTTTCAACACATTCCCAGTAGGTCAGAAGTTTTCATACACTCAATTAGTATTTGGTAGCATTGCCTTTAAATTGTTTATCTTGGGTCAAACGTTTCGGGAAGCCTTCCACGAGCTTCCCACAATAAGTTGGGTGAATTTTGGCCCATTCCTCCTGACAGAGCTGGTGTAACTGAGTCAGGTTTGTAGGCCTCCATGCTTGCACGTGCTTTTTCAGTTCTGCCCACAAATGTTCTATAGGATTGAGGTCAGGGCTTTGTGATGGCCACTCCAATACCTTTACGTTGTTGTCCTTAAGCCATTTTGCCACAACTTTGGAAGTATGCTTGGGGTCATTGTTCATTTGGAAGACCCATTTGTGACCAAGCTTTAACTTCCTGACTGATGTCTTGAGATGTTTCTAAAATAAATCCACATAATCTTCCTACCTCATGATGCCAGCTATTTTGTGAAGTGCAGCAGTCCCTCCTGCAGCAAAGCACCCCCACAACATGATGCTGCCACCCCCGTCCTTCACAGGCCAGTACATCAGGAGACGTGGAGGAGGCCGTAGGAGGGCAACAACCCAGCAGCAGGACCGCTACCTCTGCCTTTGTGCAAGGAGGTGCACTGCCAGAGCCCTGCAAAATGACCTCCAGCAGGCCACAAATGTGCATGTGTCTGCTCAAACGGTCAGAAACAGACTCCATTAGAGTGGTACGAGGGCCCGACGTCCACAGGTGGGGGTTGTGCTTACAGCCCAACACCGTGCAGGACGTTTGGCATTTGCCAGAGAACACCAAGATTGGCAAATTCGCCACTGGCGCCCTGTGCTCTTCACAGATGAAAGCAGGTTCACACTGAGCACATGAACACATGTGACAGACGTGACAGAGTCTGGAGACGCCGTGGCGAACGTTCTGCTGCCTGCAACATCCTCCAGCATGACCGGTTTGGCGGTGGGTCAGTCATGGTGTGGGGTGGCATTTCTTTGGGGGGCCGCACAGCCCTCCATGTGCTCGCCAGAGGTAGCCTGACTGCCATTAGGTACCGAGATGAGATCCTCAGACCCCTTGTGAGACCATATGCTGACACATGCATATTTGTGGCCTGCTGGAGGTCATTTTGCAGGGCTCTGGCAGTGCACCTCCTTGCACAAAGGCGGAGGTAGCGGTCCTGCTGCTGGGTTGTTGCCCTCCTACGGCCTCCTCCACGTCTCCTGATGTACTGGCCTGTTTCCTGGTAGCGCCTCCATGCTCTGGACACTACGCTGACAGACACAGCAAACCTTTTTGCCACAGCTCGCATTGATGTGCCATCCTGGATGAACTGCACTACCTGAGCCACTTGTGTGGGTTGTAGACTCCGTCTCATGCTACCACTAGAGTGAAAGCACCGCCAGCATTCAAAAGTGACCAAAACATCAGCCAGGAAGCATAGGAACTGAGAAGTGGTCTGTGGTCACCACCTGCAGAACCATTCCTTTTTGGGGGGTGTCTTACTAATTGCCTATAATTTCCACCTTTTGTCTATTCCGTTTGCACAACAGCATGTGAAATTTATTGTCAATCAGTGTTGCTTCCTAAGAGGACAGTTTGATTTCACAGAAGTGTGATTGACTTGGAGTTACATTGTGTTGTTTAAGTGTTCCCTTTATTTTTTTGAGCAGTGTATATACTTTTGTACCTGTTTCCTCCAGCATCTTCGCTAGGTCTTTGCTGTTGTTTTGGGATTGATTAGCACTTTTCGCACCAAAGTATGTTAATCTCTAGGAGACAGAATGCGTCTCCGTCCTGAGCGGTATGACGGCTGCGTGGTCCCATGGTGCTTATACTTGCGTACTATTGGTTGTACAGATGAACGTGGTACCTTCAGGTGTTTGGAAATTGCTCCCAAGGATGAACCAGACTTGTGGAGGTCCACAATTTTTTTTCTGAGGTCTTGGCTGACTTCCTACTTCAACTGTAGAAGCACCTGCACGTCATCTCTAGCTGGCACGTTTGCTAGCAGGTCAATTTAAAGAAATGTAGCCAATTTTTTCAATAATACATTTAGCTAATATTACAGTTATTTCAGATATTCTTACCTTTGCCAAGATTCGGCAGTCTCATCCAGATCATCATGGCATTTGTAGTTCTTTATGATAGCCACATTAGCAGGCAATTAGCATTTCATTTGTGGGGGTAAATACAGGTGAATTTTTAACTGCTTTTAAATGCTAGTAAAACCAAATGCATGCTCTTCAACTGACCCTCGTAAAACGGACTATCCTGCAAAATAGCCTCCAACACTCTACTCAGCGAATTGGATGTAGTCTATCACAGTGCCATCCGTTTTGTCACCAAAGCCCCATATACTACCCACCATTGCGACATGTATGCTCTCGTTGGCTGGCTCGCTACATATTATTTTCCAAACCCACTGGCTCCAGGTCATCTATATGTCTTTGCTAGGTAAAGCTCCGCCTTATCTCAGCTCACTGGTCACCATAGCAACACCCACCCGTAGCACGCGCTCCAGCATTTATATTTCACTGGTCATCCCCAAAGCCAACACCTGCTGCTTTGGCCGCCTTTCCTTCCAGTTCTCTGCTGCCAATGACTGGAACGAATTGCAAAAATCACTGAAGTTGGAGACTTATATCTCCCTCACTAACTTCAAGCATCGGCTGTCAGAGCAGCTTACCGATCGCTGTAGCTGTACACAGCCCATCTGTAAATAGCCCATCCAACCAACTACCTACCTCATCCCCATATTTGTTTTATGTTTTTTTCTGCTCTTTTGCACACCGGTATTTGTACTTGCACATCATCATCATCTGCACATCTATCACTCCAGTGTTAATTGCTAAATTGTAATTACTTCGCCACTATGGCCTATTTATTGCCTTACCTCCTTACTTCATTTGCACACGCTGTATACAGATTTTCTATTGTGTTATTGACTGTACGTTTGTTTATCCCATGTGTAACTCTGTGTTGTTGTTTTTGTCGCACTGATTTGCTTTATCTTGGCCAGGTTGCAGTTGTAAATGAGAAGTTGTTCTCAACTGACCAACCTGGTTAAAACCTCTTATGGCTGAGATTGGCTAAGATCCCGTTAATGGTATCGATTTGACAACAGCCAGTGAAAGTGCAGGGCGCCAAATTCAAACAACAGAAATCTCATAATTAAAATTCCTCAAACATACATGTATTTCATACCATTTTAAAGATAAACTTGCTGTTAATCCCACCACAGTGTCCGATTTCAAAAAGGCTTTACGACGAAAGCACACCAAACGATTATGTTAGGTCAGTGCCTAGTCACAGAAAAACACAGCCATTTTTCCAGCCAGAGAGGAGTCACAAAAAGCAGAAATAGTGCTAAAATTAATCACTAACCTTTGATGATCTTCATCAGATGACACTCATAGGACTTCATGTTACACAATACATGTATGTTTTGTTCGATAAAGTGCATATTTATATCCAAAAATCTCAGTTTACATTGGCGCGTTACATTCAGTAATGTTTTGCTTCCAAAACATCCGGTGATTTTGCAGAGAGCCACATCAATTTACAGAAATAGTCATCATAAACTTTAATATAAGATACAAGTGTTATGCACAGAATTAGATATACTTCTCCTTAATGCAACTGCTGTGTCAGATTTCAAAAAAACTTTACGGAAAACGCAAACCATGCAATAATCTGAGTACAGTGCTCAGACAACAAAACCATGTTGGAGTCAACAGAAGGCAGAAATAGCGTTATAAATATTCACTTACCTTTGAGGATTTTCATCAGAATGTACTCCCAGGAATCCCAGTTCCACAATAAATGTTTGATTTGTTCGATAAAGTACATAATTTATGTCCAAATACCTCCTTTTTGTTCATGCGTTTAGCCCAGTAATCCAAATTCATGAGGCGCAAGCAGACGAAAAGTCCAAAAGTTCCGTTACAGTCCGTAGAAACATGTCAAACGATGTATAGAATCAATCTTTAGGATGTTTTTATCATAAATCTTCAATAATGTTTAAACCGGAGAATTCCTTTGTCTTCAGAAATGCAATGGAACGCAAGCTAACTCTCACGTGAACGCGCCTGGTCAGCTCATGGCACTCAGCCAGACCACTGACTCAAATAGCCCTCATTCCCCCCTCCTTCACAGTAGAAGCATCAAACAAGGTTCTAAAGACTGTTGACATCTAGTGGAAGCCTTAGGAAGTGCAATATGACCAATATACCACTGTATATTCGATAGGCGAACAGTTGAAAAACTACAAACCTCAGATTTCCAACTTCCTGGTTGGATTTTTTCTCAGGTTTTTGCCTGCCATATGAGTTCTGTTATACTCACAGACATCATTCAACAGTTTTAGAAACTTCAGAGTGTTTTCTATCCAAATCTACTAATAATATGCATATCTTAGCTTCTGGGACTGAGTAGCAGGCAGTTTACTCTGGGCACCTTATTCATCCAAGCTACTCAATACTGCCCCCAGACGTAAGAAGTTAAATAAAGGTGAAAAAATATATATATACTGTGTTACTCTATATCCATGTTAAAACGGGTTATATCCATGATGAGTCTTCTATCTATCTCTATTCTACATACAAAGTCGTCCCCTCTCTGCTGCGGGGACGGCAAGGTTAACATACAGCTGGCGGGGTTTATGCTGCATCGGCAAGATAGAACAGCTGTCTCCGGTAAGACAAGGGGTGGCGGTCAGTGTATATTTGTAAACAACAGCTGGTGCACAAAATCTAATATTAAGGAAGTCTCAAGGTTTTGCTCGCCTGAAGTAGAGTATCTCATGATAAGCTGAAGACAACACTATTTAACAAGTGAGTTTTCATCCATCATTTTCATAGCTGTCTATTTACCACCACAAACTGATAATGACACTAAGACCGCACTCAATGAGCTATATAAAGCCATAAGCTAACAGGAAAACGCTCGTCCAAAGGAGGCAGTCCTAGTGGCCAGGGACTTTAAAGCAGGGTAACTTAAATCCGTTTTACCTCATTTCTACCATCATGTTAAATGTGCAATCAAAGGGGGAAAAAACTCTAGACCACCTTTATCCACACACAGAGACGCATAAAAAGCTCTCCCTCGCCCTCCTCGCCTTCTGACCATAATTCTATCCTCCTGATTCCCGCTTAAAAGCAGACTAAAGCAGGAAGCACCAGTGACTCGTCAATAAAGAAGTGGTCAGATGAAGCAGATGCTAAGCTACAGGACTGTTTTGCTAGCACAGACTGGAATAAGTTACGGGATTCTTCCGATGGCATTGAGGAGTATACTACATCAGTCACTGGCTTCATCAATAAGTGCATCGATAACATCGTCCCCACAGTGACCGTACGTACCCCAACCAGAAACCATGGATCACTTTATTTAACCTTTATTTAACTAGGCAAGTCAGTTAAGAACAAATTCTTATTTACAATGACAGCCTACCCCATCCAAACCCAGACGACGCTGGGCCAATTGTGCGCCTCCCTATGGGACTCCCAATCACGGCCGGATGTGATACAGCCTGGATTCAAACCAGGGACTGTAGTGACGCCTCTTGCACTGAGATGCAGTGCCTTAGACCGCTGTGCCACTCGGGAGCCCTACAGGTGACATCCGCACTGAGCTAAAGGGTAGAGCTGTTGCTTTCAAGGAGCGGGACTTTAACCCGGATGCTTATAAGAAATCCCGCTATGCCCTCCAACGAACTATCAAACAGACAGAGCGTCAATACAGGACTAAGATTGAATAATACTACACCGTCTCCGACGCTTGTTAGATGTGGCAGGGCTTGCAAACTATTACAGACTACAAATGGAAGCACAGCCGAGCTGCCCAGTGACACGAGCCTACCAGACGACCTAAATTACTTCTATGCTCGCTTCAAGGCAAGCAACACTGAAGCAAGCATGAGAGCATCAGCTGTTCCGGGCGACTGTGTGATCACGCTTTCCGGAGCCGATGTGAATAAGACCTTTAAACAGGTCAACATTCAAAAGACCGCAGGGCCAGACGGATTACCAGGACGTGTACTCCAAGCATGCGCTGACCAACTGGCAAGTGTCTTCACTGACATTTTCAACCTCTCCCTGTTGGAGTCTGTAATATCAACATGTTTCAAGCAGACCACCATAGTCCACCATAGGTAACCTGCCTAAATTACCACCGACCCGTAGCACTCACGTCTGTAGCCATGAAGTGCTTTGAAAGGTTGGTCATGGCTCACATCAACATCATTATCCCAGAAACTCTAGACCCACTTCAATTTGCATACCGCCCCAACAGATCCACAGATTATGCAATCTCTATTGCACTCCACACTGCCCTTACCCACCTGACAAAAGGAACACCTACGTGAGAATGCTATTCATTGACTACAGCTCAGCGTTCAACACCATAGTGCCCTCAAAGCTCATCACTAAGCTAAGGACCCTGGGACTAAACACCTCCCTCTGCAACTGAATCCTGGACTTCCTGCCGGGCTGCCACCAGGTGGTAAGGGTAAGTAACAACACATCTGCCACACTAATCCTCAACATGGGAGCCTCTCAGGGGTGCGTGCTCAGTCCCCTCCTGTACTTGCTGTTCACCCATGACTGCATGGCCAGGCATGACTCCAACACCATCATTAAGTTTTCCGATGACACAACAGTGGTAGGCCTGATCACCGACAACGATGACCCAGCCTATAGGGAGGAGGTCAGAGACCTGGTCATGTGGTGCAAGGATAACAACCTCTCCCTCAATGTGATCAAGACTAAGGATATGATTGTGGAGTACAGGAAGAGGAGGACAGAGCATGCCCCCATTCTCATCGATGATGCTATAGTGGAGCAGGTTGAGAGGTTCAAGTTCCTTGGTGTCCACATCACCAACAAACTATCATGCTCCAAACACACCAAGACAGTCGTGAAGAGGGCGACTGAAAAGATTTGGCATGGGTCCTCAGATCATCCAAAAATTCTACAGCTGCACCATCGAGAGCATCCTGACTGGTCGCATCACTGCCTGGTATGGCAACTGCTCAGCCTCCGACCACAAGGCACTACAGAGGGTTGTGCGAGCAGCCCAGTACATCACTGGGGTCAAGCTTCCTGTCTTCCAGGACCTCTATACCAGGCGGTGTCAGAGGAAGGCCCTAAAAATTGTCAAAGACCCCAGCCACCCTAGTCATAGACTGTTCTCTCTGCTATTGCAGGGCAAGCGGTACCAGAGTGCCAAGTTTAGGTCAAAAAGGCTTCTTAACAGCTTCTATCCCCAAGCCATAAGACTCCTGAACAGCTCATCAAATGGCTACCCAGACTACCCCTCTCTTTTACGCTGCTGCTACTCTCTTTTTATTATCTATGCATAGTCACTTTAACTCTACCTACATGTACATATTATCTAAATTACCTCGACTAACGTGTGCCCCCGCACATTGACTCTGTACCGGTACCCCCTGTATATAGCCTTGCTACTGTTATTTTACTGCTGCTCTTTAATTATTTGCTATTTGTTATTTAATTTTTTACTTATCTATTTTTACTGAACACTTACTTTTCTTAAAGCTGCATTGTTGGTTAAGGGCTTGTAAGTAAGCATTTCACTGTAACGTTGAAATACCTGTTGTATTTGGCGCATGTGACAAATGGATTTGAAGTCTCTAGGTGAAACGGGACAGTGGATATGAGGGTTTAAGTGAGACTGCTTCTTAGAGATAGATTGAGGACTGTATCTGTGCCATTATAGTGTCGGTGACAGCATGGGCAGAGCCATTGAGGCAATCTCCATTTTGAAGTAGTCAATTTTCTTCTTCACGATTGGCTGATCCATCCTGATGACCCCATTGAACATGTCTCCAACAGGGTCTCCAGGAGGGATCAGTTGGAAGTCCCAGCCAGTTGACTACATTAAAATGGTGGAAGCCCTCAATGGCACTGCCCATTCTAATATGGCTGCCCATGCTAATATGGACTTTTGGCCACTAGTGGCCTTTATCATTCTCAATGGACTGCTTATAACAACGCCACCTATAGGCCAGTCGGTACCCTTCTTTTTGACCAAAAATATTGTCTTCACTGTGAACCCCTGATGACAATTTACAAAGCATGGTTTGATTGTACATACTGTACAAGCAGGAATAAATACACCAATGGCAATATGCCACAACAGTTATGTTTGTTTATAACCACAGACATTGTAATTTAATATAATTTCCGTAGCCTAATCGATATATCCTACAGGGTTAACATCAAATCAAATTTATTTATATAGCCCTTCATACATCAGCTGATATCTCAAAGTGCTGTACAGAAACCCAGCCTAAAACCCCAAACAGCAAGCAATGCAGGTGTAGAAGCACGGTGGCTAGGAAAAACTCCCTAGAAAGGCCAAAACCTAGGAAGAAACCTAGAGAGGAACCAGGCTATGAGGCGTGGCCAGTCCTCTTCTGGCTGTGCCGGGTGGAGATTATAACAGAACATGGCCAAGATGTTCAAATGTTCATAAATGACCAGCATGGTCAAATAATAATAATCACAGTAGTTGTCGAGGGTGCAGCAAGTCAGCACCTCAGGAGTAAATGTCAGTTGGCTTTTCATAGCCGATCATTAAGAGTATCTCTACCGCTCCTGCTGTCTCTAGAGAGTTGAAAACAGCAGGTCTGGGACAGGTAGCACGTCCGGTGAACGGGTCAGGGTTCCATAGCCGCAGGCAGAACAGTTGAAACTGGAGCAGCAGCAAGGCCAGGTGGACTGGGGACAGCAAGGAGTCATCATGCCAGGCAGTCCTGAGGCATGGTCCCAGGGCTCAGGTCCTCTGAGAGAGAGAAAGAAAGAGAGAAAGAGAGAATTAGATAGAGCATACTTAAATTCACACAGGACACCGGATAAGACCAGAGAAGTACTCCAGATATAACAAACTGACTGACCCTAGCCCCCGACACATAAACTACTGCAGCATAAATACTGGAGGCTGAGACAGGAGGGGTCAGGAGACACTGTGGCCCCATCCGATGATACCCCCGGACAGGGCCAAACAGGAAGGATATAACCCCACCCACTTTGCCAAAGCACAGCCCCTACACCACTAGAGGGATATCTTCAACCACCAACTTACCATCCTGAGACAAGGCCAGAGTATAGCCCACAAAGATCTCCACCACGGCACAACCCAAGGGGGGGGCGCCAACCCAGACAGGAAGATCACGTCAGTGACTCAACCCACTCAAGTGACGCACCCCTTCTAGGGACGGCATGAAAGAGCACCAGTAAGCCAGTGACTCAGCCCCTTTAAAAGGGTTAGAGGCAGAGAATCCCAGTGGAGAGAGGGGAACTGGCCAGGCAGAGACAGCAAGGGCGGTTCGTTGCTCCAGAGCCTTTCCGTTCACCATCACACTCCTAGGCCAGACTACACTCAATCAGAGATGAGTCTTCAGTAAAGACTTAAAGGTTGAGACCGAGTCTGCGTCTCTCACATGGGTAGGCAGACTATTCCATACTAATGGAGCTCTATAGGAGAAAGCCCTGCCTCCAGCTGTTTGCTTAGAAATTCTAGGGACAATTAGGAGGCCTGCGTCTTGTGACCATAGCGTATAAGTAGGTATGTACGGCAGGACCAAATAGGAAAGATAAGTAGGAGCAAGCACATGTAATGCTTTGTAGGTTAGCAGTAAAACCTTGAAATCAGCCCTTGCCTTGACAGGAAGCCAGTGTAGGGAGGCTAGCACTGGAGTAATATGATCAAATTTTGGGGTTCTATTCAGGATTCTAGCAGCCGCATTTAGCACTAACTGAAGTTTATTTAGTGCTTTATCCGGGCAGCCGGAAAGTAGAGCATTGCAGTAGTCTAACCTAGAAGTAACAAAAGCATGGATTCATTTTTCTGCATAATTTTTGGACAGAAAATTTCAGATTTTTGCAATGTTACGTAAATGGAAAAAAGCTTTCCTTGAAACAGTCTTGATATGTTCGTCAAAAGAGAGATCAGGGCCCATAGTAACGCCGAGGTCCTTCACAGTTTTATTTGAGACGACTTTACAACCATCAAGATTAATTGTCAGATTCAACAGAAGATCTCTTTGTTTCTTGGGACCTAGAACAAGCATCTCTGTTTTGTCCGAGTTTAAAAGTAGAAAGTTTTCAGCCATCCACTTCCTTATGTCTGAAACACAGGCTTCTAGCGAGGGCAATTTTGGGGCTTCACCATGTTTCATTGAAATGTACAGCTGTGTGTCATCCGCATAGCATTGAAAGTTAACATTATGTTTTCGAATGACATCCCCAAGAGGTAAAATATATAGTGAAAACAATAGTGGTCCTAAAACGGAACCTTGAGGAACACCGAAATGTACAGTTGATTTGTCAGAGGACAAACCATTCACAGAGACAAACTGATATCTTTCCGACAGATAAGATCTAAACCAGGCCAGAACTTGTCCGTGTAGACCAATTTGGGTTTCCAATCTCTCCAAAAGAATGTGGTGATCGATGGTATCAAAGGCAGCACTAAGGTCTAGGAGCACGAGGACCGATGCAGAGCCTCGGTCTGACGCCATTAAAAGGTAATTTACCACCTTCACAAGTGCAGTCTCAGTGCTATGATGGGGTCTAAAACCAGACTGAAGCATTTCGTATACATTGTTTGTCTTCAGGAAGGCAGCAACAGCTTTTTCTAAATATTTTGACAGGAATTGAAGATTCGATATAGGCCGATAGTTTTTTATATTTTCTGGGTCAAGGTTTGGCTTTTTCAAGAGAGGCTTTATTACTGCCACTTTTTGTGAGTTTGGTACACATCCGGTGGATAGGGAGACGTTTATTATGTTCAACATAGGAGGGCCAAGCACAGGAAGCAACTCTTCCAGTAGTTTAGTTGGAATAGGGTCCAGTATGCAGCTTGAAGGTTTAGACGCCATGATTATTTTCATCATTGTGTCAAGAGATATAGTGCTAAAACACTTGAGTGTCTCTCTTGATCCTAGGTCCTGGCAGAGTTGTACAGACTCAGGACAGCTGAGCTTTAGAGGAATACGCAGATTTAAAGAGGAGTCTGTAATTTGCTTTCTAATGATCATGATCTTTTCCTCAAAGAAGTTCATGAATTTATTACTGCTGAAGTGAAAGCCATCCTCACTTGGGGAATGCTGCTTTTTAGTTAGCTTTGCGACAGTATCAAAAATAAATTTCGGATTGTTCTTATTTTCCTCAATTAAGTTGGAAAAATAGGATAATCGAGCAGCAGTGAGGGCTCTTCGATACTGCACGGTACTGTCTTTCCAAGCTAGTCGGAAGACTTCCAGTTTGGTGTGGCGCCATTTCCGTTCCAGTTTTCTGGACGATTGCTTCAGAGCTCGAGTTTTTACTGTATACCAGGGAGCTAGTTTCTTATGACAAATGTTTTTAGTTTTTAGGGGTGCAACTGTATCTAGAGTATTGCGCAAGGTTAAATTGAGTTCCTCAGTTAGGTGGTTAACTAGTTTTTGTCCTCTGACGTCCTTGGGTAGGCAGAGGGAGTCTGGAAGGGCATCAAGGAATCTTTGTGTTGTCTGAGAATTTATAGCACGACTTTTGATGCTCCTTGGTTGGGGTCTGAGCAGATTATTTGTTGCGATTGCAAACATAATAAAATGGTGGTCCGATAGTCCAGGATTATGAGGAAAAACATTAAGATCCACAACATTTATTCCATGGGACAAAACTAGGTCCAGAGTATGAATGACAGTGAGTGGGTCCAGAGACATGTTGGACAAAACCCACTGAGTCGATGATGGCTCCGAAAGCCTTTTGGAGTGGGTCTGTGGACTTTTCCATGTGAATATTAAAATCAACAAAAATGTGAATATTATCTGCTATGACTACAAGGTCCAATAGGAATTCAGGGAACTCAGTGAGGAACGCTGTATATGGCCCAGGAGACCTGTAAACAGTAGCTATAAAAAGTGATTGAGTAGGCTGCATAGATTTCATGACTAGAAGCTCAAAAGACAAAAACTTATTTTTTTTGTAAATTGAAATTTGCTATCGTAAATGTTAGCAACACCTCCGCCTTTGCGGGATGCACGGGGGATATGGTCACTAGTGTGCACGGGGGATATGGTCACTAGGCTTAAGCCATGTTTCAGTCAGGCCAATCACATCAAGATTATGATCAGAGATTAGTTCATTGACTATAACTGCCTTTGACGTGAGGGATCTAACATTAAGTAGCCCTATTTTGAGATGTGAGGTATCACGATCTCTTTCAATAATGGCAAGAATGGAGGAGGACTCTATCCTAGTGAGATTGCTAAGGCGACCACCGCCATGTTTAGTTTTGCCCAACCTAGGTCGAGGCACAGACACGGTCTCAATGGGGATAGCTGAGCTGACTACACTGACTGTGCTAGTGGCAGACTCCACTAAGCTGTCAGGCTGGCTAACAGCCTGCTGCCTGGCCTGCACCATATTTCATTGTGGAGCTAGAGGAGTTAGAGCCCTGTCTATGTTGGTAGATAAGATGAGAGCACCCCTCCAGCTAGGATGGAGTCCGTCACTCCTCAACAGGCCAGGCTTTGTCCTGTTTGTGGGTGAGTCCCAGAAAGAGGGGAAATTATCTACAAATTCTATATTTTGGGAGGGGCTGAAAATAGTTTTCAAACAGTGATTGAGTTGTGAGACTGCTGTAGAGCCAGAGACAATTACTTGATCCCGACACATCTTTCTAGCTGATTTACATGCTGAAGCTATGTTGCGCTTGGTGACCTCTGACTGTTTCATCCTAACATCGTTGGTGCCGACGTGGATAACAATATCACTATTCTCGGCAGTTTTAGCTTTAGCCAGCACCATCTTCAGATTAGCCATAACTCGGTAGCACTGCCCACTGGTAAACAATGTATGATCGCTGGATGATTCGTTTTAAGTCTAATACTGCGGGTAATGGAGTCGCCAATGACTAGGGTTTTCAATTTGTCAGAGCTAATGGTGGGAAGCTTCGGCGTCTCAGACCCCGTAACGGGAGGAGTAGAGACAAGAGAAGACTCGGCCTCAGATTCCGACTTGCTGCATAATGGGGAAAACCGGTTGAAAGTTTCTGTCGGCTGAATGAGCGACACCGGTTGAGCATTCCTACAGCATTTCTCTCCAGAAGCCATGAGAAAGTTGTCCGGCTGCGGGGGCCGTGCTAGGGGATTTATACTAACGTTACTATCTGTACTTACTGGTGGCACAGACGCTGTTTCATCCTTTCCTACACTGAAATTACCCTTGCCTAACGATTGCGTCTGAAGCTGGGCTTGCAGCACAGCTATCCCCGCCATAAGGCGATCGTTCTCCTGTATATTATGAGTACAGCGACTGCAATTAGAAGGCATCATGTTAATGTTACTACTTAGCTTCGGCTGTTGGAGGTCCTGACGAACCATGTCCAGATAAAGCGTCCGGAGTAAAAAAGTTGAGTGAGGGGAAAAAACAAAATATAAACGGTAATTAAAAAGTAAAAAACGTAAAGTTGTCAGGTAGCAAAGTAAGGTTGGCAACAAAACGCACAGCAACACGTAAACAAGCCTGCAAGTTGTGACCAAACACCAATGATGTCACCTAATGAGATGAATGAGACATTAGGAACGAGTCTAGTATTAATGCTACAACACAAATAGTGTTATGTGAGTTTAGCCTTACTACACTTTTTATCAATTTAGCTACCTATTGTGCCCCCCCAAAAAAGTAAATAATCAATATCCATTTATGTTTTTACAGTCAACTGGGTACTCAACAATAGAGAAGGTATTTTTGGACATGATCCATTGACAATCCGTTGATAGACATTTTCGGGGCCAAACAGCAAGTGGAGTGAGCTCTTAACTGCTAGTATCATTAATAAAGAATGGGGTGTCTTTCCAACCCTCCCTATCTACACAACGGATCTCATTGAATTCCTCTCTCTTTCTCTCTCTCTCTCCCTTTCCCCCACACTCTCTCTGCTTAGTTTATTCTGCTAAGATGTGCTGCTAGTGGACCTACCATATTGATGAATTAATATCATACACTTAATATATCACTGTCGCACTTCAATTAAGTTAATGGAGTCGTTTGCAATATTAACTAGTTACTTTAAAGTAAGGACACTCCCATCCCACTTCCTAATTATTGCGTGGAACTCCGTTCCATCTCATATTGCTCAAATAAACGGCAAACCTGGTTTCAAAAAACAGATAAAGCAACACCTCACAGCACAACGCCTCTCCCCTATTTGACCTAGATAGTTTGTGTGTATGCGTTGATATGTTGGCTACGTGTGCCTGTAAAAGAAAATGTATGTAGTTCTGTTCTTGTCTAATTATGTTCTGTATTATGTCATGTTTCATGTTTTGTGTGGACCCCAGGAGGAGTAGCTGCTGCTTTTGCAACAGCTAATGGGGATCCTAATAAAATACCAAATACCTAATATTATCGAAGAGTTACTATTTTTGGGAGGATCTATGTTGTTAATATTATAAAATATGATTCTATTTTACATTTTCCATACATGAAATGAATTGCAACTGTGGAATATTCAAATGTGTATTTCAGTAAATATTACTTTGTAATAGAACTGTTTTGTCACTTGATTGTTTTATTTTCATTTGCAAACCAAAACAAAGTGGACCATATTTTTTTTAACCTTAAACGTATATGTAACACAGGTCAACTAATGTTGAATATTTATCCTTACTAGTGAGATTCCAGTAACCAATTATATTTAACGAGGCAAGTCAGTTGAGAACAAATTCTTATTTACAATGACGACCTACCGGGGAACAGTGGGTTAACTGCCTGGTTCAGAACAACAGATTTTTACCTTGTCAGCTCAGGGATTCAAGCCAGCAACATCTCGGTTACTGGCCCAACGCTCTAACCACTAGGCTACCTGCCACCACATATTGTAACATGTTTAAAAGTTGACAACTATTACAAATCAACTGTCAGAAGCTGCTTGAGGAGCAGTTTATTTTGAGCCAATCAAAACTCAAATAAATGGCCTGGCTCCCCCTTAACTCTGTTAAATAGAAAACCCAAACCCATGGCAGCAGTTCCACAAGATCTGCCATGAGAGGTGACTGTATAGTTCCCTTAAGGAAAAGCACCTTTAGTCAATCTGCTTTCTCTGTGAGAGCTTCCCATGTCTGGAACACACAGCCATTAGACACACACAGCTGCACCACATAACGCACCTTCACAAAAACATAAAGACATGGCCAAAGGCCAATCAGACTTGCGAACATGATCCCTAGCCGTGTATTGCCACTTTCCATGTTGCCTATAGTTTGTGAGGTGTGGAAACATTTTTGTTACTTTTATGTACAGTACTTTCGGAAAATATTCAGACCCCTTGACTTTTTCCACATTTTTGTAGGTTACAGCCTTATTCTAAAATGTATTAAATAGTTTTTTTCCCTCATCAATCTACACACAATACCCCATAATGACAAAGCAAAAACTGTTTTTTATATTTGCACATTTATTTATATATATATATATAAAAAAATGAAATAACACATTTACATAAGTATTCAGACCCTTTACTCAGCACTTTGTTGAAACACCTTCGGTAGCGATTACAGCCTTGAGTCTTCTCGGTTATGACGCTACAAGCTTGGCATACATGTTTTTACGGAGTTTCTCCCATTCTTCTCTGCAGATCCTCTCAAGCTCTGTCAGGTTGGATGGGAAGCATTGCACAGCTATTTTCAGGTCTCCCCAGAGGTGTTTGATCGGGTTAAAGTCCGTGTTCTGTCTGGGGCACTCAAGGATATTCAGAGATTTGTCCCGAAGCCACTCCTGCGTTGTCTTGGCTTTATGCTTAGAGTCGTAGTCCTGTTGGAAGGTGAACCTTTGCCCCAGTCTGAGGTCCTGAGCGCTCTGGGGCAGATTTTCATCAAGGATCTCTCTGTACTTTTCTCTGTTCATCTTTGCCTCCATCCTGACTAGTCTCCCAGTGCCTGCTGCTGAAAAACATTCTCACAGCAGGATGCTGCCACCACCATGCTTCACCGTAGGTATGGGTGCCAGGTTTCCTCCAGACGTGACACTTGGCATTCAGGCCAAAGAGTTCAATCTTGGTTTCATCAGACCAGAGAATCTTGTTTCTCAGGGTCTGAGTCTTTAGGTGCCTTTTTGCCAACTCCAAGCGTGCTGTTGTGTGCCTTTTATTGAGGAGTGGCTTCCGTCTAGCCACTCTACCATAAAGGCCTGATTGGTGGAGTGCTGTAGAGATGGTTGTCCTTCTGGAAGGTTCTCCCATCTCCACAGATGAACTCTGGAGCTCTGTCAGAGTGACCATCGGGTTCTTGGTCACCTCCCTGACCAAGGCCCTTCTCACCCAATTGCTCAGTTTGGCCAGGCGGCCAGCTCTAGGAAGAGTCTTGGTGGTTCCAAACTTCTTCCATTTAAGAGTAATGGAGGACACTTTGTTCTTGGGGACCTTCAATGCTGCAGAAATGTTTTGGTACCCTTGCCCAGTTCTATGCCTCGACACAATCCTGTCTCGGAGCTCTACGGACAATTCCTTCGACCTCATGTCTTGGTTTTTGCTCTGACATGCACTGTCAACTGTGGGACCTTATACAGACAGGTGTGTGCTTTTCCAAATCATGTCCAATCAATTGCATTTACCACAGGTGGACTCCAATCAAGTGGTAGAAACATCTGAAGGATGATCAATGGAAACAGGATGCATCTGAGCTCAATTTCAAGTCTCATTTCAAAGGGTCTGAATACTTATATAAATAAGGCATTTCTGTTTTTTAAGTTTAATACATTTGCAAACATTTCTACAAGCCTGTTTTTGCTTTGTCATTATGGGGTATTGTGTGTAGATTGCTGAGGATCATTCTTTTTTTATTATTATCCATTTTAGAATAAGGCTGTAACATAACAAAATGTGGAAAAAGTCAAGGGGTGTGAATACTTTCCGAAGGCACTGTATTTTGTTTTGTTGCTTTTTGTGCTATTGCTGTCTGAGTTGCTTGTTGCTTGTTCTATGTTGCTTTGCATGTGCTCACTGCTCATTGTTTGTCTGTATCGTTATTGTAAATGTTTATGATATCCTGCCCAGGGACTGCGGTTGAAAATTAGCTGGCTGGCTAAAACCGTCACTTTTACTGAAACGTGCATCGTCCCTGTGAAAATAAAAAATAAACTCTAAATCTTGCGCTAGCGCTAGTTAGCAACTTCCTTCAAACTACACATAGAGACATAAAACTGGTATCCACAAATTCACCTCACTCTGGGGAAGTACACTGAACAAAAATATAAACGCAACATGGAAAGTATTAGTCCCATGTTTCATGAGCTGAAATAAAAGATCCCAAAAATGTTCCATATGCACAAAAAGCTTATTTCTCTCAAATTGTGTGCACAAATTTGTTTACATCCCTAGTAGTAAGCATTTCTCCTTTGCAAAGATAACCCATCCCCCTGACAGGTGTGGCATATCAAGAAACACAGGTGCACCTTGTGCTGCGGACAATTAAAGGCCACTCTAAAATTTTGTCACACAACACAATAACACAGATGTCTCAAGTTTTAAGAGTGTGCAATTGCCATGCTGACTGCAGGAATGTCCACCAGGGCTGTTGCCAGAGAATTGAATGTTAATTTCTCTACCATAAGCAGCCTCCAATGTTATTTTAGGGAATTTGTCATTACGCCCAACCGGCCTCACAACCACAGACCATGTGTAACCACGCCAGCCCAGGACCTCCACATCCGGCTACTTCACCTGCGGGGTTGTCTGGGACCAGCCACCTGGACAGCTGATGAAACTGTGGGTTTGCAGAAACTGTCTCAGGGAAGCTCATCTGCATGCTCGTCGTCCTCACCAGGGTCTTGACCTGACTGCAGCTTGGCGTCGTAACCGACTTCAGTGGGCAAATGCTCACCTTCGATGGCCACTGGCACGCTGGAGAAGTGTGCTTTTCACGGATGAACTTGCATGGTGTCGTTTGGGTGTGAGGTTGTGAACAGAGTGCCCCATGGTGGCGGTGGGGTTATGGTTTGGGCATGCATAACCTACGGACAACGAACACAATTGCATTTTATTGACAACAATTTGAATGCACAGAGATGAGATCCTGAGGCCCAATGTTGTGCCATTTATCCGCCGCCATCACCTCATGTTTCAGTATGATAATGCACGGCCCCATGTCACAAGGATCTGTACTCAATTCCTGGAAGCTGAAAATGTCCCAGTTCTTCCATGGCCTGCATACTCACCAGAAATGACACCCATTGAGCAGATTTGGGATGCTTTAGATCGATGGGTACGACAGCGTGTTCCAGTTCCCGGCAATATCCAGCAACTTTGCAAAGCCATTGAAGAGGAGTGGTTCAACATTCCACAGGCCACAATCAACAGTCTGATCAACTCTATGCGAAGGAGCTGTGTCGCACTACATGAGGCAAATGGTGGTCACAGCAGATACGACTGGTTTTCTGATCCACACCCCTACCTTCTTTTAAAAAGGTATCTGTGACCAGTCATGTGAAAGCCATAGATTAGGGCCTAATGAATTTATTATAATTGACTGATTTCCTTATATGAACTGTAACTCAGTAAAACCTTAGAAATTGTTGCGTTTTTCGTTTATATTTTTGTTCAGTGTAGATAAAGGGCCTCTTTGCCAAAATCCCGAAGTATCCATTTAATGTGTGTAAAGGTGCACCCATCCAGAACAATTATAATAAAGGCCACATTGAGGTATTTTCAGAATTGTTTTATAAAAAAAATATTCTTCAAAAGTTCATACATTTGAACAATCTTACAAAAATATAAATACATCTTCATGACATTTTTTGAGCACAACTGACATCTCCGTACATGCATACTTAATAAGATTCCTATGGTTAAGTTATTTTAAGACTAGTGATTTTAAAACTAGCTTCCCAAAGAACGTTTATAGCAAAATCAGATTCTCTGTGCAATAAATAGTTCAATAAAATAAAGGACTACCCATAATAGTTATTTTGAAATCATCCACTTAATGGCACACAGATATGTTCGCATAAAGATTCTGAGTTGAGCGCAACGATTGAATTTACAGTATAGGCCTATTTACAACAATACACAACAGGATATCTACAGTAGTAATTTCAGAGTTCATTGAATACACTGCAAAATACTTTGAAAGGCGAAATGATTTTCAAAGGTTATCAGTTTCCTAAAGGCAGAGGCTCCAAAACCGTATTTTCTTTAGCGAGCTCTCCGTTGGATGATGCATCAGCATCTGTCATCTCACATTGCTGGCCAATTGTTCATGGAGACATGCCATGTGTGTTTTTATTCACTATCTTGCCTTTTTCAGTTCCAAGCATATCTAGAATTGGAAAAGCCATTTCCTTTCAAGTGGAGCAGAAAAGCAATGGTCTTTGATCTTGTCCCCTGGAAGTAAAAAGAAAATCATGTTTTTTTTGTGAGTGGTGACATTCCATCACTTCTGTCTAAAATGTCCCTAAAAAGCTTTTTTTATGGAAAATGTATACACAGTCACAAGTAAATTATACACACACTTACATCATCAGCAGCGTCTTGCACACGTAACGTAAATAGCTGCTTGAATGTTTTACCTGAGAAGCGTCTGCTGCGCGATTGCGTTTCAACCACACAGTGGCGCTCCGAGTTCAGAAATTCTATAAACTCTCCAAAAGCAACCCAGTTTTAGAAGTTGCTGTGGCCACAACACTGTATGCTACTGACCTGTAATACAGTTTTAGGCCTACTGAAGGTGTCAAACAAATTAATTCCAGCTATTTTAAGATTATATGCCAACAAACACCGTGCGTAATAGGGTGGGTAAAACTGCGTGTAGTTATTCAAACATGCACATAGGCCGGACACTGACCCGACATTACTGTGATGAAGCATTAGGCCAATTGAAGGTATCCAACAAATTAATTAAAGTTATTGAGAGATTGCATGACAACTTACTGCTTGCGTAAAAGCGCCCGTAAATGTTCTCAGGCTAGCTACTCACCGATATCGTTTTTTCTGCTCAGCTAGGGCGTTGCTTGTTTTTTCATACATCTGTCAGCTTGCCAGTGTAATGTTCAAACGGGCTGAAGTTAGTAAATCTGATAGTCTCGAAAGAATCATCTTCAATGTACTCTGATTTGGCGAGGGACTGTTTGCTGTCGCTGGTCGATTTGAATTCGCCAAATGAAGTATTCTGTTGGCCACAAGTCACGTGAGTATACACGGCGGTGTCCTCATCATTGCGTTCTCTGTGATAAAAGTAATTAAAATTGGAAACAATGACAGGGACAGGTAGGGCTATGGTCAGCACTCCGGCGATGGCACACATAGATCCCACTATTTTGCCGCCAACAGTAACCGGGCACATGTCTCCATATCCAACCGTAGTCATGGACACCACCGCCCACCAAAATGCGGCGGGGATACTCGTGAATCCGGATTCAGGGTCGTCTGTCTCTGCAAAGTAAGCAGCGCTGGAGAACAGGATAACCCCGATGAGAAGAAAGAATATCAAAAGACCTAGTTCACTGATACTGGCGTTGAGTGTCTGGCCCAAGATTTGGAGACCCTTGGAGTGCCTGGAAAGTTTGAAAATCCTGAAGACTCGAACCAAACGGATGACTCTGAGTATGGCTAACGACGTGGCCTGCTCGCTCCCCGCTCCCTGTAGCTCTGCGAGTTCAAGTCCAAGGGTGATGAAATAAGGAGCAATCGCTAATATGTCAATGACGTTCATTGCGTTTTTGAAGAAAGCCGGTTTGCTGGGGCTCGATAAAAACCTCATGAGAAATTCAAAGGAAAACCATACGATGCAAAGTGACTCAACCATAAAAAACGGGTCTGTCAACGGATTATTTTTTTTGTGTCGAGTAGTCCCATTCGTGGTGAGGTGATTACTGAGTTCTATGTCTGTGCTGTGATCTTCCCTGAACCGTGGCAAAGTCTCCAAACAGAAGATCAATATGGATATCAAAATCACACTGACTGATACAACAGCGATCATCCGGGCAGGCCCCGAGCTGTCGGGGTACTCAAACAACAACCACATCTGGCGCTGAAAGTCGTTGTCAGGCATCGGACGTTCCACCTCTCTGATCATACCTTCATCTTCTTTGAACATCTCTATGGTCTCCTCTTCGATTTCATAAAATTTGATTTCTTCCATGAAAATGTCCATGGTAACGTTGACAGGTCTCCTAAGCCTCCCTCCAGACTGGTAATAATAAAGGATGGCATCAAAGCTGGGTCTATTCCTGTCGAAAAAGTACTCATTTCTCAACGGATCGAAGAAGCGCATCCTTTTACGTGGGTCTCCCAATAGCGTAGAGGGAAAGCGCGAGAGGGTCTTCAGTTGAGTTTCGAAGCGCAGCCCGGAGATGTTGATGACGACCCTCTCGCTGCACTCCTGATCGCCCCGCTCCACGTCGCAATCATCTGGGTACAGGGGAGGGACTACCACAGTCTCGTCCTGGTTCTCACGGGATACAACAGTCATCTTTTGCCCCTCTCAAGAGTACGCGCTTCACTCACCTCCACGGCCCCAAACTGTCACTTTCTCTCAGTAGTTTTCTTTCTTTCTTTCTCTCCCTCTCTTTCTTTGGGTAATGAATCCAAGTAAATCCTCACTGTATCACTCCAGCCTCCCAAAGGGTATGATTAATTACTCCACCATGTGTTTTTTTCTGCCCAGTAAAAGTGTTCCCCCCATTTAAATCAATAAACTTTTTTGTAGTTGCAGACGGTCCTGAAATAGTCTCGTCTGTCTACTTGCTACCGTTGGCTGTCTACAGTATTGGCTATCATATTCACACCATTTTAAACAGCCAGAAGCCCTCCCCAAATTGACTGACGTGATGACACTCGCTGCACTGTCCACTGCTCACTTACTGCTCTCTCTCTGTGTCATGTTGTTGAATCTAACACGACTAGTAAACACCTATTACACGTCTTCAGAGTTTTCTCAACTCAGGACTTGCCGTGTTGACCAGTGTCCTAATAGCTTATTTCAGAGAAACAAATCACTGCCATCGTTTTTTATTAAAGGACTGACCAAGTTTCCTTTAGTTAACCTACACAAAAATCGTAACTCAGTCAACTTCACCAGTTTGTTTTTTTACATTTCAAATGTTTGTTTCCAATGTGGACTAACCGCAGGGGCTTTAATGCAGCTTCACATTGGAACAATATTAGCCATTTTCGCACATCATGTCTAAATCATCCAAAGGTATCAATAAATTATTGTGAAGCTCTACAAAGTCGGTTATAGATGTTTTGAACAAATTGATGCTTGAAAAATGCTGATATCGCTCCCGTGACTTGAATGGGATTTGTGTCACAAAGGCTAAAACGTTAGCATGTGGAAACAGTGCCAGGGAAACTAAACCAAAGCATGGATTGCTGTCATACCTTGGCCATAGACTGCTTACAGGACAAGGAAATCAATGTGTCATTTTGACATTTGGCGAACTTTCCCCTTAAGAACGACTGCAACCCTCAAAATGAAAAAGTATTTTTTATTTTCTTCATAGTTGACATGTTCCTGATATTACTGTAGGACCTCTGCCCACACTGTAAGTTCATGTTCTCTTACACAACCGGTTTCAGCTGCTTCACACATGGTGTGCTTGGAACACTGTGAGAAATAAACCGAAACAAGGTCAAACATCCTTCCTAGGAATATACAGTTGATTAATCTGTGTGTCAAAACTGAAGCACCAAACCCAAGATAGGCTGTGCATCTACAGATACTCCACAAATGACCCGTTTTTGATACAGTAGCCTATGTAGCCTACCCGACCCATGCTATAACAGCTAATTGATGGCCAATGAAGTCCATGACCGTCAGTTAACATAGTGGACACAGATTAACTGGTCCCTCTATCTATACAGACCCAGGGTTGGATGTTAGCGTCGAATGTCAGCGTCACGACATGGTTCCCCCCCCACCAATAACCTGTTAGCAGCATACAGCGGTCACCAAACGGCTATCTAGGTCAGGCCAAGGTGTCAGGGCCTTCTGTCTTCATGTTGGGGCGGCAGGTAGCCTAGTGGTTAGAGCGTTGGACTAGTAACCGAAAAGGTTGCAAGATCGAATCACTGAGCAGACAAGGTAAAAATCTGTCGTTCTGCCTCGAACAAGGCAGTTAACCCACTGTTCCTAGGCTGTCATTGAAAATACGATTTTTTTCTCAACTGACTTGCCAAGTAAAATAAAAAACAGTCAGTCACTTCAGGCTGATGAATGTGTCAGAATAAAAAAAGCTTCTAAGAATGCCAGGTTCATCATTACTGTCAAGAATCTGGATCTAGAATTTCTCTGTCATTTTTCACATCTTTTCCCCCATTGGTCATATAAGCTATGACACGCAGATGCTCTTACGCAGCCTTAACTGAAAACAGCACTAACTGATGACCAGTCACCTCATTTGCCTCTGAGAGACTCACTTCTTTCCCAGAGGTGATATATAGCACATGTGAATCTGGGGGAAAAAAGTAGCTCAGTAACTAATGTAATGGACATGGGTTATTAGAGCTGACTGAAAAATAATATAATTTAGTTAGCCCCGCCCCACCCCACCCCACCCCACCCCACCCCACCCCACCTGCCCAATGGAGCCTGAGGCGTGTAAAATGCTGACAGGAAGCACATTCGACCCCCTCACTATGGATGTCCTGACCTGTGGGTGCAGGAGACCCTCCATGGCAACAGGATATCCTCAAGTCATTCACACCACTAACGGAAGGCAATATAGAGGTCACGCCAGGTCCCACAGCGCTCACATGTACACGGCACACAAGCGTGCATATATTGAAGCACAGCATGAACTCATCAACCAATGTTGACTTGTCAAAATATATGCATGGATGTGGTGTATATATTTCAAGTCTTTCCTTCTTATAGGACGTTAGATATTCTTATAGGACGTTAGATACTGATCGACAAGAACTGCATGTATACACTCATTGTTGATCACGCCACAGAAAAGCATGGCATTGGCGCAATGTATCCAGATCAATTCATTATTATCGTGTCGTTATCATGGAATAATCTTGGTGTTAGTGATTGACGTCAGAGACGAGGCATGATATCATGTGATCCTCCATATGGAAGTGTAGAAATCAATATAATGATGATGAAACACTGTGTGAAGTTCGTTCTGGGTGGAAGTTATATTTACCGACTTTGAACACAGTTGCACACATTTCACCATGCAGCCTCTCTTTATCTAAATATAGCAGAGATGAGCTTTCCTCCTTCCTTGCACCAAGCAGTACTGACATGAGGTAATCACAGTGGGAACTGTGGGTGACTTCCTTGACTTTCAGTTTCCATGCGTGTCCGTCTGTCTGCCAGCATTAACCGCGCGATTCAATAACTGTACAGGAAGATGAAACGCATACCATTTGACGACCATATGTGTTATTGTATGATATTGGATTTTTATTAGGTCAGTCTCAGTAGTCAACAGCTTTGGCTGATGGCCTTTGGATCCCATCATTATTGTGCCAACTATGTTGTTGGATATGAAATAGTGGGCCTTTGACTTGACCTGATAAATGCATTGCAGGGGAAGTGGTCTCAGGGCTTCAATGGAAGGGATGAGTGTGTGGATGTGGAGCTTGAGTCAGAGTCAGAGTCTGGGAAGCCTCTGTTTTGAGTCGGTTCTGTAACGGGCGTCTAAGTCGTTCTCCTCCTCGGACGAGGAGGAGCAAGGATCGGGCCAAAATGCAGCGGGTGATGAATACATGATGAATTTATTCAGACAAGACGAAACACGAAGTACACTTGAATAAATTAAAAATTAACTCTGTATAATTCTCATAGCCTACATGTTTTGTTTTTCTTCGTAAAAGCAAATAGATGTGTATGAAACATGAAGCAGAAAATTGAATTTGGTCATAATATTCCGAGATGTGCCTTACGCTGCCTTTCGCATTTTTTGTAACGTCAGTCGTCTAGTCAAGGAAGCATCACACAAAATATATTGTCACACTCCACTTACCAAGACCATTGCCAAATAAGTAATGACGGGTTGTTCTCAAACTAACGGCTCTTTGAGCAGCTCTTTTTGGTGAACGTCGGGAACCGAATCGCATCTGTGAAAGAGCCGTTCACTGGACTCTCTGAAGATTGTAATTACTCACCGCACAAACAATAGATAGTGATGAGAGATACTTTTTCTGGTCCACACACGTTTTTGCAGTGAGTGCATGTTTTTCCTCATTTTTTTGCAGGTCATCTAATAATTTGGTAATGTAAAAATGTCTTTGAACTCACGTGTCACGATCTGACATAATGGCAGGCGACTGTAGACTTTACATGAGAGATATTCCATTTTTTCATGGTTGTAGGTATTTTTTAAGCGCTACTGAACGAAGAGCCGTTTGGGAGCCAAATTAATGGCCCTTTTAGCAGAACGGAGCCAAATGAGCCGGCTCACTAAAAAGTCTACAAAGAATGCCCATCACTACAAATAAGGTGCTTGCTTTTATAGTAAGCTTTCAGGTGGTACCATCCAGCACATGTAGAAGGGAGTGTATTTCATACCGAACCCCCCCACACGATTTCAATGGTATAGTTGAACCACTACAGGCAAAAAGAGCTAGATTCACTTTTGCAACGAGCAGTCAAAATGAAGACCAGAATTGACGTGTTTCACTATAACTAAGGCCAAAATATCTGGTTTTATTCATGAAAATGACTCTAAGTCTTAGAACAATGTATGAATAAAATATTAGAATATGAGAGTAAATTAAATGAATTACGAAAGGCTACTGTATATCTTGACAGACATTTACTGCTTCCTCCTTCCTCCCCATAGTGTATTATAAACATGTCCAACATAGAAAGCGGGAGAGCAAACTCATCTCATTAGAAGTGTGAAAGTGTTGGCCTAAACAACCTTAAGATCTGTTAATGCTATCCCGATTAGCCCCTGTGTATGTACACTAAATGACCAAAAATATGTGGACATCTGCTCGTCGAACATCTCATTACAAAATCCAGAGATGTAAAGTACATAAGTAAAAATACTACTTAAGTCGTTTTTGGGGGTATCTGTACTTTACTTTATTTATACTTTTGACAACTTTTACTTCAGTACATTCCTAAAGACAATAAGGTACCTTTTACTCCATACATTTTCCCTGACACCCAAAAGTACTCGTTACATTTTGAATCCTTAGCAGGACAGGAAAATGGTCCAATTCACACAATGGTCCAAGACACTAATCCCTACTCCCTCTGATCTGGCAGACACACTAAACACAAATGATTAATTTGTAAATTATGTCTGAGTGTTGGAGTGTGCCCCTGGCTATCTGTAGATTAAAAACAAACATTGTGCCATTTGGTTTGTTTAATATAAGCAATTGACAATGATTTATACTTTTGATACTTAAGTATATTTTTGCAGTTACATTTACTTTTGAACTATATTTAAAACCAAATACTTTTAGACTTTTACTCAAGTAGTACTTTACCAGGTGACTTACACTTGAGTCATTTTCTATTAAGGTATCTTTACTTTTACTCAAATATGACAATAGAGTACTTTTTCCACCACTGCCAAAATCGTGAGCATTAATATGGAGTTGGTCCCCCCTTTGCTGCTGCAACAACCTCCACTCTTCTGGGAAGGCTTTCCACTAGATGTTGGAACCTTGCTGCAGGGACTTGCTTCCATTCAGCCACAAGAGCATTAGTGCCGTCAGGCTCTGATGTTAGGCGATTAAGCCTGGCTTGCAGTCGGCGTTCCAATTCATCCCAAGGTGTTCGATAGGGTTGAGGTCAGGACTCTGTGCAGGCCAGTCAAGTTCTCCACACTGATCGACAAACCATGTCTGTATGGACCTTGCTTTGTGCACGGGGGCATTGTCATGCTGAAACCGGAAAGGGTCTTCCCCAAACTGTTGCCACAAAATTGGAACACAGGATTGTCTAGAATGTAATTGTATGCTGTAGCGTTAAGATTTCCCTTCACTGGAGCTTAGGGGCCTAGCCCAAACCTGTTAGGCAGAGTGACACAGGGGAACCCAAGAGCAGACTCAGATGAGGAAACAGGGATGAACGAACCAAAATATTTATTGTTACACAGAGAGATATAGAGTGCATATCCGGGGAAGCTCTGATGAGTTGCAGAAAAAACAGATGTGGAGACTGAGGTTGGAGTTAGCTGAGTAGAACAGGGTGAACAGGTCCTGAGGGGAATCCAAGGTAGTGGGGGTGAGTAAAATGCAGAGCAAGGTAGTTGGGTGGTGAGATGTGGAACAGGAGACTGGAGCCAGAGACAGAGCGGTAACTGCAATGAACGGTGTCAGGCAGGGAAACAGGCACAGCAGTGTAACAGGATCTTGAATAATCATAAATGGCTAGAATCATGAACTGACTGAGCAGAGATTACTGACTGAGCAGAGTGGTAGTGGTGGACTGAGTATTTGTAGAGGTCTTGATTATGGAACTAGTTGCAGCTGGTAGGGATCTGCTCTGACTCCAGCACACCTGTCTCCAACCACACAATCACACAGAGAGGGAGAGAGAGCGAGCGAGGTCAAGAAGACCCCGAATGAACACCAGAGGGCGTACCAGGGGCAGATGTTACAAAACCATGAACAACAGTCCCAGACCATTATTCCTCTTCCACCAAACTTTGCAGTTGGCACTATGTATTGGGGCAGGTAGCGTTCTCCAGGCATCCACCAAACCCAGATTCGTCCGTCGGACTGCCAGTGGTGAAGCGGGATTCATCACTCCAGAGAATGTGTTTCCACTGCTCCAATGGCTGCGAGCTTTACACCACTCCAGCTTACGCTGGTGATCTTAGGCTTGTGTGCAGCTGCTCGGCCATGGAAACCCATTTCATGAAGCTCCCGACGAACAGTTATTGTGCTGACGTTGCTTCCAGAGGTCGTTTGGAACCCTGTAGTGAGTGTTGCAACTGAGGACAGATTATTTTGGCACACTACCCGCTTCAGCACTCGGCGGTCCCGATCTGTGAGCTTCGCAGCTGGGCCGTTGTTGCTTCTAGACATTTCCACTTCACAACTATAACAGCACCTACAGTTGGCCGGGACAGTTCTAGCAGTGCAGAAATTTGACGAACTGACTCGTTTGAAAGGTGGCACCCTATGACGGCGCTACGTTGAAAGTCACTGAGCCCTTAAGTAAGGCCATTCTACTGCCAATGTTTGTCTATGGAGATTGCATGGCTGTGTGCTCGATTTTATACACCTGTCACCAATGGGTGTGGCTGAAATAGCCAAATCCACTCATTTGAAGGGGTGTAAAAATGCTTTTGTATATATATTGTACTGTATGTGTGTGATCAGAGACTTGGGACACAGGCATCCAGACCTGGATTCAAAGACTATTCGAAATGATTTAAACAAATGTATTTGCTCTTAATTGAGCTTGCCTGTTGCAATAGAATCAATAGAAAAGGCCCAAAGTGCAAACCCCCACCCACATGGCACTCCAGGCAGGTGAAAGTATTTGAAATACTTTAAATAGTCTTTGAACCCAGGTCTGAAACATCTTCAGACACCCGGAGGTGTCTGTCCCAGCCTTTAGGCTTCCTATGTGGATTAAGGAGACACCCTAGGTCCCCAAGCCAAGCTCCATGCCAGTTCCTGGGGAGGGTTTGATTGCCGCGCACCCATTTTAGAAGGCTGTTATCTAACGTTGATGGCCATGGTTTCACTGATAAGTAACTAACCAACCATGGTGCAAGAGGAGGCTGAAACCCGACACTGTGGGTTCCTCCTCGAAATATCCTCCTCTGGCATTCTACATTCTATCTCCTCTGCTCCTCCGCAAGCTCCTTCCGGAGCATGATTTCACTGCTTGCTATCAAGCCCGTTGCCCTTTTTTAGTAGACAGCATTGGCAGTCGGAAACTTCCAATACAAGCAAACCTGGGTTCAAATACTATTTAAAATATTTTCAAAAACATTATCTATGCTTGACTGAGCTTGTCTGGCTGTAATGGAGCAAAATAATATTTCCAAAACATCAAACCCCACTCATCTCACTCTACAGGCAGGTTAAAGCGAATGCTCAAAGTATTCAAAAGATATCAAATATGATTTAAACCCAGATCTGAATCCAAGCCCTGCCTGGCATCTGTAAGGGGATCAGTTCCAGGCCTGAGACGCTGTCCTCTTCACGGTTGTTAATCAGGGGGAGACATCAAAGGTCTTCTTGAATGTTCTTTTTTATTTGAGTAATAACTCATGTGTAGCCAAGTATCTAAACTCAGCAAAAAAAGAAACGTTCCTTTTTCAGGACCCTGTCTTTCAAAGATAATTAGTAAAAATCCAAATAACAACAGATCTTTATTGTAAAGGGTTTAAACACTGTTTCCCATGCTTGTTCAATGAACCATAAGCAATTAATGAACATGCACCTGTGGAACGGTCGTTAAGACACTAACAGCTTACAGACGGTAGGCAAATAAGGTCACAGTTATGAAAACTTAGGACACTAAAGAGGCCTTTCTACTGACTCTGAAAAACACCAAAATAAAGATGCTCAGGGTCCCTGTTCATCTGCGTGAACGTGCCTTAGGCATGCTGCAAGGAGGCTTGAGGACTGCAGATGTGGCCAGGGCAATAAGTTGCAATGTCCGTGCTGTGAGATGCCTAAGACAGCGCTACAGGGAGACAGGACGGACAGCTGATCGTCCTCGCAGTGGCAGACCACATGTAGCAACACCTGCACAGGATCGGTACATCCGAACATCACACCTGCGGGACAGGTACAGGATGGCAACACAAACTGCCCGAGTTACACCAGGAACGCACAATCCCTCCATCAGTGCTCAGACTGTCCACAATAGGCTGAAAGAGGCTGGACTGGGGGCTTGTAGGCCTGTTGTAAGGCATGTCCTCACCAGACATCACCAGCAACGACGTCGCATATGTGCACAAACCCACCATCGCTGGACCAGACAGGACTGGCAAAAAGTGCTCTTCACTGACGAGTCGCGGTTTTGTCTCACCAGGGATGATGGTTGGATTCGCGTTTATCGTCAAAGGAATGAGCATTACACCGAGGCCTGTACTCTGAAACGGGATCGATTTGGAGGTGGAGGATCCGTCACGGTCTGGGATCTGAACTTGTTCAGTTTATGTCTCAGTTGTTGAATCTGGTTATGTTCATACAAATATTTACACATGTTTAGTTTGCTTAAAATAAACGCAGTTGAAAGTGAGAGGACGTTTCTTTTATTGCTGAGTTTAGTCTTTCCTCCCTGCATGCTGCAGGAGAAGTAAAAAAAAAAAACTAAAATCATTTAATGTTTAATGGACATTTTAGTTGGGCAACTTTTATTAACCTTTATGGATCATGAACGTGACAAGCAAACCCATTTGATCTGGATGGTTCAGTAATGTATTATAAATATTCTATCTCATTTTAGTAAGTATGGTAGGCATGGTGTACTTTATTCCACACTGTGGCTAATCTGACTCCAGAGTAAATGTATCGTTAGTAAGCCACTAGAATAATTTATGTTAAATAGACAATATTGTCCTTGTACAGCACTGAAATTGACTTTGTGCTCTACTGTACATTCCCTATTCCTAAACAACAAAAGGTGTGGAGAAGATACAATCCAAAACCTCACTGTCCACATCCAGGTCATGATTTAACTTTTGTAAAATTGTTTGCTTGTTTCTCCCACAACCATGTTGGTTCAAGTATTTATATACAGTATGTGTAGTTTTCTCCACTTGCAAACAGTGAGTTAATTTCCCACATGTTTTAAATGTACTGTTGTCTGGGAACACAGCATCATATCAATGTGTACAGTCTGCACCCAATCTTTCAAGACAATTTATACGTATCTAGATACATAGGCTATTATACGATACAGGAACGAGACGTTTTTGTTTAAAACGATTTGGTTTGATTAGAGAACGAAACGATGGGATTGGGTGCAATACGATTCTATGCTGCATGAACACATTCATTTTCCATTCTAAATTAAAATCTGCTGCTAATAGAGCTCAATAGCTGGGCCTCTCTGAGCTGGATCTGTCTTAACTGACTGTGTGTGTGTGTGTGTGTGTGTGTGTGTGTGTGTGTGTGTGTGTGTGTGTGTGTGTGTGTGTGTGTGTGTGTGTGTGTGTGTGTGTGTGTGTGTGTGTGTGTGTGTGTGTGTGTGTGTGTGTGTGTGAATGATGTATGTCTATGGTGTATGTACTATGTAAGCACCTGAGCTGAGCCATAAGGGAGACTAGGCATCTACCCAGCCAGATCATTCAAGATTTACCTTGAAATTGGACTTCTATCCATGTCCTGAGGAAGTCGGGAAATTATGTCCACTAGGGGCAAAAGTGAGCACTATTACCATCAAGTAGTCTTGGGTTTTGCTGTGGACGGGCGGAGGTGGTGGATGGGCGTAATCCCTTTACTCTGGATCAGATGGTTGCGTGTTCGAGCCCAGTCGTGGACAAACCTTAACTCTTACCGTAACAATTCAAAATGAGTGCCTAAACGTAACTTCGAAATTTGATGTTTGGAGAAATGTAACGTTACAGAGCAAAAGGAGCAACAAAAACACTTTGAAACTTGACGTTTGGAGAACATGGATGAATGTCTAAAGGCCCATTCACATTAACCAAAAGCACTACAGTACGTTGCGCCGGATGTCATACATTTGAATGGGAACCGTCCACAACAGAGTGGAATCGCAACTCCCCCTTGTGGGTTAAGGCTCCATTGCGAAATGGACACTGCATACTTAGACATTTTCCAAACTCTGTGTCTTCTTCAGTCCAGCCAAACCAAAGAAAAATATGAAAATATGTGGTTTTTGACAATGGGTTTATGGGATAGCTAGCAACTTTGTACAGGAAAAGGCGCAACGCTCGCTCACCATAAAAAATACGTAGTTTTATTTGACAAGTTTAAAAGATTGATGTTTCGGCCTTCAATGGCCTTCTTCAGAACAACTTGCAAACAATTACCCATTGCTATAAGTGAGTACTATACTGAACACAAATATAGTCACAACATGTAAAGTCTTGGTCCACACACACAAAAAGCTTAATTCTCTAAAATGTTGTGCACAAATTTCTTTACATCCCTGTTAGTGATAATTTCTCCATTACCAAGATAATCTATCCACCTGACAGGTGTGGCACATTAAGAAACTGATTAAACAGCATGATCATTTCACAGGTGCACATTGTGCTGGGGACAATAAAAAGTGTTTTCACACAACTCAATGAACTTATATGAACTGTAACTCAATAAAATCTTAGATATTGTTGCATGTTGCGTTTGTATTTTTGTTTGTTGTATCTTAATAGTATGTTAAAAATAATACACCTTGGCTGTTAAGTCAATTATACTTCATGACTGTTGACTCCCGTTTTAGTTTATTGTGATGGTAATGACTTTAAAAAAAATCTATTTTAGTACAATGCTGCGTGATGGAAATGTTTATGTTTGCGCTTTTCTAATAACCAATTTCTGTGTTCTATTCATGTGCTTTTCTAATAACCAATTTCTGTGTTCTATTCATGTGCTTTTCTAATAACCAATTTCTGTGTTCATGCAAGTGACTGATTGAACGAATCCTCACTATCAGTATCGGCATAATTCAGTTTCAAGGTCTCAGCTTAGAGAGAAGAAGCCTCGTGAGGTATATTCATTGTTTGTCACATGAATGAAGCAAATGTTAATGATTAATTAACTATGAATGATGAATAAGCTAAACCATGCAAATATAACTTATCTGTATATAAAAGAACTAACGGGACTTCCCCGTGTAGAGCTCCTGATCGACATGTGTACTTGGTGCATTGGGTTTGTTGGAACCTCTCCAGCTTGCTGATAATTAACAATGATTAATTTAAGATTGACTTCGAGTGTCTTTGTGTAGAATATCAATGACAATTTGGCGTCGTGAACATCATGATTGATTCTTCCTGCGGAGCTTTCCAGTGGTGGTCTGCGAGGAAAACCGGTGGCGCCTTTTATGAAATGTGAGGGAAATTCCAGTCTAACCAAAAGACGACGAGACCCGCCCAGACCAGACCCTTACTGTGAGCTGCCCGGGAGGAGACACATCACCCGAAAACAATTGAGGGACGGAAACTGATTTCAGTAAGTCAATTTAAATAATTTTTTAAATGATAAAACCATTAAAATGAAGGTGAGTAACACATAGAAGGTACCCATAGTCTTATAGAGAGAAGGCTATACACTAGTCTTATGAGAAGACTAGAGCAAGGGTGTAACGGTATCATGGAAAGCCCAACTGACAGCTGTCTGTAGGCATTTATAAGAAGTGTCTACGTGGTCTGCAGCCACTAACAATAACACTTATTACTATATATGTACAGGAGATACATATGGTGCATAGCATATGGTGAATAGCAAGATGCACATGGGGTAATAAGGGAGATTACCGAGTGTGTTAGGGAATAGTACTAAGTGAATGTGGATGTGAAAGTTGTGTGATTGTGAGATATTAACCTTTTCACACGTACCAACAAACGGGTGTGATCATTCTACAATGGTGCCTGTAGCGTACGCTCAAACCGGTGTGATTAGAACGCTTGATTAGAATGCTTATTTACAACGTCCAGTTTCGATTGATGCAACAATCAGCATTTGAGCTGCCCACACTGTTTTTTCACAGAAGTATTTTGCACAAACACAGTCCTTACAAAGTTATGTCCAGAATGTGACCAGTTTATTTTTGGATGCAATGTTCAGACATTCACAGAAGTAGCTACAGCATAACACAATCATCCAAACCGGAAAATGTAGGCTACATTTGTCCTAGCGCTAACTGAGGAAAGATTGACGTAACACAAGCGGTCATATTTTTATAACTCTCAGCTGACAAAAACTACCATATGAATTAGCAAATAGCAATTACTATTTATAATTAATCACATCACGGCTGAGCTCACCATTGATCAAAAATATTTTAGTAAAACACTTTCTAGAAATCGGAAGTAATCCGACGATATGTAGTTTGTGCACGCCGCCATGTCTGTTTTTTCACATCAACCAAAGATAATAAGAGGAGACAAGATGAGTTTGGTCTATAGTATGCATGTTGAAGGGGGTGTGTCGTGTACCATTGTTCACATCACATCATTCACTTTCGGAAGTTTACTCAAAAAATGAGTGAACCCTTCCTCACCTCATTTTGTTATAACATCTTTGGTCCGACAGACGTTTACGTGAAACCCAGAACGCATTGTATGTCAACAAACATGGCTCCACACATAGCTAGAATTAGCTTAGCTCATCATAATCAGTACAACCTTCAAAAAAGTAGCTTACACACATAATATGTGTCCATTACAATCTTTGCAAGAATCGGGAATGCATGATTTGTCACCAGTACATGAAAACATGTGAATAAAACAGTAAATAAATAAATAATTACCACACAAAACACTTTCTGATAGTGATTTATTGATACAAGTGGTGCGTGCCGGCAGTCAATCATGTAACCTCTCACTCCCACTCTGAGCCATTCAGTGTTGTTGTTTATGTATGTAGCTAGTGAGCTAAGCTATAGCATTAGCAATGTCTTCAAAAGGAGACAACTCACAAATGCGGAAATTCTGAAGATTTTTATAAATTCTGACGATGAGTCTGAGTATGAAAGTCAGAAATTCAATTCTGACAGTGACAGTGAGGAGCTGCCCCCAACCTTGTAGCCTTTTAGGTCTCTGAATCTGAGGAGCCCTTGTCCACTGACGAAGTCCCAGGTCCCTTTGAAGATGCTGGTGGTGATGGAGGCAGACCGACAGTGGATGCAGTACAGTACAGTGGAGTTCTGTGGTAGCTGGAAAGACGCCAGCCATTTCACCCCTCCTGGCCCTGCTGTTTGCTTTGATAAGTCCCAGTCTGGAGTGCAAATCCCCTTGCCATTTTCCTCTGAGGCAGAGTGCTTCAAGCTGTTTCTGAAAGAGGAGCTGGTAGGAGACATAGTAGAGGAGATTAATCACTATGCCTTGAAGCTACAGGAGAAGAGAGAGCCAGGAGTGAGGAGGAAACTCACTAAATAGGTGACAAACACAATTAGTGAAATGTATACCTTCCTGGTGACAGTCCTTCTCATTGGAATAGTAAAGAAGAACTCCCTACGAGAACACTGGAGCACAGATCCTATGTTTACAACTCCCTTCTTTGCCACCCTCTTTTCCCCAAATTAAGAAACTGCTTCGCCCACCCACTGGAGCAGGTTGTTCGTCGACTGTCAGATTAGAAATAACACAGAAGAATGATCACCTCAAAAGCAAGGTCTCTGAGAGAACACAACACCGGACCATTCCTTAATGGGCTGGCAGTGAAAAATCAGTATGAGTTTTACTTTGGAGAATTTACTGTGAAAAGGACAGAGGGAGACAACTGTGTCCTGTTACAAAACCAGGACATTGCTGTTGTACAGAATGTGGTCGTCAATGAAATGGGCAACACTTTCGTAATCTACAAGAGGTTCAGGAACATGGTTGATTTCTTGACCTACCCTTTGCCATCTTCCAAGATAGACATTTTTCACCTCTCTGGATTATCAGATAATCTCCTCTTCACCAACGCTACAAATGTGCTGAAGAATTCTTCTTCCTTGCCAGAATGGATGAACTGGGTTTCCATTGAGCCACTTGTAGACATGGCATAGCCCTGTTTGTTTCTGTTCGCCTCTCACAAGGTAAATATCTTAGGTTTTCACTGGGTATTGTGTGTTTGTAGTGTAAATTATTATTTTTGATTGTAAGCTATGCTTAGTTCTCCCTCATTCTCTCCTGTCTTTAGATCATGAAGTTTTCTGTAATTCAGTTCCTGGATGAAAGGAACAAGCCATATGCAGTAGTTCTACAAGTATGTATCAAAGACGTCATCTGTTATTGGCCACCACTCAGCCTCAGAAAAAATAGCAAAAGTAACAATTTAGCCATCGAGTGTACTCCACCATACAGCACCTGAAAAAGACGTTGCTTTAAGTTCATGAAGGGAGCAGGTAATTTTGCCTAATTTATGTCTCTGATATACTCTCATTTTAACTGTTAGTGTAATTAACTTGTCTGATGTGACAGCCTGTGTTTTGCAGAATGATTCATGCCTCTACCTTATTATTCACTGGTCTGGACAATTAGGAAATGGCACAAATGTAATGTGAAAACATTGAGGTGCTAGTGTGTCTGGAAGCTTCTCTTCCAGACACACCGCCAGTCCCACCGTATCAGGAGCTTCTATCGAACCGTGAAAACATTGCGGTGCCAGCAGACTTTAGAGCTGGTATGTAAAATAGATTTTTTAAATGCTTAATTATATGCAAAGTTCAATTTCTGAACCATAATCAGCTTTCATGGTCAATTTCCAAAAGTATTTATGTATATTTATTCTTAGAACTAGTTGTCTCCCATATAACACATATGCCACGTCAGGGGCCAAGAGTCAGAATACAAGTTAGGGAAGCATTATTCATTCAAAAATACATTGGAGGATATATCCTGTCCTGCTAAATGCTAATGGGATCTCAGAGGAGAAACAAGCCCCTTTATTCATGTAATCTGTCTTTCAATCAGGACAAGCATCATCTTCCCCAGGATCATATTCACCACAGCAGCATGTGGAAGAGACCCGTGGAGGTATGTAGTACATGTACATTCACTTTTCCCAAATGAAACTTTGCCTATCTGTTCGTTTTTGCACAGTATTTAATTTCAATGTATTATCTCAAATAGGGCCTACAATGAGACACTTCAACGGACCAAATTGTGGCCGTAGATACAGTATGAATGTAAGAACATATCGACTTAAAATATGAACAGTAACTTTTTTGCACCATGTATGAATACGTACATTCAGGGGAGAAACAAGAGCCTTTATTTGTGTAATTTGTCTTTCAATTAGGAACAGCATCATGTTCACCAAAGCAGCATGTGGATGACAGCCATGGAGGTATGTAGTACATTTTCTTAGCCCTGATGAGACTTTACCTATCTGTTCTTTTTTGCACAGTATTTACTTCATTTCAATGTATTGAGTCAAACAGGGCCAGGACTGAGACACTTCAACGGGCAAAGTTATGGCCATAGACATGAAGGTAAGAACATACCGACTTAAATATGTGACCGACCGGCACAAATAGGTCTTATGTAGCAAAATTTAAAATTGTGTTTTTACGTTGTAGAGACTCTAGAAAATGATATATCATACACTACAGTTGAGGAACAATGGGAAAATAGCCTTTGACTATTTTGGTACCTACTGGAGAGCCCTTCTTTGTCTACACCCGTTCAGCATCGTTCCCCTTTACACCCTCTTAGCTTTAGCCCCACTCAGCTCTTTAAGGGTTGATGTGAGCGTTCTGTACTAACAACAGCAGTCAAGCACCCAAGCTAACTTGCTAGCTACTTCCAGAAACAAATGAGAGAACAGCTCGCTGAACATTACTCGCCCTAGCAGAGCTGGTTAGGCTGTTACGTTATCCAGAGCGTTGGTGACTGCAACTGTGCTGTAAGATTGTCCGTTTGTAAATTCAGAGCGTTTCACTCAAATCAAATCAAAGTTTATTTGTCACGTGCACTGAATACAACAGGTGTAGACCTTACAGTAAAATGCTTACTTACAGGCTCTAACCAATAGTGCAAAAAAGGTATTAGGTGAACAATAGGTAAGTAAAGAAATATAAACAACAGTAAAAAGAAAGTGAAAAATAACAGTAGCGAGCATATACAGTAGCAAGGCTATAAAAGTAGCGAGGCTACATAGAGGCACCGGTTAGTCGGGCTGATTGATGTAGTATGTACATGAATGTATAGTTAAAGTGACTATGCATATATGATAAACAGAGAGCAGCAGCAGCATAAAAGAGGGGTTGGGTGGGCACACAGTGCAAATAGTCCGGGTAGCCATTTGATTTCCTGTTCAGGAGTCTTGTGGCTTGGGGGTAAAAACTGTTGAGAAGCCTTTTTGTCCTAGACTTGGCACTCCGGTACTGCTTGCCATGCGGTAGTAGAGAGAACATTCTATGACTGGGGTGGCTGGGGTCTTTGACAATTTTTAGGGCCTTCCTCTGACACCGCCTTGTGTAGAGGTCCTGGATGGCAGGCAGCTTAGCCCCAGTGATGTACTAGGCCGTACGCACTACCCTCTGTAGTGCCTTGCGGTCAGAGGCCGAGCAGTTACCGTACCAGGCAGAGATGCAACCAGTCAGGATGCTCTCGATGTTGCAGCTGTAGAACCTTTTGAGGATCTCAGGACCCATGCCAAATCTTTTCAGTTTCCTGAGGGGGAATAGGCTTTGTCGTGCCCTCCAGGACACCTACACCACCCGATCTCACAGGAAGGCCATAAAGATCATCAAGGACAACAACCACCCGAGCCACTGTCTGTTCACCCCGCTATCATCCAGAAGGCGAGGTCAGTACAGATGCATCAAAGCAGGGACCGAGAGACTGAAAAACAGCTTCTATCTCCAGGCCATCAGACTGTTAAACAGCCACCACTAACATTGAGTGGCTGCTGCCATACATGTAAAAAATGTATCACTAGCCACTTTAAACAATGCCACTTAATATAATGTTTACATACCCTACATTACGCATCTCATATGTATATACTGTACTCTATACCACCTACTGCATCTTGCCATCTTTATGTAATACATGTATCACTAGCCACTTTAAACAATGCCACTTAATATAATGTTTACATACCCTACATTACTCATCTCATGTGTATATACTGTACTCGATACCATCTACTGAATCTTGCCTATGCCGTTCTGTACCATCACTCATTCATATATCTTTATGTACATATTCTTCATCCCTTTACACTTGTGTGTTTACACACTGTTGTAAAGTGGCTGTTCCACTGGATGTCATAAGGTGAATGCACCAATTTGTAAGTCGCTCTGGATAAGAGCGTCTGCTAAATGACTTAAATGTAATGTAATGTAGCTGTTGTGAAATTGTTAGGTTAGATTACTTGTTGGTTATTACTGCATTGTCGGAACTAGAAGCACAAGCATTTCGCTACACTCGTATTAACAAAGCGCTAACCATGTGTATGTGACAAATAAGATTTGATTTGATAATTATCCTACCTCATGATGCCATCTATTTTGTGAAGTGCACCAGTCCCTCCTGCAGCAAAGCACCTCCACAACATGATGCTGCCACCCCGTGCTTCACGGGTGGGATGGTGTTCTTCGGCTTGCAAGCATCCCCCTTTTTCCTCCAAACATAACGATGGTCATTATGGCTAAACAGTTTTAGTTTTCTTTCATCAGACCAGAATACATTTCTCCAAAAAGTAAGATATTTGTCCCCATCTGCAGTTGCAAACCGTAGTCTGGCTTTTTTATGGCGGTTTTGGAGCAGTGGCTTCTTCCTTGCTCAGCGGCCTTTCAGGTTATGTCGATATAGGACTTGTTTTATTGTGGATATAGATACTTTTGTACCAGTTTCCTCTAGCATCTTCACAAGGTCCTTTGCTGTTGTTCTGGGATTGATTTGTACTTTTCGCAAGTACGCAAGTATCTCTAGGAGACAGAACGCGTCTCCTTCCTGAGCGGTATGACGGCTGTGTGGTCCCATGGTGTTTATACTTGTGTGCTATTGTTTGTACTAATGAACGTGGTACCTTCAGGCTTTGGAAATTGCTACCAAGGATGAAACAGACTTGTGGATGTCAATTTTTTCTGAGGTCTTTGCTGATTTCTTTTGATTTTCCCATGATGTCAAGCAAAGAGGCACTGAGTTTGAAGGTCGGCCTTGAGATACATCCACAGGTACACCTCCAATTGACTCAAATTATGTTAATTAGCCTATCAGAAGCTTCTAAAGCCATGACATCATTTTCTGGAATTTTCCAGGCTGTTTAAGGGCACAGTCGACTTAGTGTATGTGGACTTCTGACACACTGGAATTGTGATACAGTGAATTATAAGTGAAATAATCTGTAAACAATTGTTGGGAAAATGATTTGTGTCATGCACAAAGTACATGTCCTAACCGACTTGCCAAAACTATAGTTCATTAACAAGTATTTGTGGAGTGGTTGAAAAACAAGTTTTAATGACTCTAACCTAAGAGTATGTAAACTTCCGATTTCAACTATAGTCTACTCTCGAGTAGGCTACGTTTACACTACCTCTATCAGATTGGGGGGGTGATGTAGTGTATTGTTTTTTGTCCCCCCCACTGTGGTTCTGAAGTCACCATCACCTACTAATGAACTTGTCATTGTTGCAGATTAAGTGTTTGATCTATTAATATATCAATATTTATAATTTACAAATTAGCTAGGACATAGCCAATGACTTTGATTTTGGATTTCACCCCCATTCCATAGGCCTAATGGAATGGTTTAAACCATTTGGACATTTTTATGGAGTGAGTTTATTTTCTTCTCCCACTTAGACCATGCGCATTGCAAAAGTGGATTGCTGTCATTGTCATCAACTATACCCTGTATATCTAAAAATGACCATATACATAGATTTTTTGAAGCAAAACTACCAAAAATATTGCTGATGGTGAACCTGAACAATCAAAATCAAATCCATTGTAAACCCTGTTCACCAGGTACTGCCAGAAGAGTTGTTTCTACTTTTTTTCCGGTAAAACACCATTTTCAACAGCCCTTAGATAACCTATGTAATTTGTTAGGTTATTATTGTTGTCACTCAACTAATAAAGCCTAATAACACAAAAGCCATTTTGGCATTTGAAGGATGAAGGTGCTGCACAGATGTGCAAGAACAGGCCCAGCTTCGCATGCTGGCTACCTCCCGGTGGCCAGCGTGCGAAGCTGGGCATAGTGCGCAGTTTGACTGCAGTAGACCACTAATATCGCCTGTGTCACGTTCCTGACCTGTTTTCCATTGTTTTTGTATGTGTTTAGTTGGTCAGGGCGTGAGTTGGGGTGGGCATTCTATGTTATGTGTTTCTATGTTTGGTTAAATGTGTTGCCTGATATGGTTCTCAATTAGAGGCAGGTGTTTGACGTTTCCTCTGATTGAGAACCATATTAAGGTAGGCTGTTCTCACTGTTTGTTTGTGGGTGATTGTCTTCCGTGTCTGTGTATGTCGCACCACACGGGACTGTTTCGTTGTCGTTCGTGTATGTAGTCTGTTCCTGTTCTTCGTGTTATTATGTAAGTTCCATGTTCAGGTCTGTCTACGTCGTTTTGTTGTTTTGTAATTTGCCAAGTGTTTTTCGTGTTCGTCTTTAAATAAATCATCATGTATTCATCACCCGCTGCGCCTTGTTCCGCTCATTCACCACAAGACGACCGTTACAGCCTGGGGTTGTTAGGCATGCAAAAGGTCTTGTAGATCAATGACTGGGTGCCCGTACATGTGTTCGTGCGTGCATGCGCGCGTGTGTGTACACTGCGAAGATGTTGCTGTGTTTTCAGCGTCCAACAGAGCAGTAGATGTAACTCAATCCAGCTCAGAGAGCAAATGTCTGCTAGGGAACCTTAGAGCCACCTATAAATAAACCGAGACGCATACTCCTCCAATGTTCCATTGCCCCCAACGCCGGTCTTCGTGGCCTATATTGAACACATGGAATGATGAGCTCATGGCAACAGGCGTCTTCTGATCCTCTGGGGGTGTATCTACATAGTCTGATCGTAACCGAATTGTTCCGTTTCACCTAATCATGAAGCAATTTAGTTTGGACCCATGCTCGAATGTTAATGGTTAACTGTAAATGAAACAAATGCCAAGTAGGTTCATTCATAGGCTATTACTGCGTAATTACCATTTTACCAGGTGCCGTAGGCCACAAGTAAATACCTGGTAATATATGTTCCAACCCTGGGATAAGTGTTCTGAGAAGAGGTAGATCTTGTTACAAATAAAAGTAATAACATCAACAATAATGATTTAGAATGGTGCAAGTTGCATACAATATAGGTGTGTGTGCATGTGTCCAATGCAGTTGTCTTCAATTCCCTCCTTATGACCTTTTCTCCTCGTGGCTCAAGACCCCTATTAACAAAATATTCCCTGCCACCTGGCAGGTCATTGCAGACCATTACAAAATGAACCATGTTTATGATATCGAACGTGAAAGCAGCAGTGCATGATGAACAGGAAGTGCCTCACGCCACAAGAGATAATGAAGGTAAGAGATAAATGAAGGTTATGGACGGTGAGAGTGTTCTAACGTTACCCTTTTTTTTCGTCTGTAGCAAATGACTCTATCTCTTTACCCTCCTTGACACTTGACATTATGCACTTGGTTCTCTGACCATTTCAATTGGGAAGCAGAGCCAGCCAGTAGGCCTATCTTGTAGTGTGGTTGAGAACTGACCGCAAAGTTTCAGCAAACAACCCAAATGCCTCAATGAAAATATGTGTTGGAAAAGGGAAACTTTTATCAGTTACCAGTTGTATCATTGGAATGTGATACAAAACGAGGTAATGGCGTTTGGAGTGTTTATCCGACTGAATAAAAACTTTTTTATTTCCCACCGACTTCTGAAACTGAAGTTGCGCCCCGGCAACAATACATATTTAGCTATATCCCTCTCAATATGAAAGAGAGTCATAAATGAGAGTTGAGTGATACAGAATAAACGTGTCATTTTGCTGACAAATGCATGTTGTAACAGTTAATAATATTGGCTCCTGGCTGTCAGTCCGTCTGACGATGCGCAGGAGCGCAGATTTGAAAAAACACTGGTGGCTCTATGGCACAAAGTTGCTTTCACGTTCCTAGGTTGAGCTTCTGAATGAACTGGAATTGTGGGTGTTTTTCATTCAGGAAGGGATATAGCATATTTTCCTAGTGCAACATTTGCTAGTTGGACCATATTTCATGCTTGTCAGCACGCCAGTGCCAGCAGCATGTTGGACACTATGGATAATAACCACGAAAGCCAGCTCTGTCTACTGGTACATTTTTATACAGTAGAGTAACCTACATGCTTGTTGTAAGCAAACGAGAACCATTTTTCTGATACTGGCAGATGGAAGGGTAGCTGGCCCAGCAGCTGCTTGAGAACTTTCAGATAAGAGCACCTTATGACGTCGTGCCTGGGTTCGTTTACATTGTCTTTTCTGGGTTTGTTTTGTCGCCCTGACAGTTTAATATTTCAACATCACAAATGACATAATGAGATGGGTTGAGTCTGGCTATAATGTCCCAGAAATAACAAATTAATAGAAAGGCGTCTCTATTCAAGTCAGTGGTGGCATAGTGGGTGGACTGGCAGCTATTTTGAGTGTACCCATCCCAGGAAGTAAAATCAGGAAATGTACCTTTCAATTTGTGCTGGGATTTCAACTGACATGACAAAAACTGCATTCCATTGCATGAGCCACGTCAGTTAGCATCATTTGAATTAACATTCTGCATTGGCATGGCAATCCAGCATCAGCAGGTAGAATATTCCAAAATACTAAGGCAATTATTGCATCACAATAGCAGGCAGCCATTGCCAGTGTACCCATGAGTTTACCAGTCAATTGCCAGGGTTTGAGCTTCCAAGACCCTTCTATTCATTCTTATTTCTCTTGTTAATGTGCTGTGCATGTTCTCAATCAGGAGGATAGGCCTGTGCTGGGTTTGATACATTTTTCATGAAGCTATCATGCATTTCTATACATAAACAACAATGTGATACTTGTAAGTTCATAGTCTTGTTGTTCTTATGCATTAACATCTTGATTGATACTGTGTGCTTAGAACTAACTGGATTACTGCAACTCGCTGTTGGCTGGGCTCCCTGCCTGTGCCATTAAACCCCTACAACTCATCCAGAACGCCGCAGCCCGTCTGGTGTTCAACTTTCCCAAGTTCTCTCACGTCACCCCGCTCCTCCGCTCTCTCCACTGGCTTCCAGTTGAAGCTCGCATCCGCTACAAGACCATGGTGCTTGCCTACGGAGCTGTGAGGGGAACGGCACCTCCGTACCTTCAGGCTCTGATCAGGCCCTACACCCAAACAAGGGCACTGCGTTCATCCACCTCTGGCCTGCTCGCCTCCCTACCTCTGAGGAAGTACAGTTCCCGCTCAGCCCAGTCAAAACTGTTCGCTGCTCTGGCACCCCAATGGTGGAACAAACTCCCTCACGACGCCAGGTCAGCGGAGTCAATCACCACCTTCCGGAGACACCTGAAACCCCACCTCTTTAAGGAATACCTAGGATAGGATAAAGTAATCCTTCTAACCCCCCCCCCCCCCCTAAAAGATTTAGATGCACTATTGTAAAGTGGTTGTTCCACTGGATATCATAAGGTGAATGCACCAATTTGTAAGTCGCTCTGGATAAGAGCGTCTGCTAAATGACTTAAATGTAAATGTAAATGTAAACTAACGGCAACATGGCGTCTTTCAATGTGACTTCAGAAGAATGTGGGGGATTTCGGTTCACTTTCCACTTGGAGGGTAGGTGCGTCCCAAAGATGCCGACCCTTTCCACTTCATATTTTTTTGCCTTTTAGTCATTTAGCAGACTCTCTTATCCTAGTGCTTGGTCCAACGCTCTTAACCACTAGGCTACCTAGTCTTCACCTGAAACACAACACTCTGCCCATGATGCTGTTGCAGACGACAAACTGAGAGGCATGAATGATGATTTCTATTATGCCGTAGATAGTGAATGCATAGGAAAATATATTGTCAGCTAGATAGACAGCTAAGTAGTTTCAGGCTAACCAAACAGTAACAAAGAAGATCGCTAGGTGGCTAGCAAGTTAGCGGCTAACCACAGATAGAGTAATGAGTTATAAATAATGTATATTTGAGCTAAAGTTAGCTGACTTACCACTGAATGTGTGTTGTGTTTGACAGGGGACAGCGGATGTTTACAAAATCCTGTATGAATTACATTTTTAGCAAAATTGACATTGTTGCCATCTTGAATGTTTGGTTTAACCAATGAAACCTAGCTATCACAATATTAATGCATTTAAATGTATGTTTTTGTTTATTTTGATAATTTCATAAGTAGCTACATGAAACCACCATTCATGAATGAGAATGTCACAGGAAAATTATTGTTTTAGCGTCTATCTGGAAAGTGTGGCTGGTCTTTTTGAATGTCAGTGCTGCTAAGTGAGATCAGGCCAGCAAGTTTTAACTGACGGGGTGCATTTCTGTGTAGTCAGGTGAAATTACAGTCAGGCTGGCAGCAGCATACTGAGTCCCAGTTAGCAATGAGCAACAGGGAGGCCGGAGTCCCTCCAGAGTGGTCGTGCACCTTGCAATTTTTAAAAATTATTTAACATACATTGAATGCCATGTCCATTTGAAAAACGGTTTGTGATTTCCTATAAGTGTTTACAAGTACTATAAATTATTGTGTGTGCAAAATATATCAGATAATGAGGGCCAGTCCTGGTTCCCCAGATCAACAGGTGACCTGAAATAAATCTAGTCAAATCAAATTTAATCCAAGTGACATTGTAAAGGAATCAAATAAGTGACATTGAAAATATACTAAAAATAACACTGAACTAAATCAAGTACAAAAGAAACATGCAGATTAAAGAAATAAGATAAAACAAAAATAGCCTAAAGGCATATCGTATGGAAATAGTTTAGCAATGTGCAAAATAACTTCAGTGCATTAGCAGGATAGAATTATAATGATAGTATATCTACATAGTGCAGTTAGGTGACATAACTATTGCACTAAAGTGATTTAAGTGTGTCTATTTATAAATGGTAAGTGTGTAGTAGGGTGCAATAGTCAGCCCAGGATTGAGCTGCTGGATCAGTCGTGTGCCTTGGGGGTAGAGGCTGGCTTAGAGATAGGTGATCCAAGACTTGATGTTGACCCTCACTGTACATAGAAGGGTTTTGGAAATGTTGAATGGGTTGTGAGTGTCTGATTGAAACATATATATTTTTTAAATGTTTTGATTAAAAAATTAAATACCAACCATAGCTTGCATGTTAGTTTTGATTGTCAGAGGTAAAGCTTGACATTTTTGTGTGTGTGTATTGCATCATTAAAGTTTCAGAGAACAATTAAACCACTGAATTAGCGACATGGTTTGGTAATTAGTTCAACTAACTTCCACCAAACCAATAAAAAAAACAAGTTCAACTTGTAGCTACTTCCGAAACTGCCGACCATATTGGCTAAAACCCAAACGTCTTCCACACCGATGTGTGAGGTGTTTCTCCATTACCCAGAAGCACCCAGGTGGTATTTGAGATCCAGTTGGGAAGGGCTGTGCCTCGCCTGTGGGAGCCCCGCCACCTGTATGGTGTGTCTGGACATGTGTCCCAAACACTCCCATGCTTGCACCACGAGTGTGAGGTCATCCCGGGGGAAATACAGCATATTGGTGATACCGGTTTCCTGTTTCATCACAAGTTTTTTAGTTCAGGAGTAGACTTAATGAAAGCTAGACTTTATACCAGAGAGTATTTTATGCCTGGAAAAAGCCATTTTGGATCCAAAGAGCACCTTTTTATATATATATAAAAAATGAGCACCAACAAGCAGCTTGGACCAGAGTCTGAGGATCTCATTGTCTACGATACACAGAGAGGTAATAGAAAGTGTCAATCACTGAGCTGCTCTTGCCTGGCAGATATAGCATACAGTATATTTTAATATGAAGGACTGCTTTCACGAACCCAGATTAAATCTAGTCCTGGACTAAGATGCACTTTCAATTGGGATTCTCCAGCGAGCAGGATTTAAGTCCAAGACGAGGCTTACTCTGTTTCTACTATGGCAGGGGTTCTCAAAGTGGGGTCCGTGGACCTCTGGGGCCAGATGTCAAAATACTTATTTTTTTACATCAGATTTTTTAAATTAATTTTACTAATAACAGATAAAACAAGTTTTGGCCAAGGGATACTTGAAATAAGTTTAGAGGGTATAATACAATACAAAATAATATGATTAATCTCCAATTTAGGTTCCTATCCCTGGGCAGGCTCACAGGGATATTGTTATCCACAGTACTCCACCAATTATACATTTCTTCCCTGACCCCTGCTGCTGTGTCTTTCTCTGGGGCTGATGACACCACTCTGCTGTTCGAGGGACGCTTCGTGTGTGGCAACTTGCTGAAAGCAACAAGAGTGTGAGTACATAACATCCATAAGTATTGTCAAACCTCTCACACTGTCATTCAAAGTCCTGAGTGATTTACAATTTTTATTCTGTGTCGTGTGATTTCATTTCAATCCTCTAACATTGTCACTCATCCTAGTCATGAGTGAATGAATGCCCACAGCCATTTACATTCCGTCTAATCTTATTTAATTGAATTTCAGTGGTGAATTTGATTACGAGCTCTCTCTGCGCACCGACCTGTACACGGAGAAGCACACTCAGTGGTTCTACTTCCAGGTGAGGAACACCCGTGTGTAGGTGCGTTACCGCTTCAACATCGCCAAACTGCTGAAGGTAGGTTGTTATTGACATTTTTACTGTGACTCTTTTCCCTCTCCCCTTTTGATTTTTTTGTTTTGTCTTTAACCAGATTTTCACGTGATATAGCTAAGACTTTAAATACATTTTTGATTTAAAGGTGACCAGCATGTATGAGGAGGGGAAGCTGCCCCTGCTCTACTCTGAGCAGAAGACCCAGGTCCAGGGGGTGGGCTGGCATCTTGTGGCTCAACAGGCCTCCTACCAATGTAACGGGCACCAGCACACCAACCAGCCCTGCTACACCCTCTCCTGGATCTTCTGCTTCCCTTACTACCAAGTAAAGAACATGAGAGAACGTGCTCCAGCACTCGAGCACCAAAAGGTGAGCACTCACTTCATTATAAGTTAAAGCTTTGTTTAAAGGCCCAGTGCAGTCAAAAATGATATTTTACTGTGTTTTATATATATTTCCACACTATGAGGTTGGAATAATACTGTGAAATTGTGAACAGCGTAAGAGCTGTTTGAAAAGACTGCATGAAATTTCAAGGGACCTTCCGGGTGGCGCAGTGGTCTAAGGCACTGCATCACAGTGCTAGCTGTGCCACTAGAGATTCTGGGTTTGAGCCCAGGCTCTGTCGCAGCCGGCCGTGACCGGGAGGCCCATGGGGCGGCACACAATTGGCCCAGCATCGTCCGGGTTAGGGAGGGTTTGGCCGGAAGGGATATCCTTGTCTCATCGCGCACTAGCGACTCCTGTGGCGGGCCGGGCGCAGTGCACGCTGACCAGGTCGCCAGATGTACGGTGTTTCCTCCGACACAATTGGTGCGGCTAGCTTCCGGGTTGGATGTGCATTGTGTCAAGAAGCAGTGCGGCTTGGTTGGGTTGTGTTTCGGAAGACGCATGGCTCTCGACCATCGCCTCTCCCAAGTCCGTACGGGAGTTGCAGCGAACGGGAATGGGGAGAAAAAAGGGGGTAAATAATATTTAAAAATAAGACTGCATGAAATTTCAGCCTGTTTTGGTGGGATGGAGTTTTAGCCTGCCTGGTGACATCACCAGGAGGTACAGTATATTAGTTAATAGACCCTAAACACGGTAAGGTACTTTAATTGTTACCCAGAAATCATATGATGTTGAGATAAAACAGCTGCATTGGACCTTTAAATTAATTTTCTTTATCTTATTCAAGCAACATGTCTTTAATACACAAAGATTTGTATACATTTTCCCCTTACAACCAGGATACCTGCTACCTTTCCCACTGCTGCCCCTACACCAACCTGTGGGCCCACCCTAGGTTGTGTGAGGAGCGTAAGTTGCTGCTGTACTTTGATCTCCATGGACACATCCGTAAACACAATGTCTTCACCTACGGCTGTGAGAACCCCCGGCCCGCTGACAGACACCCTGAGATAGTACAGTACTCCTCCTCATTGTCTCTGTGTTTTATCCCCTCAGTCAAGGCCAGGGCCCTTATCCACAAAGCATCTCAGAATAGGCGTGCTGATATAGGATTAGGTCGTCCCTGTCCATATAATCGCATACATTATGATCTAAAAGGCAAAACAGATCCTAGATCAGCATTTCTACTCTGAGATGCTTTGTAAATACCAGCCCAGTTGAGATGAAACAGCCAACAGAAGATCAGACAGTTAAGCAGTTTGAGAATACATTTTCCTTGATTTGAACTGCCTAGCTTCTTCTCATGTTGGCTGCTGGGGTTTCCAAGATTCAACTAATCTTAGCAAAAGACTGGCCTCTAAACCATCCGATCTTTGTATGTCCTCCCCACATTAGAAAATACCATAGCATGCTATGGTATAAATACTATAGTACTGTAATGAAACAGCAGGGAGCAGGTCTCGAACCCTCGACCTCCTAGCCCGAGGTCCGGCGCGCTATCGACTGTGCCGCAAAAGCATGCTCAAGCGGCAGAGTCGATTTCCGCGCTTATAAACCCAGGGTCGTTACAGTACTAACCGTAGTGTTTTTACAGACTTTACTGTAGTATCCACTGTATTATACTGTAGTATTTACAGTTAAATACAGTTAAAGAAAACTGTAGTGTACAGTTGAAGTCGGAAGTTTACATGCACGTTAGCCAAATAGATTTAAACTCAGTTTTTCACAATTCCTGACATTTAATCCTAGTAAACAATTCGCTGTCTTTGGCCAGTTAGGATCACCACTTTATTTTAAGAATGTGACATGTCAGAATAATAGTAGAGAGAATTATATATTTCAGCTTTTATTTCTTTCATCACATTCCCAGTGGGTCAGAAGTTTACACACACTCAATTAGTATTTGGTAGCATTGCCTTTAAATTGTTTAACTTGGGTCAAACGTTTCGGGTAGCCTTCCACAAGCTTCCCACAATAAGTTGGGTGAATTTTGGCCCATTCCTCCTGACAGAGCTGGTGTAACTGAGTCAGGTTTGTAGGCCTCCTTGCTCGCACACGCTTTTCAGTTATGCCCACAACATTTCTATAGGATTGAGGTCAGAGCTTTGTGATGGCTACTCCAATACCTTGACTTTGTTGTCCTTAAGCCATTTTGCCACAACTTTGGAAGTATGCTTGGGGTCATTGTCCATTTGAAAGACCCATTTGCGACCAAGCTTTAACTTCCTGACTGATGTCTTGAGATGTTGCTTCAATATATTCACATAATTTTCCTACCTCATGATGCCATCTATTTTGTGAAGTGCACCAGTCCCTCCTGCAGAAAAGCACCCTCACAACATGACGCTGCCTCCCCCGTGCTTCACGGTAGGGATGGTGTTCTTCGGCTTGCAAGCCTCCCCCTTTTTTCTCCAAGCATAGCAATGGTCATTATGGCCAAACAATTCTATTTTTGTTTCATCAGACCAGAGGACATGTCTCCAAAAAGTACGATCTTTGTCCCCATGTGCAGCTGCAAACCGTAGTCTGGCTTATTTATGGCGGTTTTGGAGCAGTGGCTTTTTTCCTGAGCGGCCTTTCAGGTTATGTCAATATAGGACTCGTTTTACTGTGGATATATACAGTTTTGTACCCGTTTTCTTCCAGCATCTTCACAAGGTCTTTTGCTGTTGTTCTGGGATTGATTTGCACTTTTCGCACCAAAGTACGTTCATCTCTAGCAGACAGAACATGTCTCCTTCCTGAGCGGTATGACAGCTGCATGGTGACATGGTGCTTATACTTGCGTACTATTGTTTGTACAGATGAATGTGGTACCTTCAGGCGTTTGGAAATTGATCCCAAGAATGAACCAGACTTGTGGAGGTCTACAATTATTTTTTTGAGGTCTTGGCTGATTTCTTTTGATTTTCCCATGATGTCAAGCAAAGAGGCACTGAGTTTGAAGGTAGGCCTTGAAATACATCCACAGGTACACCTCCAATTGACTCAAATGATGTCAATTAGCCTATCAGAAGCTTCTAAAGCCATGACATAATTTTCTGGAATTTTCCAAGCTGTTTAAAGGCACAGTCAACTTAGTGTATGTAAACTTCTGACCCACTGGAATTGTGATACAGTGAATAATAAGTGAAATCATCTGTAAATAATTGTTGGAAAAATTCTAACCGACTTGCCAAAACTATACTTAGTTAAACAAGAAATTTGTGGAGTGGTTGAAAAACGAGTTTTAGTGACTCCAACCTAAATATATGTAAACTTCCGACTTCAACTGTATATGTTGTGTTTTGCAGATTGTAGTATACAATAGTATTTACTGTAGGTTTTATGCAGACTGTACTATACTGTAAAAACAGAACGAGGCACCAGTCTCACCCGTCTGTAATGTTTTTCCTGTACATGTGTGAGAGAGTATGTGTGTGAGAGAGCTGCAGGAGATTATAAGATCGGAGGCAGGTCTGCCCATAGACACAGAACCAACTGATACCTCACTGACTGACCATGAGGCCAGCCACAGACTACCCCATTCACCACAGAACTTCCTTTAGGGCCCGATTCAGAGCGGAGTTAATCCCGCGCAATTTAGATTTTGGCATAAATCATTCATTGACGAGTATAGTTGTGTTTCAGCACCAGTGGATCCAACAGAGTCAGATGGACCTCCTCACCTCCAGGCCTTCAATAAGGTAGTAACAGTGGTAGTAAGAACTAACAGTAGTGTTATTGTATCATCAACAAAAAGTACTGTACCTAGTCTGATAAAAAGTCAGGTGAATCAGGACCTAGCAGACAAACAGGCTTGCACTGCTCTCCGACCAGGGAGAGATCGAAACGAGTGGTGTCACTTTCACTCCCTCTCTCTCTAGCCCCATGCACACTTTGCAGACGTTGTTTTAACATAACCATTGTGTTTTGTCTCCACTACAGTTCTGTTAACATTTTTGTGCAGACTCAGCAAATAATATGTGTTATCAACCATTGTGTCAAATGCTTTGTACATTTTTTTATTTTTTTTTACAGGGACAGTGCACATTAATCAAGGTTTCAGTAAAAGTGCCGGTTTTAGCCAGCCGGCTCGTTTTCAACCGCAGTCCTGGGCAGGTTAGTTGTAAAACTTGTTTGTGTTCCAGCTGATGGCTCCTCCAGCAGAACCCAGGAGGGAGCCTCCCAAATAGAGGGAGAGACTACTAGTCCCCCCAGAGCCCAGCCTTCCAGATATGAAGGTAGTCTGTTGTGGTAGTCTAAAGAGGGAGAGGCTTTGCAAGGCTACATTTCATCATTCTCTTACCTCCCTCAAGTGGTGTAGGAGAATACTGCATCTTCACATGCCCACCATATGATACCATGTTCCTTTAAATCCCTGAATGAATTAAATCCCTGCATGAATCTCTGAACATTCCTTGAAGCATTCAGCATGTTCAGTGCCTGTACCGCTGTTTTCTCCAGGTGTCTGTCCTATACCTGTTCTTCAGGTATAGGACAGACACCTGGGGGGCCATACAGAGGGGGGCCACAAAATCGAAGGTTGTCCTTCATCTAATAACCTCATTCATGTAGTGCTTACTACACTAATATTATACAATTTCCTCTATCTCACACTCTCATTCACAAGCCAATGCCAAAACAAGTACGTTTTATAGTGTATATATATATATATATATATATATATATATATATATATATATATATATATATATATAGCGGATAACTAAGTTAACATCGCTACTAAATAAATGTTGTTATTGTGAAAAGGGTTCTGACTTTGAAACCCGGGTTGGGAAAACTGATTATTTGTTTGTCTTGTTTGCAGTCAGAGTAACTGCAGCATCTGATGGCACAGTACATGAGCAGCAGGAAGCAGTTGACCCTCGGCCCGACCCTCAATGGTAGAGTAATTACCTTTAGTAGACATTTCCGTAGCTTATAGCCCTCAAGGTCTGCTTGTCCTCTCTTCTCTTCGCTTCAATACATCAAATATTCTAAACACAAAAACAGAAATGTCCCTTTTTCAGGACCCTGTCTTTCAAAGATAATTTGTAAAAATCCAAATAACTTCACAGATCTTCATTGTAAAGGGTTTAAAACCGTTTCCCATGCTTGTTCAACGAACCATAAACAATTAATGAACATGCACCTGTGGAATGGTCGTTAAGACACTAACAGCTTACAGACGGTAGGCAATTAAGATCACAGTTATGAAAACTTAGGACATTAAAGAGGCCTTTTTACTGACTCTGAAAAACACCAAAAGAAAGATGTCCAGTGTCCCCGCTCATCTGTGTGAATGTGCTTTGCCCTTCTTCATGCATCACACCGTGGCCACTTCACAGCTGCCCAGGGACAGTAGGGACAGGGAGCGCCTTCCCAGTCATCCTCAGCGATTGTTTGCATACGTGTGTGTGTGTGTAGTCAGGGGAAGTGCAGCACAGCTCAGTATACAAAACATTAAGAACATCTGCTTTTTCCATGACATAGACTGATCAGGTGAATCCATGATCTCTTATTGATGTCACTTGTTAAATCCACTTCAATCAGTGTAGATGAAGGGGAAGTGACCGGTTAAAGAAGGATTTTTAAGCCTTGAGACAATTGAGACATGGATTGTGTATGTGTGCCATTCAGAGGGTGAATGGACAAGACAAAAAATGTGCCATTGAACGGAGTATGGTATTAGGTGCAATATTTGTCAATAACAGAATATGGTAGTAGGCGCACCGGTTTGTCAAGAACATGGACATGCCTTGTCAAATGTAGGCTGCTCTGAGGGCAAAAGGGGCTGCGACTCAATATTAGGAAGGCGTTCCTAATGTTTTGTACACTCAGTGTATTATATTACATTACTCTAAAACATTTCTAGGATGCCCAACCTCTTTCCCTCTTGGGTGCATAGCCAATATTGGACCTGACTTCAACTTTCACCAAAATACTGTGCTGCAGGATGACACACACTCTAAAGTGCAGTCATGCACAGCAAAAAAACATTAGTAGGACCTTTTAAAGTTAGAGTTTGTATTGTTTGTGTGTTTGTGTTTTTTCCCCTCCAAATTACATTTTCTCAGATTAGTTTTTCCAGGTTTCTCACACTTTTTAAAAAGAAAAACAATATTAGTTTTAAACCGCATCAGGTGACAACTTTTGAGGTCTGCCAAAAATCTAAGAAACTTAGATTTTTTGTGTGTAGTTACCCTTTAATTCAGAGCACCTGCACCGTTTTTCGGTTAGCGGTGTTTATGTAGCGCAGTAAGTGCACGTGATGGAGACCGCAAATCAAATGCTTGTCATGCCAAATAGTGTCCCCTTGACAAAGTGTGAAGTTCTTTTCATCCCAGCTACGCAAACAAAGCTGATTTCCACAGATCATTTTGCTGTTTGAACGAGTTTTGTTTAGCTAAAAATATTTAAATATTACATTAACATTTCAACAACATGAAATCAATGTCTTGAATGTGGCTACGTTTCGTAAATGGCAAAAAAAAAACTCTGCTTGGCACATTGTTACCTTGCAGATCACAAAGTCAGCTAATTTCCACTCAATTCATTTGCAAATACAGTCGATTCATACACGGCCCGTCCCTTATCTACACTGAAATAATATTACTTCAGTCTTCCTCTATTATGATTTTTTTTAAACTGTCTATCTCGCATAGCTCATTAGTACACCCATGTGGTTGAATATACATGTATATCTAGGCTCTCTTTTGTAGGTCCTAGGAAATGAAATACAATCAAGGGATTCCTTACAATTTACTCAGTACTTTGTTGAAGCACCTTTGGCAGAGATTACAGCTTCAAGTCTTCTTTGGTATGACGCTACAAGCTTGGCACACTTTGGGAGTTTCTCCCATTCTTCTCTGCAGATCCTCTCAAGTTCTGTCAGGTTGGATGTGGAGCGTCACTACACAGCTATTTTCAGGTCTCTCCAGAGACTGGGCCACTCAAGGACATTCAGATACTTGTCCCAAAGCCACTCCTGCGGTGTCTTGACTGTGTGTTTAGGGTCGTTGTCCTTTTGGAAAGGTGAACATTCACCCCAGTCTGAGGTCCTGAGCTCTCTGGAGTAGGTTTTTATCAAGGATCTCTCTGTACTTTGCTCTGTTCATCTTTCCCTCGATCCTGATTAGTCTCCCAGTCCCTGCCGCTGAAAAACAGACCCACAGCATGATGCTGGCACCATGCTTCACTATAGGGATGGTGCCAGGTTTCCTCCAGATGTGACTCTTGGCATTCAGGCCAAAGAGTTCAATCTTGGTTTCATCAGTTTGCCTCAGTCAGCCAAACGGGCTGTCATGTGCCTTTTACTGAGGAGTGGCTTCCGTCTGGCCACTCTACCATAAAGGCCTGATTGGTGGAGTGCTGCAGAGATGGTTGTCCTTCTGGAAAGTTCTCCCATCTCCAAAAAGGAACTCTGGAGCTCTGTCAGAGTGACCATTGGGTTCTTGGTAACCTCCCTGACTAAAGCCCTTCTCCCCCGATTGCTCAGTTTGGCCGGGCAGCCAGCTCTAGAAAGAGTCTTGTTTTGTTCCTAACTTCTTCCATTTAAGAATGATGGAGCATACTGTGTCATTGGGGACCTTCAATACTGCAGATATTTTTTGGCACCCTTCCCCAGATCTGTGTCCCGACACAATGCTGTCTCGGAGCTCTACAGACAATTCCTTCGACCTCATGGCTTGGTTTCTGCTCTGACACGCACTGTTAACTGTGGGACCCCAAGTGTGGGACCTTGGCCTCCCGAGTGGAGCAGCGGTCTAAGGTACTGCATCCCAGTGCTAGAGGCATCACCACAGACCCTAGTTCGATTCCAGGCTGTATCACAACCGGCCGTGATTGGGAGTCCCATAGGGCGGCGCACAATTGGCCCAGCGTCATCCAGGTTTTGCCAGGGTAGGCCGTCATTGTAAATAAGAATTTGTTCTTAACTGACTTGACTAGTTAAATCTAAATTTAAAAAAAATAGACAGGTGTATGCCTTTTCAAATCATGTCCAATCAATTGAATTTACCACAGGTGGACTCCAATCAAGTTGTAGAAACATCTCAAGGATGATCAACAGGATGCATCTGAGCTCCATTTCGAGTCTCATAGCAAAGGGTTTACAAAAATGTATAAAAACCTGTTTTCGCATTTGTCATTGTGAGGTATTGTGTGTAGAATGATGAGGAATTTGTTTAATTCAATCAATTTTAGAATAAGGCTGTGACGTAACAAAATGTGGAAAAAGTCAAGGGGTCTGAATACTTTCCGAATGCACTGTATATTTATTGGAGGGCCAGAAAATTAACAGAGGACAATCATTTTTACCTGGTCAAAAACCTCCACATCCTTCTCAGCCCGTGGCTGAAGGTGGTACTCGAAGGTTTTCTGATCTGGTTAGACAACTTCCAGCACATCAGATGGTTTCAGTGATCTGAAAGTACCTTAAAATACCAATAGACAAACAACAACACTAAGTAAATCACAAATTTGAAAGACTACAGTATATGCCTACAGTATATGCAATAATTGTACATTATGTACAATTACATTGTTTACCGCAGTCAACAACTGTGGCTCCCGTCCGTACCACAGGCGATAGGGTGAGTACTCAGTGGAGGCCTGGACTCTGCTGTTGTGTGCAAAGAGAATTACCTTCAGGTTGTCTGGTTGGGTCTGGTTGGTTCATTCATCCAAACCTGGAAGAGGGGGTAGGAACGGGATATCTATTGACAATGTAAGATATTGAAATATGTACCATGGAAAAACAAAACATTAGTGACAGAATATAACCTATAACATCTGTACCTTGTTCCGGAGTTCACAACCTTGGTCACTCAAGATGACCTCAGGAGAACCATGTGTTGAAGATGTCCATCAGCTTGGAGTTGGCCTCGCCAGTCATGTCCTTGATGGGTAGCATACAAAACTAAAATAAATGTTTGGGTCCAAGCACCCTTTTTAATGGGTTACAGAAGGGAATTCAGAGTTAAGCACATTCTCTTCCTTTACTGGTCTTGAAAATGTCTTAAGGATAGTACCCTTTTAAAAAATATATATTTTATTTTTTACTTCTGCCTAAAATGACCCAAATCTAACTGCCTGTAGCTCAGGACCTTAAGCAAGGACATGCATATTCTTGATACCATTTGAAAGGAAACACTTTGAAGTTTGTGGATATGTGTAGGAGAATAACACATTAGATCTGGTAAAAGCTAATACAAACAAAAAAAACATGCGTTTTCTATTTTGTTCCATCATCTTTGAAATGCAAGAGAAAGGCCATATAATCAGATAGGAGTTTAGGAGCAATTTAGATGTTGCCACCAGATGGCAGCAGTGTGTGCAACATTTCAGACTGATTCGGTGAAGCATTCCATTACTACACTATATTTTGTATCAAGTCCGCCAGGAGTTTTTCCAAATGAGCCGAATTGGTCAATTGATACATTTTCAAGTGCATAACTATAGAGAACATACAAAAATGCTATGGTAATAGCTAAACTATTTAAGTTTAATCAAATCAAATGTATTTATATAGCCCTTCTTACATCAGCTGATATCTCAAAGTGCTGTACAGAAACCCAGCCTAAAACCCCAAACAGCAAGCAATGCAGGTGTAGAAGCACGGTGGCTAGGAAAAACTCCCTAGAAAGGCCAAAACCTAGGAAGAAACCTAGAGAGGAACCAGGCTATGAGGGGTGGCCAGTCCTCTTCTGGCTGTGCCGGGTGGAGATTATAACAGAACATGGCCAAGATGTTCAAATGTTCATAAATGACCAGTATGGTCAAATAATAATAATCACAGTAGTTGTCGAGGGTGCAGCAAGTCAGCACCTCAGGAGTAAATGTCAGTTGGCTTTTCATAGCCGATCATTAAGAGTATCTCTACCGCTCCTGCTGTCTCTAGAGAGTTGAAAAAAGCAGGTCTGGGACAGGTAGCACATCCGGTGAACAGGTCAGGGTTCCATAGCCGCAGGCAGAACAGTTGAAATGGAGCAGCAGCACGGCCAGGTGGACTGGGGATAGCAAGGAGTCATCATGCCAGGTAGTCCTGAGGCATGGTCCTAGGGCTCAGGTCCTCCGAGAGTGAGAAAGAAAGAGAGAAAGAGAGAATTAGAGAGAGCATACTTAAATTCACACAGGACACCGGATAAGACAGGAGAAGTACTCCAGATATAACAAACTGACCCTAGCCCCCGACACATAAACTACTGCAGCACAAATACTGGAGGCTGAGACAGGAGGGGTCAGGAGACACTGTGGCCCCATCCGATGATACCCCCGGACAGGGCCAAACAGGAAGGATATAACCCCACCCACTTTGCCAAAGCACAGCCCCCACACCACTAGAGGGATATCTTCAACCACCAACTTACCATCCTGAGACAAGACCGAGTATAGCCCACAAAGATCTCCGCCACGGCACAACCCAAGGGGGGGCGCCAACCCACACTCTACACACTCCCAGGAATGTCATACATGATGAATAATTAGCTTCCCTACAGAAAAGATACTAACCATCTCTGGGACCCTCAGGAAGACAAATCAGAGCAAGATTACTGAATGTAAGTATATTATTTACCTTCTGAGGTTAATGTATCAAACCAGTTGCCATGATAAAAGTGTTTTGTTGCTGTGCACTCTCCTCAAAGAATAGCATGGTATTTTTTCACTGTAATAGCTACTGTAAATTGGACAGTGCAGTTAGATTAACAATAATTTAAGCTTTCTGCCCATATAAGACATGTCTATGTCCTGGAAAGTTTGCTGTTACGTCATTCTAGTCACATTAGCGCACATTAGCTACAACCATCCCGGTTTAGGGACACCGATCCTGTAGATGTTTAATGGGTATTGCCTCGTCCCACTTGGTAAAATCTGTCGCTGTCAGACACCAGCTGTTGCAATTCCTGGATTTTGTGAAGGGTCCGATGTGGTCCACACCTAACATTTAAAGTGTTTGAGAGAGGATTACTTCATTCTTACTCGTATTTATCATACCTTATGCAGATTTTAATATTTGTAAGGATACTATATAAATATATATTCACACACACACACTATAATAATGCTGTCCTCCCCTCAGCAGCCTCCACTGAACTATATGTATAGCTAGCAACTAGCTAACTTTAGATGAGAATAGTTGTTGAAAAAATGGTTGTATGTAGCTAAATCTGCCCAGTTATCTAATTGAAGTTAACTGCTTAACGTTACACTGAATTGTGAATTTCTCTGAATGTTGCGCATCTTGTCGAGATTAGTGATGTCTTCATAGTACTTCGCCTGGATGGAAAGATAAAATAAAATCTCCCCTAGGGATGCCTTTGAAGTGTAAGCTACATACAAACAGAAAGCTGCAATAACAGTTACAGTAGCTTGCTTGTTAGCTAGCTAGCTAACATTAGCTAAATAAAACTGTCTGGCTAGCTGACTAGTGTTAGGGTTGCGAAAGTTCAACTGAGATAGGAACGATAGCACACCTGAACTTGGTTAAAATAATTGTTTAATTCAAAAGTTAATAAATGGCAAATACATTTTTCGTATATACGGGTTCACTGCACCACCCCGCAGGGTGGAACAAGGAACTGACTTGTTCTTGACAAAGATAGTATATTATACTCATGACAGAGAGTTCCCACTTCCGAGCCGGCCTGTCAGAGTAGAGACTGGGCGTGGTTTAGACTCACCCAGCCTATCGTTGGTGTTGGCACATAAGCTGGTCCCAGCCCCTTTGCGCTTTCTGGTGCCCTGTCGCTGTTGCTGTGTAGATTACGCTCCCTGGGGTCAGACAGTTTTATAACATTGTCTGAGATATCTGCACCTGTATACAATGTCCACTGTTCTCGCTCAAGGCTAACTACAGCTTCCCAGCTCCTTATCTGGCTCTAACTGTTACTTCCAGCACACACACACAGACACCCAGGTGCCCAGGCCAACAGTTTGTCAATATCCAATCACATTTAATACAGTTGCTAATCACGTTTGTTATAGTATTCAATCATATGTAATACAGTTGCTAATATTCAATCACGTGTGTTATAATATTACTCAGAACCTCACATATGTTCTTCATGTGTATAGCTTATCTGTTATTGTCCATTGTACACCACAGTCAGCAGTCTCATGATTCACCCCCTCCTGTGTCTCTCTAAGATTAGCACAGTCTCGGTCACACAGTACAGCTTCACACTACTGATACATTTGTTGCATACACACACATATTTCATACACACATATTTCAGGCTGTGGCCTCATGGTTAGACAGAGCACTGGTAAGAGTGAGAACAATGGAAAATGCAGGTTCACATGAGTCAGTAATTCAAACTTTAATGCATAAGAAGCCCTATTAGCTTATAGTTAGTTAAGCATGTCAAAAAACCTTATAAAACCCCACACTAGGCAGGCTGAGGTATATAAGTAACGTTACAGTAGCTAGCAACGTCAATCTATAAAAATATCTTATATTATTTTTTCCTATTTAACAATATGTACAAAAGACAAATACATGGTAAAGAAATTGTTCTCTTTACAGTCTTTTCGGTCCTCTGAAGCAGCAGGTAGTCAGCCGGTTGTCACCGCCAAAAACACTGAAATAGAACTAGAACTGTCCGCCTCCTCCTCCTTTCGTGACCACTACGAAGTAAAATAGAGCCAAGCAACCAGCATAGCAACGGACGCTTTGGTTCATTACGTAATCCGGTCAGAATGTTGCAGGTTCTAGAAACAGCCCTAGCAACAGAAGAACCCCTCGATTCCTATTGTGACTTAGAGAGGGACACTATTTGGCATGGACATGTGGGGCTCGTTACATTGTTGTGTGCATGTTTGTGTACTGAGGAACATGTAAGCCACTTTCAATTTCCTTATGTTGGGGGCAAGATACATTTTTCAATTTCCTTGTCTTTCATCAAGATAAATGTTTATTGGTGTAACGTCATCCCCAGGCTATTGCGCACACAGCACATGTAATCGTCACTAACTAGCACAGCCAGAAAGTATTAATTATGGCTAAACACCTCCCATTTACACAATATATCTTATTAAAATTAGATTTTAAACCTAATGTAACAGTATAACTTTAAACCGTCCCCTCGCCCCGACACGGGCGCAAACCAGGGACCCTCTGCACACATCAACAACGGTCGCCCACGAAGCATCGTTACCCATCGCTCCACAAAGGCCACGGCCCTTGCAGAGCAAGGGGCAACACTACTTAAGTCTCAGAGCAAGTGACGTAACTGATTGAAATGCTACTAGCGCGCACCCGCTAACTAGCTAGCCATTTCACATCCGTTACACTCACCCCCCTTTCAACCTCCTCCTTTTCCGCAGCAACCAGTGATCCGGGTCAACAGCATCAAATGTAACAGTATAACTTTAAACCGTCCCCTCGCCCCGACACGGGCGCGAACCAGGGACCCTCTGCACACATCAACGACGGTCGCCCACGAAGCATCGTTACCCATCGCTCCACAAAGGCCACGGCCCTTGCAGAGCAAGGGGCAACACTACTTAAGTCTCAGAGCAAGTGACGTAACTGATTGAAATGCTACTAGCGCGCACCCGCTAACTAGCTAGCCATTTCACATTCGTTACACTAACACGGAACTCTAACCTTAAATTAAGATCAAAAAGCACATTTTAGTTTTAATAAATTTTTACGATTTAGCCAATTTTGACTTTGTGGCTGTGCTAAGCCACTTTCAATTTCCTTATGTTGGGGGCAAGATACATTTTTCAATTTCCTTGTCTTTCATCAAGATAAATGTTTATTGGTGTAACGTCATCCCCAGGCTATTGCGCACACAGCACATGTAATCGTCACTAACTAGCACAGGCAGAAAGTATTAATTATGGCTAAACACCTCCCATTTACACAATATATCTTATTAAAATTAGATTTTAAACCTAACACGGAACTCTAACCTTAAATTAAGATCAAAAAGCACATTTTAGTTGTAATTAATTTTTACGATTTAGCCAATTTTGACTTTGTGGCTGTGCTATCTAGTAGACCCCCCCCCCCCCCCCCCCCCACACACACACCACAAACCTTCCAGCTGGCTAATTAGCAGAGAACATATCTAGCTAATGGCTCCACCGAGAAAAATAAAGACTAACGTTACACCCTTAAAATCTATGGTCAATGTGTGTCGCGCCTATGGGAAAAACTTTAAGACACAGGGGGAAATTATTGGTTGGTATATTAAGCCAATGAGTAATGCTTCTCCCAGCACCCTGTATTGAGTAACGAAGGCTAAGTTTGATGCGTTGGTCTACCTATTCCTTCCCCGCATTTGGGCGAAAGTGTCTGGGATCGAGGTTAGTTGTAATGTGACTAACATGACTTCACTTTAAAGCATGTGCCATCCTTCAGCACAACATGTCATCCTTTATGTCACATTTATGAACCCTTTATAAAGCATGACATACAGTTATAGATGCTTTTTAACATTTATGTAGTGCTTATAAAAGGCTTTATGAAGGCTTTCTAAGCTGAACGTAATTTACAGCGAGACCGGTTAGGTTCAAGGTTTTTAAATAACTTTTTCTTTAATAAGACTTAATAACACTTAGTTTGTTTAGGGTTAACTTTTTTGAACTCGAACCACAAATAGGATAAACATGCAAAGCTGTTAATTTTTGTCTATTCAAATAGACCCCATTTCAAAGTAAACAAGCACTCATTAAGTTTAGGTATGGCCAATTAGTGGGTGTGGCCAACACACCTGAACACACTTAACAAGATAAAGGATAGAGAGTAGTGATGCACCGATATGACATTTTTGGCCGATAGCAATATCCGATATTTTCCTTGCAAAAAAAAAACCGATACCGATAACCGATATTTAACATTTTTGCGGCCTTTTGAGCAATCTAGTACAGTTAAATGGTTAACATAGACTGCTTTGTCCATGTGTGTAAGGCACTGCATCTCAGTGCAAGAGGCGTCACTAGAGTCCCTGGTTCGAATCCAGGCTCTATCACATCCTGCCGTGATTGGGAGTCCCATAGGGCCGCGCACACTTGGCCCAACGTCATCCGGGGTTGGCCCGGGTAGAATTTGTTCTTAACTAACTTGCCTAGTTAAATAAAAGGTTACACACACACCACACTGACCAAAACATTATTTTGTTGGCATTTACCTATATACCCATTACCAGTAAAACATAATCAAAAAATGTTTTCCCTTTGTGCTGTTTCGTTGTTCATTTCTTCAGTCATTTCATTCTCAACCAGGATTTCTATGGAACGCAGTTTGGGTCTTTGCGTGTCAAAAAAAATGTGTCAAATAAGCTTGTTGACCAATCAGGATCTGAATATGACTGCACGTCACATAATAATTTAACACGTTCATACATTTTATACGTAGTTATTACACAATCACTCGTATTTCATGTCACAACAATTCATCGATACGTATGCTATGGTGCTGGTAACGTTGTCTCGCGCACCTACAGTGCTGGTCATTAAAAAAAGCGCTAGCTAGCTCATGGATGCAAACAATGTTCTTCCCCCAAAACATATCAAAACGACATAATCTGTAGCTATAGTTAGCTAGTTAACTATATAGCTAGATGTCATCGTCTGAAATAACCCTAATTTATAAAGATTGGATTAATGGTGGTCGGACCCATCTATGTGAATCTAACCACAATAAGAATTAGCCACAATAGTGGACTATACGGTTAGCCTTCAAAATAAAAGTATGACATAATTCTTCTATTTGTATTCATTTGCATCACTGTCAATGACATACTTTTATTTTGAAGGCAAACTGCAAATTCCACTATTGTGCCTAATCTTTATTGTGGCTAGCTTCACAAGACATAACTCGGTCCGGTCGAGCTTCACTAGCCAGATGAAGCTAGCTGGCTGCTTATAACGTTAGCTTTGGGCAACAGGGTTAAGTAGCTGGCTAGCTATTTATTTTCATGAACTCAAGTTCAATTTCAATAGGCAAACAAGTGGCAACCTAGCTAATACTTACTTACTCACAAGGATTCCTAAATCATTGCTAAGAATAATGAAAATAACTGCAGTTTCTACTGGTCATTGTTTTCAGGCTGGTTGTATTGGTGCTAGCTACCCCAGAAGTTGCGGTTGAACAAATTATGCTTTATTACCTTGTTTGCAGACTTTTTTTGTACAGTTCTTTGACAGTGCTACTGTATATTTTTTGACACGCAAAGACCCAAATGGCATTCCATAGTATCTATGTCATGAAGCTAATAGCAGTGACACTTACCGTACAACTCCGGTAGGGCAACATCTGAAAAATAGCGCACTTGGTACCGGTGCTCGACCAGTCAGCGAAAGCCAACAGAACAGTTGATTGTCAGGGGCAATGAATTCCGTTATCTTGGCTTTAATGGATTTCACTTTTGAGTTGTCTCACTGAAATGTTCTCACTCTTTCAAATGACTGCTCAACTTGTTGACTGTTTGATCCACACAGCATACATTGTGGGCTAGGTTAGGGATGTTGTGTTGCACGTGTAGCGCAACATTTTTCAACTTTGGCGTTAAACTAGACATTGCGCCGATACCGATGTTGGCATTTTTAGCTAATATCAGCCGATTCCGATATGTTCAACGATATATCATGCATCCCTAATAGAGAGAGCTTTGTTGATGCTTGAGAATGGAATGTATACATTTTTAAATAACATTCTTAAAACGTTCTCTTTTGGTTTTTATGGAAAGTTTTAACGTTCTCGGAACAATTTGAGAATGTGACTTTAAATAGTACCATGAGTTAACCTTTTGGAAATGTTATGCTGAAGTACTGAAATTCCTACAGAAGATTGTTGTATTTTAATGTTCTTGGAACAATTTCAGAGCATTCCCAATGTCAAACCAGTTGGAGAACATTCCTAGAATTAGATGTAACCATGTGTGAACTATAAGGAAACGTTCTGTTAAAGTAATGGAATACCAACTAAATATATATTTTTAAGTTGCTTACATTTTCTGAGAATGTTCCAAAGCCAAGCAACTGTTTTGCATCATTCCCAGAAAGGTGTGGGAAGGTTGTACGCAAAATAACCATAGGTCAACCACACTCTCACCAAGCTCTAAGAAACTAATGGTTCTCAGAATGTTATATGCTAATGTGACCTTCCTGGTCCCGGATCTCAAGTCAGTGAGTCAACACAGGAAGGAGCAATGGATGGATAGTACATTTATTTCCAAAGCTGCAATCATTACTCGACAGGATATAAATAGCACTCCCACAGCAACTCTCCATAAATCTGCTGTCTGACATACTAACATTTTTTTTTAAATCAAAGTCATTGTGATTGTATAGTGGATAACAATTTCCAATCATTCCTAATTTAATACAAATAAATACATTGTTTCCATGTGTAATCTGATATTTATAACATCAGAATAAACTATCTATTTTAAGTATTCAAAATATATAAAATTATCCCGAAATTACTCAATGTCACACTCTCGTTGCGATGAAATATAATACACTTGGAATGTGCCACATATTTTCCTAAACTAACAAAACCAGGTTAATACGCTGGCTGGTGCTTATGAGTTTATAAAACATATTCTCTACACATGTCATAAATTACCTGCAATGATGGGACACACACAGTATAGATGAATGAGCATTAGTCGACGGGGTATAAATAGCACTCCTAAAGAACATGCATTTTTGAGTTAGCTACCAACTTCAAAGAGGGAACTTTAGCTAGCATAAAATCCACATGGAAAACTGAGATTCGGCAAATAACATATAAAGAGTGGCTTATTAGACGCCAAACCAACAACAGTTGTTACTAATAACATAAATTGCTAATGTACGGTGTAAAATGTGGATTTTATGATGTAATGTCAACTTTTCACATTTCTATCCCGGGACCATTGAATTTTCAATTCACCCACAGCAATTCTCCATAAATCTGCCAAGGGTTACCCAGAATCCCATACCTTTATCACAGAGTGGGTTAGACAATGTAAACACACTAAGCTACCAGGAGGTGGCATAATACCCATTTTTATGCAGGAATTTAACCATGTTAGTGTGTTTACCACTGAATTTAACCACTGTTACACTAGCTGGGGAATTCAATAGTCTGGTCCCAGATCTCGTTGTGTTCTAAAAGTAATTTCAGCATAAAAAACATCTGAAAATCAATCATAAAATTAATTGAAATGTTTTTTTACGAAAAAGTTTAAATTCATTAATCGAATTAATGTTTAAAAAAATCCCTGATTGTTTGAACACAATGGAATTTCAATTCCATTTTTTTTTTTATGTCCTAAATGACAAAGTACAAAATGTCAGACAACAGACAATACAACAATTTTAACATTAAAACAATAACATTTTACTCCCTTTTTATCCTGCAATACAGTACATTTCAATCTGTTCCGGCAAGAATGAAACCCAAAAAGAAGAAGCGGAAAGTAACTGTACAAACTAAAATAAACAGATCGGTAAAACACCAACACAAAAAGACTGCATCAGGAACCTCACCGATGAATGTGAGCTAACGTACTGCACTGCAATGTAATGTGCCGTATTCATATTCAGACTGTATCAACATCATGCAATAATACGCACACAATATTTTGTCCTGGGTGGCGAGATTAGGCTTTCCACCATGTCAAAGCAAAGCCAGCTCCCCTCGTGACCAGTGTGTCTACATAGTCTCTGTAGTGATGCTGACAACCTGCGGCTGCACCCTATTCCTGTTGCAGTTAAACAACCATGCACTCCTGCGGTGGCGGTACCTCTTGGACAGCAGCACATAGAGCACGGGGTTAACACAGGGATGGAGGTACTGGAGCACGGTGCAGATGAAGTAGAACATCTCCCAGGACTGGCCGTGGCGGTAGAGCTCAAGGTAAACACACAGCTCCAGGATGTACCTAATAAGGAAGACGAGTCAGGAGAAGGGGTATAAACTAGAAGAAGTGTTAGAATTTCCCTAACGTATACAATAAAGTCATCATCATCTTCATCATCATCATCATACCCGGGAAGCCAGCAGATGGAGAAGGTCCCGGCCGCCAGGAACACCATAAAGGAGGCTCGGCGTGTGTTGCGGGCACTGGCCACAGACATGACTGGGCTCTTGTGGAGGAAGCAGGCCAACCGGACGTAGTTGAAGGCGATCACCAGCATAGGGACAAAGTAGTAGAGCATGAACTGGCTGAGGACCACCTGGTGGAGGAATGGATGGATGAATGGATTAAAAATGTTGTGTTTTCTCACATTAATTGGACACCATTTTCTTTTAGCACATGAAAGTAACAGTAAAAATTTTTTACAGACCTGGTTACTTCCAGTGACATTATTTTAACTAAACATAATACCTTTTGTTACACATTGTGTGCATCTCAAATGGCACCCTATTCCCTCTAGTACACCAGGTCAAAAGATGTGCACTATATAGCAAACAGAGTACAATTTCAGACCAAGCCATTGTTACCTGATAGTGGTGTTCCTGTATGGTGGGCAGGCAGAATGTAAAATTACCCAAGCCGGGGCCCAGGCTCTCCTTGGTGGCGAAGATCCTCAGAGGCAGGCTGATGAAGAAGGCTGATGCCCAGACCAAGACAAACATCAGGACCACCAGGTCCATGGTAGGAGGGTGGTAGGGGTTGGTGATGATCATGGCGCGTGTCATGGACACGGCACACAGGCTGTAGGTGCTGGCTGCCAGGGAGAAGGCCAGAAAGAACTGGTACACCTTGCAGGAGGTGTCCCCCAGCGGCCACGAGTAGCTGAAGAAGAAGATAGGAGATGACAAAAGATTATTGTCACAGAGAGATGGTAATCCTGCTTCTGCTTTTATACCAAAGCCTCAGAAACAAACACAGTGCTCATATCCCACAAGATGTTTCTGTTTGTCAAACCTGGGTTTTGATCTGCTGACAACACTGCAGGTCCAGTGGCCCCTCTAACCTCTATGGCTATTGGCTAGGCTACCTGACAGTTGAGTAAACTAGCACAACTGATTCAACTAGTCAATGGTGTGATAATTAGACTACAAGGTGGATCAGGTGTGCTAGGTCTTTAATAGATTAAATACATGGCACAGATAGGGGTCCCCGAGAAGAGGTTTGCTACCTGACAACGGAGTGCAAGGTGAATGGTATCAGCACCAGGGTGAGGAAGTTTGCCAGGGCCATGCTCTAACCTCTAACCTACCTGAAAGCAGAGTGCAAGGGGAAGGGGATGAGCAGCAGGGTGAGGAAGTCTGCCAGAGCCAGGATCTCTGATCTCTAACCTCTAACCTACCTGACGGCAGAGTGCAAGGGGAAGGGGATGAGCAGCAGGGTGAGGAAGTCTGCCAGAGCCAGGATCTCTGATCTCTAACCTCTAACCTACCTGACGGCAGAGTGCAGAGTGAAGGGGATGAGCAGCAGGGTGAGGAAGTCTGCCAGAGCCATGCTGAGCAGCAGGATGTCCAGACAGTTCTTCCTCAGGGTGTTGTACTTGGCGAACAGAGAGAACACCAGTAGGTTGGCACAGAAACCGATGCCCAGGATCAACCCGCAGGTACAGGCAAAGATCAGGGAGAACGTGTTGGGGACAGCCTGTTGTGTGAGCAAAGATTTAGATATAATCTCAATCTCAAAAAGGTTAGATAATCTTAGTTATTAGAAACGTTTCAATATAGTTTAATTTATATCAAATTTGCCAATCCACTTTTTATCAGTGGAGGCTCTTTAGGGGAGGAAGGGGAGGACCGTCCTAGTCAGGGAATTTCATAAAAATACAAATAGTGAAACATAAAATATATTCACATCACCAAATAACTGATTAAAACACACTGTTTTGCAATGAAGGTCTACAGTAGCCTCAACAACACCCTCTAGGGTAGCACCATGGTGTAGCCTGGAGGACAGCTATTTTCCGTCCTCCTCTGGGTACATTGACTTCAATACAAAAACCTAGGAGGCTCATGGTTTTCACCCCTTTCATAGACTTACACAGTAATTATGGTGACCTCCGGAGAACGTCCTCAAAACTCTTCCAATATGAACTGAGCACATCCAATAAAAGAATCAGAGACTGAATCGTGTACTGAAAGCATAAACTACAGCTAGCTAGCACTGCAGTGCATGATGTGTGGTGAGTAGCTGACTCAATGAGAGAGAAAGACAATAGTTGAACCATTTTGAACAATTAAGGAGAACCAGCAGAGAGAGCGAGAGAGAAAGAGCTAACTATTTTCTTCGTTTACCTTTCACTTAGCTAATGCAGCTAATTTAGCCTACTCAACAACCTGACTCAGAGAGGAATGCTATTTATGTTAGATAGCTAGTTAGCTGGCTAAGGCTATCCAACACTGCAACTCTTCCAACTGTTAAACTGCTTGCTGTACACTGTACTCCGTGATTCTACACATGGATTGGATTGAGGGTTTACTAACTCGTTAGTTCTAGTTTGTTGACTATAACGTTAATACGGTGACATCGAAGTAGGCTGTGTAATGGTTAGCGGTTATGATATGAAGGTTTGGCTTGGAGGTTTTTGCGCCTGGTCACAGACTGCTGTTGTGTTTCGCTCTGAAGCCTACAAGCGAAGGGGAAAGGTGAGAAGAGGACAGCGCGTAGATGTGAGAAAGGAATTATACAACGTGCAAAGTGATGATGCTGTTTATGAAAGTGAACTGTGTGTGCGGGTGGTCAGGGGTGTATTTATTTAGCCGATTCTGTTGCAAAACGTTTCTTCAACGGAAGCAAACAGAATGAAACGGGGAGGGACTTACCTGAATTTGTCCAATAGAAACTCTTGTTTTTCTTTTTGGACAAATGATTACACCCCAGATCAGCTAGATGCAGGCAAGAGTGAGCAAGGCGCTATTGAATCACGTTGATTACTTCAATTTGTCTTCGGCCTGTGCATTATAAACTTTCATTTATAGGCTAGATTGATGTTACATTGAGCTGGGTGGATGGAATATGATTGACAGTAATAGAAATAAGCCCACCCCCCCCCAAAAAAAATTGTCCTAATATTAAACGCCATTACCGCCACTGAGTTTTATATACATTTACATTACATACATATACATCAAGCTTGATCTAGATTTTATAACCACAAATAGCTAACACAATTATTATTATAGCGTTATTATTGTATTTAAAAAGTGTACCTACTACTGGACTACAACTGACTTGCTCTGTACCTGAAATAATTATTTGGATGACCCTTTTTAGCCCTGTGTGTTACTTACCATACTCTTGGGTTATTGAGTGAAGTATTATCATGTGTACCAAGATAAACAGAAGTATTCTCCGACATGAGTAAATCCGTAAGCCATTCTTTGAATTTTAGAATATCCCCATAATGCAAACTGTTAAAGGTGTCTTGCATGTGAACTCTATGACTCTTAGTTTTTGTTTGCTATGGAGAATGGCAAACATCACTCACTCAGGTCCAATTGATTCTGGTTGGATGAGTTTAAAGGGAGAGTACTCACATCTGACTCTGAATTTAGCACAGTTACCGTTTTTGAAGGACTGAGGTGTATGGCTATGTTCATTCATGTCTGTGTGGTGTTGTATCTTATAGTTTTCTAGAGACTGTGTTTTTGGCAAATCCAATGGTTATTATTATGTAATGTACATACAGTAGCTTCTGAATGGAAGTGTGTGGGTTTATTACAAGAAGTGAAAAACCTGTCACAGACCTTTTCTGACCTTTCATATGAGTAAAACGTAGACATTAGAGAAAGAGAATCCATATTTTATTGGTGTGTGTTCTGTGGGGGTTTCCATACAGTATGTGTGATGTTCAGCATATTTAACCTCCATGCAAACAGACCCTACTCTCAAAAGAAAACGTTCCACTTTCCTTTCCGTGTATTGTTTTCCGTTGATTGTCTCCCACCCTCTCCCTCCCCTCTCTCTCTCCCCCCTCTCTCTCAGTGAGTTATTAATGCCTTTTCCATTGTTACATTGATTTCTTCAGCACAGTAGTGTGGAACGCCAGTCTTCTGATGGGGTCTTTATCAGGCCATTCCACTGTGTTTATGACTCTGGCTCTGGCTAATGGCCTCAGTACCGGCTCTTAGGACAGGATGTAGCAACAGTACTAACGCTGCTGCCTGGTGCATTTACTCTCTCCCCTCCCAGCAGGTCCATAGTGTCTTACCCAAATGGCACCCTATTCCCTACATAGTGCACTAATTTTGATCAAAAGTAGTGCACTATATATAAAAAAGTAGTGCACTATATAGGGAATAGGGTGCCATTTTGGGACACGCCCATTCAGTCAGAGACTGTTAAAACACACCACATGGTCCTCTAGTGTGACTTTAACAACCTTATAAGGTCTTTTGTTCATGCTGAATAGTCAACAAATAGGCTATATTGATGACTTTCTCATTGGGGGTAGGCTACAGTGACTCTATGTTCAACTCATTGGCGCAATAATTTAATTTATATAAGAAAATGGTGTGGTACAGTATTTGATTTGAGAGAGAACACAAAGTATTTATGAAGCTGTAATTGTTCGATTTTTGTTGTTGTTGTTGAAATGATGGTGCTCTCAGTGCAAGTGCTTAAACTTGCACTGAGAGCACCATAATTGGAGAGAGGGAGTTTGATGGAACAATCCAATGACATACAAGTCAATGAGATGATAATGGGCAATACTATAAATGGAAGAAAACAAAATAAATACAAATAAAAATGAAGCATTTATCAACAGGAAGGAAGGAACATTTTTCTCAACAAAAATCGACCACAAAGGAGAACACTTATGTATCTTAACAAAACCATAAGGATATCACCATTATATCTAAAGTGCATTATATTGTTATTATAAAATGACCGAAAGTCAGCAGCACCGTAATACATTCACAAAAATAAATACACAGTTCAAATGAAATAAATTATGGTAGAAATATTTGTTATGGATGCTAACTACAGATAAAAAAAAATATTCACAAGAGCCACCAAGCATTAAAAATAATAATCCTCCCTAATTTGTGAATTGAAGTATGTATAGTTAACAAATGTGTTATGCGTAACGTTTACCGCGTAGCCTGCGCTCTACTTTTCATACGGGCATCTAGTTGGATGAGTGTGTGATCAGCCCCTGAAAGGCACCTGTCGTACATCGTTTTCTTACTAATTAAAGGATAATAAAGGAGAAGGAGTAAAGCATAGTTTGTCATTTGACACATCTCAAGATCTGCATATTATTCACCTAATAAATACGAATACAAAAGTAATATGTGTTATTATAAAGTATGAAAACACCTCTGATCTCTGGATATATAAAAGTACTTTATATCAAGGCAAAAAAATTGAAAAAGCAGCTGATTAAAACAAGAAAGGCAAAGAACAATGTCCACTATGGTATGGGGAGACTGTTTCAGTTATTTGGATGAGAGTCTTTGAGATCTCATTCAGTCATGCTGGAACTTCTCTGTCTGTCAGAGTTATTTGTTCAGCACCGCCCAAAGGCTACATGATGTGGTCTGTCTGTCTGTCACCCAATATCTAGCGTCCTCTGTGGCTCCCTATGTGTCTCCCATGTCATGACGATGGTTGTGTCGCGAGCCCGCCGCCTCCTCTTCTCGCTCTCCCTCCGTCTCCCTCTCTCCCCCTTCACCTTCTTTTTCCTCTTGGTGGACACCTTCAGCGGCTGGTCCTTGTAGGCCACAGACTTGTTGGTCTCCTGGGGGAGGTTGCCCACCTCCCCTCCCAGCTGGAAACTCAGTGGGAGGTTCTTGGTCCCTCCGGGGGGTTTGGGGGGGCGTAGGGCGCTCCCGCTGAAGGTGATGTGGCCCCCGTTGGCGTTGTTCCTACTCTGGGGAGGCGGGGCTCGCTCGCTGTCGGCTGTGTGGACTTTATCGAGCAGCCCCTGGAGCCAGAGGCGTCTCTTGAACTCCTCCAGAGACCGGCCCTTGTCGTGCATCAACTGGGCGTGGCTCACTGACCTCCTCCTGAAGGGGGGAGAGGAGAAGGAGATTGTCAATGAGCGTTTAAACTGGACTCACTCTCTTTGTAAGAATAGATGGTAAAGAAAAATTGTATCTTTCTGCCACACCGCATCAGGAGCTCCATAGTGGTGCAGAGCCTGTGGCCAAGCGGTAACACAGGCTCTTTTCATTAAAAAACACAACAACTTTGAACTACTCTTAAAGAGAGTAGTCCACCACTATCCTCTCCTGATTTATCTCCAAACAACCTATCACTTTCTCTTATAGCTACAGTATAGTCTAGTACAGTATAAACCGACAGTATAGTGACCGACTAAACCTACTTGTGAGGTGTTGATAGTTGAATGACAGCCAAGGTCATGTTCCAGTAGATCTCAGTAGGTGGCAGCATAAACAAAGACATGTAGTGCCTGGGAGAGCTCAAGGCTATCCATGTTACTGTATGAATGCTGTGTGAAGTCATCTGACCACCACAAAATGTACAGGAGAAACATAAGCTAACAAGCCACATATTCAACCACAAAGCATGTCACCTCGGCCACAAAAGTCAATCAAAACCTTGCCATGCACAGGGCTGAGTTTGACAGATGTGTTGTAGGTGTAATGCAAATCTACGTTCTTTATTAAAGGCGAACAATGTTTTACATGAGAGACACAAATCGATGCTGGGTAAAAATATGTACAATTGACCCATTTTTGCTTGGTTTCTTCTATATAATTTCAGCATAAAACTAAATGTAACATAACTACAAAACTTAGTACTGTATGTATATAGTTTTATCTGTAGTTACTTTTGAGTTTAGGTGATCATTATTTCTACCATTGACATCTATTTCTACATCGATACCACGGTATACTTTTCCGAATATCTAGACCTCTTTTTTCAAATCATCAAACAGCAGATTGAGCAAACTGTATACTGTAAATCAACCTTAGATGTGATTCAAGTGATCACGGTTTACATGTTACCTTTGATTGATATACTGCCATCATGACCAGCCTTTTCCGGTGCTATTCAACATTCAACAATGGAAAACCCTGATGCTATACCAAATGGTTTCTTAGTTGGTGCATAAAACCATTTTTTTTGTGTGTGTCTTGGCTATTCAACATAGACTTACATTCTGTTAGTGAGAGCATCGATGGGTCTTCCGTAGAGAGGCACCGGGGAGCACAGCAGGAACACAACTAGACTCAACTGCTGGAACATGCCTCTGGAACACAGCATTCTGGAACAGTAACTCTGGAACACCCAACCGACAACGTTCTGTCATTCATTGTATCGCAATTCGCCAGGAACTATGTACATAGCATGGTTTATTAATAATGATTTAATTGAAAATGACCACCTGCAAACTTGCATTGAAAACAACAATAAAAACATTGAAATGGAAGATGCAATGCCTATTTCATTGAGATCTAATACATTGAAGATACACACATTGAAGAACAAGGTTTAACGAGGTACTGTAGGTGGTACAGTAGGTCCTCGGAGGTTTGCAGCTTACCTTACTGCCACTTATCTAGTGGTTTTACTTGGCAGCATAGATACAGTTGCTGACAAATTCGACTACTTTCTGAGCCCCCTTTGATTCCTTTCGCCTGACATCATTTGTATCTACTGAAAAAGACCACTTGGTTATACTGAAATACCAAGAAAAAAACTGACATATCAACAGCAGAAATATCGTGCAAGTAAAGAATCCATCGAAGCACAGAGATAGGCTTTTCTGGTACTTCCAAATACACATCAAATACACACAATACAAAAATACTTACATGAAGTAGATTCCCAAAACAAGTTATCCACAAAAAGGTTTGGTTTAAGTCCACAAATTCCCCAAAAGAGATATCTTTCAAACTTTCCAAGATCCCAAAAAGAGATCTCTACAATATATATAAAAAGAACAAACTCACATTTATTCTGCCAAATTCTATTTGGTTCAGAGTCAAAATCTGTCTGTCCATTAGCGAGAGACAAGAGGGTAACATGGGGAAACCCCCTTGAGACAGGTCCAGCCAGAGATCTCCCGATACCGCATGTATATTTAGTTAGTTCTTTATCTCAAATCCCAATGAAAAAGGAGAGGGAATATGTGAGGCACAGACTGCAGCACATCAGCTTCTCTTATGCTGATAGCTCCTGTAACAATCTTGTGAAGTGCTCTCCTGCAGCATCATGTCTGTAAGGCTCGAGCAGGAGCAGGGGAGGTGAGAAAGTGTGAAGCATGCTGCTGCATTGCCTGACCACTCCAAGCGACCGTGTGTGTGAGCGTGTGTATGTGAGAGTGCTCCTCAGTGTATAAAGCTGCAAACACTGCCCTTGCCCCTGCCCATCTCGGTCCAGACCTCCTGACACCCCCATACACAGACACACACATTCACTCTCACTTTCTCTCACATAAACACACTCTACCACACACACAAACAGACCAGAACTGACAAGAAGGTGGCGATCATGCAACACTCGTAACAAAGAATAGAAGATATTAACAGCAGAAGAGTTCATTGGTGTAACTGTGTTACATGACAGCATTATGGCATTTTAAAAAGGTGGACTTCAAAACTCTTGTCATCTCTGTCCCTTATTATCTAAATAGTTGGCTAAATAGTTGGTAACCAGTATGTAATATAATGGATTCTGATGACACTGTTGCATTTGTTCATAGTGACATGTCATCTCATGATGTGATTCAAAAAGGCAGGTATCAGGTGCAACAACAGAAGCCCCCATGCGGGAGCCCCCCTTGGCTTCCGAGGTAAACAAACAGGCCTCAGGCCCTCACCACCGTCCCCTGGGAACATGACCGTAACCTCAGAGAAACCCAACCACACACTACATCTGACTACAGGCCTTTATGTCAGTAAACCAGACTGCCCCATAATGGTCACAGTGGCCAAGGAGGCATCTTGTCTTTATTCCGTAGAGTAGACCACAAGGTTGGGGTCAATTCTATTTCAATTCAGAGAGTTTCAGTTTGTGTCCTGAATCGACTGAGTTGAAATGGAATTGACCCCTAACCAAGACTCAAGATCCTAGGACAACACTCTTAGAAAAAGGGGTTCCAAAAGGGTGTCCCCATAGAATAACCATTTTTGGTTCTAGGTAGAACTCTTTTGGGATCCATGTAGACCCTCCGTGGAAAGGGTTTTACATGGAACCCAAAAGTGTTCTACCTGGAACCAAAAGCGGTTAGTCAAAGGGTTCTCCTGTGAGAAAAGCAGAATAAACCTTTTTGGCAATTTTGTAGAAAAGTGTATGATAAATGTAGAAATCCAGGTATTTCTCAGTCAGAAATTTGTTGAAATCTCTTACAGGTTTTTGCTAGATGTCAGGTCTGCTACAAAGACAGCATTGATCAGAAACTTGTAAAGGCTCAGTGAACTCGGCATCCAAATATTGCAATCATTCAATCAGTTTTATTACGGCATGAACACAAGTATATAAATATATTATATAGATAAAATATACAGGCGTTATAAATCGCTGTAGTATATTTTACCAGATGAAAATAGAATGGTATACATTCGAGCTCAGCAAGTTCCAAATATATTGCTAGTCGCACATATAAAACATAGCATCAAATATGTCAACATGCAGCCTGATATTGCCCAAAATCTGGATTTTATAACATGTTCATGTATAAAACTCATAAACCTGAATTTTGTAAGTGCTTTAGCTAAGTGAACATTAGTAAAAAGAAACACACGAGGGTATGTACCCGGTGGGTGGTGGATTACTTAATACATTTTACAAGCAACCAATTCAGCAAGGGGTCCTACTAAAAAGTAAGTAAAATTGGGGACAGAACAGGATTATGTTAAAGTTGGACTCCACTCCCATCCTCCCCAAAAATCAACTTGCTATAGTTTCCAACTGGTCTGCCTCCCCAACCCTAACTAATAACACTTTCACATTCGGTAGGAAAAAATACCTCATTTGATTCCATTCTGTAAAGTCCAACTTTTACCTGCAAAAAATATGAAAAAAATCTTCCCATTTCCTGGCAGACTCAGACCAGCATGCAGAATCCGAGCCAGGAAAGCTGCTTTTGATTCAGGCTAAATTGCTCGCTCAACACAGAACATCATTAGGTAGCTGTACGTTCTTCATCCTACAGTTCTTGAACAACCCTTTTTCTTCCCACTTTTACACTCACCCACGTACAGTTCAGACGGGAACACATGCACAAACACACTTCTCTCACCCTATTCAAAATAATGATATTCATTTTACTTCTGTGCTTTTCCAAAACAGCTCATACCCCATGTTGAAGCCAAAGTAACAACCTCATTTTATTCATCACTAATCCAGACGTCATCATTTTTATTTTGGGACCTGCTCTAATCTGGAATATATTTGTATACTTTCTCTGCACTGTCCTATATTTGGAGCACACATTGTATCCTAAATCCTAGCTTTGCTCATTGTATGCGTTCTGTACTCTACCTTCTGTTGTTGAACTTTAACCAGATACATTTGCGAGCTTCATATCTTTTCATTGTGTCTCCTCGTCTGACTGACTGAAGTACAAAGCGGTTCTTCTCCTTCTTCTTCTTCTTCACATATACAGTAGGTTTGCATGTCAGTTTGTCTTTAAAAAAAGCTAAAGATTACACTCATTCACAATGTTTAATGCATGTTTAATCTAACCACTGTGTACATAGAGGTTATGGTGTGTTGATTAAGGTTAATGTATGGTTTGGTCTGTGCTTCAATAGCTTGCCATTTATATGCATATTAACTCTTGGTTTGTTAGTTTGGAAAACCTTAACATGAAAAATGGGTTTTGCAGAGGACTTTTACTTTACTTTCCCTCTCAGTGGTCTCTCAGAAATAAATTATAGGCAACTATAACTTAGTTCATTTGAGGTATGCTGCTGTACTGTACAATGTCTCACTATGGCAGTAAGAATAACGTTTTGCTGCTCCTGCTCTACAAATCATTCACACCCATCAATCTTAGCTTTCAACTGGCAAAATCTTTTTTTTTATCTAAAAGAAATGTCTGTACTGTATTCCCCCTTGGCCTCTTGCAACTGCCCTCTATTCCAACCCTTCAACAACTTTGTAATTATATCGCCACATGTTTATCCTGAAACATTGTGGTACCTAATCTATAAAATACTTTCTAACAAATGGATTAAATCTGAAGTGGATATCAAAATGAGAATAAAAATCTTACTTTGAAATGTTTCAACGTTCCCTGACAGCATTTCAGTGGAAACAGCAATGTCTTTATGTTCTTTCTCTTCCTCTTTCAACAAAACCAACTCAAAATAATCTAGTAGACAATGAACTTTACGTACTGTAATAGGAACAACTATTCTGTCCATACTTTCGCTACTACATGACAAGAGTTTATCTGAGTTTTAGGGAAAGAATATTTGAACATATCCCAAGATGATGTAGCACTTTGACAAATCTTTCTCCATCTCTCACACACACACACACACACACACACACACACACACACACAAATTACTTTTGGTACGATCGATATAACATCCAAAGAATGTCATTAATTTCAGTGTGTTTTACCTAAAATTACAACAGGTTACAATACACAATGGGTTGGCTTGGCAGTCCAGGATGTCAAAAGCAGGTCACTCTTCTAGTCTCACTCTGAAGCTCTGAAAGCCTTACATCCTGAACATTACCTAATGCCTGTTCAGGGTTACCATAACATGGGCTGCGTCCCAAATGGCACCATGTTTCCTATACTTTATAATGTTCTATACATGCACTGTACGTGTATGGACTACACATGTACAGTGCATTCGAAAGTATTCAGACTCCTTGACTTTTTCCACATTTTGTTACGTTAAAGCCTTATTCTAAAATGGATTAAATCGTTTTCCCCCCTCATCAATCTACACACAATACCCCATAATGACTAAGCAAAAACAGGTTTTTAGAAATTTTTACTAATTTATTACGAATAAAAAATGGAAATATCACATTTACATAAGTATTCAGACCCTTTACTCAGTACTTTGTTGAAGCACTTTTAGCAGCGATTACAGCCTCAAGTCTTCTTGGGTATGACACTACAAGCTTGGTATACCTGTATTTGGGGAGTTTCTTCCATTCTTCTCTGTAGATTCTCTCAGGCTCTGTCCGGTTGGATGGGGAGCATCGCTGCACAGCTATTTTCAGGTCTCTCCAGAGATCGGGTTCAAGTCCGGGCTCTGGCTGGGCCACTCAAGGACATTCAGAGACTTGTCCTGAAGCCACTCCTGCGTTGTCTTGGCTGTGTGCTTAGGGTCGTTGTCCGGCTGGAACGTGAACCTTAGCCCCAGTCTGATGTCCTGAGCACTCTGGAGTAGGTTCTCATCAAAGATCTCTCTGTTCTTTGCTTCATTCATCTTCCCCTTGATCCTGACTAGTCTCACAGTCCCTACCGCTGAAAAGCATTCTCACAGCATGATGCTGCCACCACCATGCTTCAACGTAGGGATGGTGTCAGGTTTTCTCCAGACGTGACTTTGGCATTCAGGCCAACGAGTTCAATCTTGGTTTCATCAGACCAGAGAATCTTGTTTCTCATGGTCTGAGAGTCTTGAGGTGCCTTTGGAAAACTCCAAGTGGGCTGTCATGTGCCTTTTACTGAGGAGGGGCTTCCATCTGCCCACTCCACCATAAAGGCCTGATTGGTCGAGTGCTGAGAGATGGTTGTCCATCTGGAATGTTCTCCCATCTCCACAGAGGAACTCTGGAGCTCTGTCAGAGTGACCATCGGGGTTCTTGGTCACCTCCCTGACCAAGGCCCTTCTCCCCCGATTGCTCAGTTTGGCCAGGCGGCTAGCTCTAGGAAGAGTCTTGGTGGTTACAAACTTCTTCCTTTAATCATCATTTAAGAATGATGGAGGACACAGGATGCACCTGAACTCAATTTCGAATCTCATAACAAACTGTCTGAATACTAAATATAAATAAGGTATCTGTTTTTTGCTTTTTTATAAACTAGAAAACATTTCTAAAAACCTGTTTTCGCTTTGTCCTTATTGGGTATTGTGTATAGATTGATGAGGGAAAAAAATAATTTAATCAATTTTAGAATAAAGCTGTAACGTAACAAAATGTGGAAAAAGGGAAGGGGTCTAAATACTTTACAAATGCACTGTATATGGAATAGGGTGCCATTTGGTTCGCAGCCATGCACTCCTCTGTAACTCATTCTACTGATCTGCAGTAGCTGGGCATGGGTTTTGTGGTTTCTCATTTATGTCTTTGTTATTTGATGTATAAATTATCAGTTGTATGTAAGGCAATACTCTGGGGCCGATTTCTCATTTCTAGCTTCTAGGTGAATTTGTTTTACGTTGTCGTAAATGTCAGGCTATTGGAGACAGTAAGCCGAGGAGGTCTTAGTGGGACAAAAGCATGTTGTTCAGAATCAGACCAGTGTAGAGCACAGGCAGCACAAGCAAGTACGTTATATACATATCTGCCATGGGACATTTCGCCTGTTAAAGGTTTGGTTAAGAAAGAGTAGGCTATTTACTGTAGTTAAGATACAATTATTCCTGCCTGGAATAATCTTTCTCTCTTGTTCAATGATTCATAGGCTTAAAATATTTTTGGTTTTACCTTTAAATTAAATAGTATTAATAGAATGAGATTGTAGGCTAAAATTGTATTGTTCACCCTATCATGTCTTCAAAAAGCAATAATCCACCCATGCATTTTTGCAGAGAAACCTCTTAGTAGTTGGTAAAAGCACCAACAACATGGCTTGAATTGAAAAAAAATTACGTCTGCTATTTAATGCGTCCAAGCTTGTCACCAGACCAAGCTCAGATGAAAAATTCTCTGTTTTGACTGCTGTTGAATGTAGCCTCCACCCAGTAAGTGGACTGGGACGGGGCAGAGAGAGGAAAGACGTCTTGCAGTGGGTCAGTCAGGTTCTATAGCTCATCTCAGCAGGCCATCAGGCTTTTGCCACTGGAGGATGGACAGCACAGGAGCTGAAACCCTTCCTGCTGCTTTTATGGAGCACAGTAAAAGGACTGGTGTTTCTTCTGGCCATTCTCTTTCCTTCTCAATCCAATCTCTCTCTCTCAGCTGAAGTGAAATCCATGGGCATAGTATATTTATTTCCTAGCAATTCGCTCACTCACTGTATCGATGTAACCCGAACCCAATCGCCAAGCCACGATCCATCCGTTCTTCCAGCACACGCTTTCAGCCGGTCTTTCATTCATTCCACTGTAGAATGTTGTACGGTATTACATTGTTACAGTGTGCTAGGCTTTCCTGCCCTACGTTATTCGAGGTCATCCATCCGCAAGTCCACCAATTATTCCAGCCGCAGGGCTCCACAGGCCGAAAACCGAAACACTCTTACCTCCGAGTCGAGCCACAAAAGGAACTCAACCCCTTCTTTATCCAAACACACTGTAAAGGTTTTAGAAAAACGGCACTGGGCTCCAAGAGACAAAGCCAACTTTGCCACTGAAATAGATTTCAATACATTTTTATTTTTCCACAGCTACTGTCCCCCATATTCCGTAATGGTAATGAATTAGCCAACAAAAGCCTCAAAAAGAAAATAGGAATTCTCTTCAGTTTTTCTTTCTTCAATGAAATACCATCAACCACACAAGGAAAACAAAGGGGCCTAGTTTATTTTTGTGTGGTTTATCCATTTTCTTAAAGGACCAGTGCAGTCAAAATTCTGTGTTTCCTGTCTTTTGAAGCATATTGTACAACGGCTGATGAAACTAAACTGTAAAAGTGTGAAACAATTTGGTCAGTGTTATTTCCTGATAGTTGCTGGTTAAAAGCACAATCTACACCGGACCTTCTAATCAGCACGTTTGCACGGGCAGTAGTTCCGGCTTTCTGTGGTGACGGAATAGACCATTAACAAAGAGCGTTCCTGATCGTGTTAGCCAAGTTATCTGTTCCTGCTGGGCTGACGTATCAACACGCAGGAAACGTTTTCTGCTGTGATTGATCAACAACCCACAGCCCCGCTTGAAAAAAAGAGCAGAATCCTATTTTCTCCACCTCGACTGAGCGGCTTTGCTGACCGCACAGCTTGGATATAATTTCACCCCCCGCCTAGGCTTCATTGAAGATGAATGGGCAACCCCGTCCACCATGCACTGTCTGTCAGTGCCTTTACAGTAAGGTACTTCATTTTTACCCAGAAATGATTTGATATTGATAAAAAATAGGCTGCATTGGGCCTTTAATTGGGGCTATTCACTGACACCACCGTCAAGGCTGCTTCAGTCAATGGTTTTCAAGCACCATTGATTGCAGAAAATTAATTATAAGATTATATTCTTAAGAGATTTGCAGTTTGCAGGATAGTGTTTTGATTTCCCTTTTACCAATCTGCAATATGTAAAGCTCGACGCAATCAACAGCACTATGGTTGACGTGGAGCTGGTGAAATGTGTTTTACACAGAGAGATGGGGATGATTGTGACTTTTTGTGACCAATTGATTGTGGCCTACAATTTTATACAGCAAGTTGTGTGTGTGTCTGTGATATTTAGAGTCAGAGAGTGCGTGTTGTGTGAGAGACAGTGTGGGTGTATATGTGTGTATAAGTGGCCTGTGTGTGGCCGGTTGGCTGGACTCAGCAGCCCTCTCTAGGCTGATCTTGGCCCCTGGCTGTTGCTTGGCATTCAGCTTGTCTGTAAAGAAACAGCTGGAGGCAAAGCCAACACCAGTCCCACTATGAGAGCGCCCTGCCAGCAGTGACAGATTCCAGAACTTTCCATGGTACTGCGTCGCCATGCCAACAGGGCTTTGGCAAGCCACTCGCCCGTCCTGATCTGCACACCTGGCCCACCTAGAGTCCAGAATCACCTCCCCTGCCACTGCCTGATGAACAGGTCATTTACAACCCAAGTGTTTGTGTGTTTTTAAGAGTTATGGGCCCAGGGAAAGAAAACAGTGTGGTTCAGGACCTCCTGTGTGTTAGGCCCTAATCAAACAGGGTGGGAGAACCTGATAGAATAGCTGTATGAAACTTTAGGGCCAGAGTCAAGCAAACCTGCAATTCACAAATTCAGAGCATTTCATTCAATAAGGTTGGGCAGTATACCGTATCCCTGGGTATTTTGAAATCACAGGAGTTTGGTGGCACCTTAAGGAGCCTTTTTGACCTAGACTTGGCGCTCTGGTACCGCTTGCCATGCGGTAGCAGAGAAAACAGTCTATGACTTGGGCAACTTTTTTGGGCCTTCCTCTGACAATGCCTTATATATAGGTCCTGGATGGCAGGAAGCTTGGCCCCAGTGATGTACTGGGCCGTACGCACTACCCTCTGTAGCGGATGCCGAGCAGTTGCCATACCAGGCGGTAATGCAACCGGTCAGAATACCATCGATGTGCAGCTGTAGAACCTTTTGAGGGTCTGGAGACTCATGCCAAATCTTTTCAGTCTCCTGAGGGGGAAAAGGTCTTGTCGTGCCCTCTTCACGACTGTCTTGGTGTGTTTGGACCATGATAGTTTGTTGGTGATGTGGACACCAAGGAACTTAAAACTCTCAACTCGCTCCACTACAGCCCCGTCGATGTGAATGGGAGCATGTTCGTCCCTCCTTTTCCTTTAGTCTACGATCATCTCCTTTGTCTTGCTCACATTGAGGGCACCACACTGTTGTCCTGGTACCACAATGCCAGGTCTCTGACCACCTCCCTATAGACTGTCTCATTGTTGTCGGTGATCAGGCCTACCACTGTTGTGTCGTCAGCAAACTTAATGATGATGTTGGAGTCATGCTTGGCCACGCAGTGGTGGGTGAACAGGGAGTACAGGAGGGGACTAAGCACGCACCCCTGAGGGGCCCCCGTGTTGAGGATCAGCGTGGCAGATGTGTTGTTGCTTATCTTTACCACCTGGGGGCGGCCCATCGGGAAGTCCAGGATCCAGTTACAGAGGGAGGTGTTTAGTCCCAGGGTCCTTAGCTTAGTGATGAGCTTTGAGGACACTATGGTGTTGAATGCTGAGCTGTAGTCAATGAACAGTAGTCTCACATAGGTGTTCCTTTTGTCCAGGTGGGAAAGGGCAGTGTGGAGTGCGATTGAGATTGCGTCATCTATGGATGGATCTGTTATGGCGGTATGCAAATTGGAGTGGGTCTAGGGTTTCTGGGATTATGATGTTGATGTGAGTCATGACCAGCCTTTCAAATCACTTCATGACGGGGCGGTAGTCATTTAGTCAGGTTACCTTAGCTTTCTTGGGCACATGGACTATGGTGGTCTGCTTGAAACATGTAGGTATTACAGACTCGGTCAAGGAGAGGTTGAAAATGTGAGTGAAGACACTTGCCAGTTGGTCCGCACATGCTCTGAGTACACGTCCTGGTAATCCGTCTGGCCCAGCCGCCTTTTGAATGTTGACCTGTTTAAAGGTCTTGATCACATCGGCTATGGAGAGTGTGATTACACAGTCGTCCGGAACAGCTGGTGCTCTCATGCATGCTTCAATTTTGCTTGCATCGAAGCGAGCATAAAAGGCATTTAGCTCGTCTGGTAGGCTCGCGTCACTGTGCAGCTCGCGGCTGAGTTTCCCTTTCTTAGTCCGTAATAGTTTGCAAGCCCTGCCACATCCGACGAGCGTCAGAGCCGGTGTAGTAGGATTCAATCTTAGTACTGTATTGACGCTTTGCCTGTTTGATGGTTTGTCTGAGGGCATAGCGGGATTTCTTATAAGCATCCGGATTAGTGTCCCGCTCCTTGAAAGCGGCAGCTCTAGCCTTTAGCTCAGTGAGGATGTTGCCTGTAATCCATGGCTTCTGGTTGGGATATGTACGTACGGTGACTGTGGGGACAACGTCATCGATGCACTTATTGATGAAGCCGATGACTGAGGTGGTATACTCCTCAATGCCATTGGATGAATCCCGGAACATATTCCAGTCTGTGCCAGCAAAACAGTCCTGTAGCGTAGCATCCGCATCATCTGACTACTTCCATATTGAGCGAGTCACTGGTACTTCCTGCTTTAGGTTTAGCTTGTAAGCAGAAATCAGGAGGATAGAATTATGGTCAGATTTTCCAAATAGAGGGCGAGGGAGAGCTTTGTATGCGTCTCTGTGTGTGGAGTAAAGTTGGTCTGGATTTTCTTTCCTCTGATTGCACATGTGACATGCTGGTAGAAATTAGGTAAAACGGATGTAATTTTGCCTGCAATAAACTCCACGGCCACTAGGAGCGCCGCTTCTGGATGAGCATTTTTGTGTTTGCTTATGACCTTCTACAGCTCGTTGAGTGCGGTCTTAGTGCCAGATTTGGTTTGTGGTGGTAAATAGACGGCTACAAAAAATATAGATGAAACTCTCTTGGTAGATAGTGTGGTTTACAACTTATCATGAGGTACTCTACCTCAGGCGAGCAATAGCTAGAGACTTCCTTAATATTAGACATTGAGCACCAGCTGTTATTGACAAACAGACACACACCACCACCCCCCTCGTTCAGCCACGACTCGGTGAAACATAAGATATTACAGTATTTAATGTCCCGTTGGTAGGATAGTCTCAAACAAAGATCCTCCAGTTTATTCTACAGTGATTGCACGTTGGCCAATAGAATGGATGGTAGAGGTGGGTTACCCACTCGCCAATGAATTCTCAGAAGGCACCCTGATCTCTGCCCCCTGTATTTCCATCTTTTCTTCACGCGAATTACGGGGATCTGGGCCTGGTCACAGAGAAGCAGTATATCCTTCGCGTTCAAGGTGAATAACCGCTGTTCTGACATCCAGAAGATCTTTTTGGTCATAAGAGACGGTAGCAGCAACATTATGTACAAAATAAGTTACAAACAATGCGAAAAAACACACAAAATAGCACAGCTGGTTAGGAGCCCGTTAAATGGCAGCCATCCCCACCAGCGCTATTCTCCCCCTCAGCAGCCTCTACTGTTTGAAATACCTTGGATATGATTTTATATTACCGTCAATATAATTTTTTTTATACATTTGAATATTTGTACTTGTTAAATAAATACCTGCAGTCAACTTGTGCACAAGGTAATAGATAAAGCAGATCGCAATCATAATTTCGCCTGTTAGATAATTTTTTTAAGTTAACCGGTACTAGTTTGCCAAAACATCTGTTTGAGCCAGGCACAGGTGTTTGTTTACAAAGAAGCACAATTGAGCTAAACGGGAGCTTCGTGAGGTAAGTCACTCCTGCAGCTCAACTTACTTTCACACCTGGCACAAATGATTGTCTAGTTTTGTTCTTCCTTCCGAGGTGTGCCCTATACCTGCGCCTAGAGGGGAGTAGTTCAAAGTCCGGGTACAGGGGATGGCTTGGGTCTAAAATTATTTTGTGAACCTTGCGGAGGGCTCTGACCTTCAAGATCTCATCCAGGCCTGTCTGTTTGACTCCAAGGACCTTGCTTGCTGTGGTGATAATCCTTCTCAGCATATTTCTCTTGCTGTCGGTGACATTGCCAAACCAACAAACAATACAAAAAGTTAAAATAATCTCAATGAAAGATTTGTAAAACAGAGTCAGTATAGTACAGTCAACATTAAAAGATCCCAGCTTTTTGAGAAAGTACAGTCTCTGTTGACTCTTCTTGTAGTTCAGGTCTGTACATTTACTCCACTGAAGCTTATTGTCCAAGAGGACACCCAGATATTTACATTCCTTTACAGTCCTTTACAATGTTCTGACCTCTGATGGATGTTGCAGAGGTAGATGCTGTACGCTTCCTGACGTCTATGGACATCTCTTTGGTCTTGTTGGTATTGAGGACCAAGTGTGATTTGTCACACCATTCTACAAAGTACAGTTAGGACCGGGCCATGGCGTTCCTCGTAATCAGCAAACTTAACGAGGTGTCTGTCAGGATGGGAACTAGTACAACAACTATTAGTGTACAAGATGTACAGTAGTTGGGACAAAACACATCCCTGAGGAGAGTTACACTTGCATGAAATTAACTACTAATGTTTGCCAGCTATATATCTTATGACTATTAAGGTAACTATCTAAGATGTGCCAAATAAATTCTCTCCAGCTGGGTTTCGCTAACTTGCTAACGTTAGCTAAGTGGCTAACATTAGCATGCAAAAGATCTTCTTGCTTACAGAAGCAGAGGCAATTCCTTCCTGGATTAAGATCCTTGCTGTCTAATATTTGTTTTGTGTTTTGAGATACTTGCATAAATTCAACTGGGTTGTCTGTCTTAGCGTGCTCATTAGCATTTACCTAGATTCCACTATGGGAATTCCTTAATACTTGTTAGCATTTTGTTAGCATTCTGGTAACTGACTTTTTGGGCTTTTTTTACATTTGAAAAATAAATGCCCCTTGTGTGCACTGCCGATAACGGTAGTGGCACAGACATGGAATGAAGGTAAGGAAATCTGGATACTGCCCAACCCTATACTAGCTCCTGCACTGCAAAACAAACACCCATTCATTCAAATCAAAGCTTGTTTTGTCTCATCCAGTAAACATTGTTTGAGTAATCATATTATTTCAAATTGACTTTATGTGGCGCAGTGAAGGTTTCCTACAATGTGGGTTTGACTGAATTCCAGCCTTAGCCATTCCTGTAAATGTAACCCACTTGGAGTAGGCTATATCATTTCCCATGTGATGTCACATTATGTATTTAATTTGTAATGCTCTTTTGTGTAGCGCTGATAAAATGACAAAATCTTATTACATTAGACCAGTCAGTCACTATTAATAAAACAACTGTGTCCACTGATCTTGATATGAACTCAGATGATTCTGTATCTACAGCAATTTCCGGCTAGTCTGTAAAGCTATACTGGAGCCACTGTGGGTTGAATGACCTATGTGAAAAAGAGCTCTTTTTCATCGTCATTTCGAGACGTATTTGAACCAGCGATCTAAGGATAAACTCCTTGGCTAACTGCCTGGGTCCTGCATTGGGAGACGTTTGTCCTCAAATGTGATTGATATCAATCACACCCTCTCTTACTGTAACCTCCATCCCAGATAGCTTCTAGTGCCAACCCCTACAGGGGCAATCTGTGATTGCTACATCCATGTAATATATACCCAATAAGGAATATAACTTCAACTGCAGATTGGCTCCTTAAACACTTCCTTTTCCAGTGAATGTGTTGATAATATTCAGTCCATGCTTCCCTGCTGCACGTTAAAAAAATATATAGACGACACATCTTATAGGCTACAGAAACAGGCCCCTCGGCATGAACAGGAAAGATATCGTATCCCCTGATGTTATACAGAAGGTGATTACTCAAGTTATGTATCATGATAAGCCATGGTATTTTAGCCAACAGTATTTCACAGCTTTATGATCCCACAATGTTCTTGGTTAGTGAATGGGGGCAATCTTCTTGAACAACCATGAACTTGTCCATGTGCCTGCACAGTTACAGTGCCCAACCAACTCTCTGCCCTGTCCTGTTCTGGCCTGGCCAACCAACTCTCTGCCCTGTCATGTCCTGGCCAGCCCTAACAACTCTCAACCAACTCTCAGCTTGGCAGCATTTGGGCTGGAAAGTCTCTGTGGATGTATTTTCGAGTCAGTTGTGACTAACCACTTTAATTCAATTATGGAAAAAACATTTCAAAACCTGATATTTAATAAGGAAAAATAAGGAGATTATGCACATCATAAAAAATTACATTTCCACTGGTGTATTTTGGCCGAACGTTTTAAACAAGAGGCCAGAGGTTATTGCTATTGGATAAATAGTTACGATTTCTAAAATGCCCTTTATGTAGAAGTCGTATTGCTTCTCATGTTGCTCTCCTCTTTAGATTCAGCATGGACACCCACAATGTCTAAACTGACACTGACACTGACACTAACACCCAGATATCCAACACACTAATACCATGTTCATGAATGTGATATCTTTTAAGGGGTAATGTGCAGTTCGAACAATAACAAAGTGCCTGCCCCAGCACTGTTTTGGTAAAAAGCTGAGGGATGGGGCTGGAGAAATATAACCATCCATGACCATTTATGATATCAACATTATCAATTTAACCATGTTGAGGCTATACAGTGTTTGTTAACGTTTACATTGTTTACAAACATTGGAGTAAAACAAAGTTATATATTTTGAGTTCTGATGGGGTACGACAGTTGAACTAAGCTCATGAGGCATCTTCTTCAAGACTCAATGGGCATACAGTATATAATTAATTATACGTAAAAATACGGATGTACCATTCACAGATTGCCCCTTTAACACTGCTCACTGTTAGAGGTCACAATGTCCTTATTAGACACCGTATGAGCCTGCCAGGTCTGAGCTCCACTGTGAGGGATGCGTGGGCATGTCCACCTCAGTCCAGTAAGTGATCAGGTGTTTGACTCTGTCTGGTAGGAAGGAAGTTCTTATTAATGCTGAGACAGAAGGCAGAGTCTCAGCAACCTCAGGCATGCTTGCCCACACACACACACACACACACACACACACACACACACACACACACACACACACACACACACACACACACACACACACACACACACACACACACACACACACACGTTCACGCACACACACTCTCTCTCATACACACACACCACACACACACACAAATTCAGATCCAAACAGCAGCAGGCAGGCGCTCACTGTGGTTCATTACTGTAAGAGGGTGTAATCCAAGGTGTGCTGTTACAGGAAAAGGGGTGATTGGGAACAGCTACAGATATTTAAAGCTGTGAAGGTGTCTGAAAATAGATGTGAAGACTGGACAACCACCCTTGCTCCCTACAGTATGTTACTCTGGCTTTCCTTATCCATCCTCCTTCCCTCCCACCCTTTCTCCCTGCCACCTCTTCTCCCCCATGTCCACCTCCTCGCGTTCAAAGCAGCTGCGCCAGTGTACTGTATCTCTACATCTCTGAGCTCAGTCTGAATGAAACACTACCTCGCTCTGTGCTGACTTGGGAAACCCCTACTCTCTTCACAAGCAGACTAGCTATTTATTGTCTATTTACAAAACGTGTTTTATGTTTTCCTCCATTAGGTTTTCTTCAGTATGAAACATTAATCAGTGAAAAACCAAATCAGTGAATAGGCCCGCCAAGCCACAAACACTTACACAGACAAAAGTCAGATAATGTTGAATACAAGATAAGATAATGTTGAATACAGACATGTTCACCATGTTTCTACCTCTTAGCCATCTTTGGACATTAGATCGACGATCACTCGCCAGAAGTTCGAGAAGAAATTTGACTTCCCTGACCAGGGTCCTTTGGTCTGCACTTTCCGAGGCAGCTTTATTCATCCTGGGGGCTGCACCAAAACGCTGACGCCGGAGAAGAGGAAGAATTACCATCAATCGCTTCCGTGTAGTATATTACTCGCTAGCGTTCAGTCCCTGGACAATAAAGTAGATGAGCTCAGTGTGAAGATCTCCTTCCAGAGAGACATCAAGGACTGTAACATACTCTGTTTTATGGAATGATGTCTCTCTCCGAATATATTCTCCCTGTCGATTCAGCCAGCGGGGTTCTCCGCCCAGCAGGCAGACAGGAAGAAAGAACTCTCCAGGAAAAAGAAAGGCAGAGGGGTATGTTTCATGATTAACAACTCATAGTGTGATTGTGGTAACGTACAGGAACTCAAGCCCATTTGTTCTTCTGATCTGGAATACTTAACCATCAAATACCGACCACATTATCTACCTAGATAATGTTCTTCTGTCATCACCGTGTACATTCCCCGCAAGCCAACACCGCAACAGCTCTCAAGGAACTACATTGGAATATGTGCAAACTGGAAACCTCATTTCCTGAAGCCACATTTACAGGTATTGTAACTGGGGACATTAATAAAGGAAATCTGAAGAAAACACTACCGAAATTATATCAACACATGTCCTGTGCGACACGTAGATCACAAACTCTTGATCATTGCTACTCTCCCTTACGGTACGGCTACAAGGCCCTCTCCCACCCTCCCTTTTGCAAATCATATTGTGCCTCCCCACCCTTAGATAGAAATTTCAACTGGAAGCACCCATTGTAAGGACTGTTCAACGTTGGTCTGACCAATTGTAATCTATGCTTCAAGATTGTTTTGATCACACTGACTGGGAAATGTTCCGGGTTGCCTCTGAAAATAACGAGGGCAGTGTGCTCTCATCCCCTGTGGCCGACGTGAGTTAGCAATTTAAGCATGTTCACCCTCGCAAGGCGTGTTTACGGACATATTCAATCGCTCCATAGCCTATGACTCAATCATACATCATTCAAGATGTCCACCATTGTTACTGTACCCAAGAAAGCGAAGGTAACTGAACTAAAAGAATATTGCCCGATAGCATCATTAAGTGCTTCGAGAGGCTAGTTAAGGACCATATCACCTCCACCTTACCCAACAACCTAAACCCACTTCAATACGCATGTCGCGCCAACAGATCCATGGATAATGCAATCACCATTACACTGCACACTACCCTATCCCACCTGGACAAGATAAATATCTATGTAAGAATGCTGTTTATCGACTAAAGCTCAGCCATCGACTACTAAGCTCAGGACCCCGGATCTGAACCCCTCCTTGTGCAACTGGGTCCTGGACTTCCTGACGGGCCGACCACAAGTGGTGAAGGTAGGCATCAACACCTCTGCCACGCTGATCTTCAACACGGGGGCCCTGCAAGGGTGCGTGATCGGCCCCCTCCTGTACTCCCTGTTCACCCATGACTCTATGGCCACGTAGGTCTCCATGCCTCTCCTTCAACGTCGACAAAATGAAGGACTTGACGTGGACTACAGGAGAAAGCAGAGACAGCACGCCCCCATCCACATAGAAATTACTCTCACCCTGCAGTGGTAAGAGTCAAAAGCTTCAAGCACCTCTGCGTGCACATCACTGACGACCTCAAATGGTACCTTCATGCAGACAGTGACGTGAAGAAGGTGCAACAGTGCCATTATAACTCCTCCACCACACTTTAAAGTTAGCACTATGATTTTGGTCAGGTAGCGTTCTCCTGGCATCTGCCAAACCCATATTTGTCCGTCAGACTGCCAGGTGATGAAGCAATATTCATCACTCCAGAGAACGTGTTTCCACTGCTCCAGACTCCAATAGCGTTTTGTTTTGTAACACTCCAGCCGATGCTTGGATTTGCGTCAGGTGATCTTACGCTTGTGTGCAGCTGCTTGTCAATGGAAACCCATTTCATGAAGCTGCGGCGAACAGTTCTTCTGCTGATGTAGCTTCCAGATCCAGTTTGGAACTCGGTAGTGAGTGTTGCAACTGAGGACACCTTCCAACAGGACAACGACCCTAAGCACATAGCCAAGACAACACAGGAGTGGTTTGAGGACAAGTCTCTGAATGTCCTTGAGTGGCCCAGCCAGAGCCCGATCGAACAACTCTGGAGAGACCTGAAAATAGCTGTGCAGCGATGCTCCCCATCAAACTTGACAGAGCTTGAGAGAATCTGCAGAGAAAAATGGGACAAACTCCCCAAATACAGGTGTGCCAAGCTTGTAGCATCATACACAAGACGCCTCAAGGCTGTAATTGCTGCCAAAGGTGCTTCAACAAAGTACTGAGTAAAGAGTTGAATACTTATGTAAATGTGATATTTCAGTTTTTAATATTTGATCACTTGGCAACAAAAAAAATTACAAATGTTTTTGCTTTGTCATTATGGGGTATTGTGTGTAGAATGATGAGGGGGGGGAAATATTTAATACATTTTAGAATAAGGCTGTAACCTAACAAAATGTGGAAAAAGTCAAGGGGTCTGAATACTTTCCGAAGGAACTGTAATATATATTCAGTTAAAATTGGAAGTTTACATACACCTTAGCCAAATACATTTAAACTCAGTTTCACAATTTTTTACATTTAATCCTAGTAAAAATTCACTGTCTTAGGTCAGTTAGGATCACCACTTTATTTTAAGAATGTGAAATGTCAGAATAATAGTAGAGAGAATGATTTATTTCAGCTTTTCTTTCTTTTTTTCTTTTATTTCTTTCCACATTCCCAGTGGGTTAGAAGTTTACATACGCTCAATTAGTATTTGGTAGCATTGCCTTTAAATTGTTTAACTTGGGTCAAACGTTTTGGGTAGTCTTTCATTATCTTCCCACAATAAGTTGGGTGAATTTTGGCCCATTCCTCCTGGCAGAGCTGGTGTAACCGAGTCAGGTTTGTAGGCCTCCTTGCTCGCACACGTGTTTTCAGTGATGCCCACAAATTTTCTATAGGATTGAGGTCAGGGCTTTGTGATGGCCACTCCAATACCTTGACTTTTTTGTCCTTAAGCCATTTTGCCACAACTTTGGAAGTATGCTTGGGTCATTGTCCATTTGGAAGGCCCATTTGTGACCAAGCTTTAACTTCCTGACTAATGTCTTGAGATGTTGCTTCAATATAGCCACATCGTTTTCCCGACATCGTGGGGGTCGGCTCCAGTATCTATGGACTGGGAGGGGTATGGAGCGCTGTTGGGTTCCGGTGGAGGACATTCTGGACCCCAACATCATCCGTGATTTCCACCTTCGCCCCCCCGACCAGCTCCTCATCCTAGGGGGCGTCCTCCTGGTCGGCGTCATCCTGTGGCTGGCGCCGCACATCAGAGGGGGGAGGGGTACTGTCACGTCTGCTCCTGCTCCTCCCCTCCGGCGTACGATGTCGCCAGAGTACTAACCACCGGTCCTGGGATTCATCATTATGCGCACCTGTGAATCATTATGATTCACATCTGGACTCCATTACCTTCATAATTTCCTCACCTTTATATGTCACTCTTCCATGTTCACTCACAAGTTGGTATTGTTCTTGTGTATCGGCGTACTGCCTCGTTAGTGTCGTGTTCTTGGTTTTGTTGTTTTATTAAAATGTTGCACCTACTTCCGACTCACCGCCCCTGTCACGATCGTGTGGAGGAGAGACGGACCAACACGCAGCATGAGGAAAATAAGCCCTCTTCATTTATTTGATGACGAAAGCAAAACGAAACAAAAACACTTACACACTAAACAAAACAAGAAAACGATCGTGAAGCTAAGAACGAAGTGCCCATACAGGCTACAAACGTAAAACATAGACAATTACCCACATCAAACGAAAGCCTATGGCTACCCTAAATATGGCTCCCAATCAGAGACAACAGAAATCAGCTGTCTCTAATTGGGAACTCATTCAGGCAACCATAGACTCTCCTAGACAACTAAACCAACATAGACACAGCTAGACACATGCACTCAACATAAACCCATACACTACACCCAACACACCCTTTACCATATAATCACCCAAAACCGACAAAACACAAACATTCCCCATGTCACACCCTGACCTAACTAAAATAATAAAGAAAACAAAGAATACTAAGGCCAGGGCGTGACATAACCCCCCCCCCTTAAGGTGTGAACTCCGGGCGCACCAGCACACAGTCTAGGGGAGGGTCTGGGTGGGCTTCCTTCCACGGTGGCGGCTCCGGCACTGGTCGTGGTCCCCACCCCACCACAGTCACTAACCGCCTCCTTAGCTTCCTCCAAATGACCCCCCTCCACATTAACCCCACTGCATAAAGGGGCAGTTCCGGACTAAGGGGCAGCTCCGGACTAAGGGGCAGCTCCGGACTAAGGGGCAGCTCCGGACTAAGGGGCAGCTCCGGACTAAGGGGCAGTACCAGGATAAGGGGCAGTACCAGGATAAGGGAGAGCACCAGGATAAGGGAGAGCACCAGGATAAGGGGCAGCTCCGGACTGAGGGACGGCAGCTCCGGACTGAGGGACGGCAGCTCCGGACTGAGGGACGGCAGCTCCGGACTGAGGGACGGCAGCTCCGGACTGAGGGACGGCAGCTCCGGACTGAGGGACGGCAGCTCCGGACTGAGGGACTGCAGCTCCGGACTGAGGGACGGCAGCTCCGGACTGAGGGACGGCAGCTCCGGACTGAGGGACGGCAGCTCCGGACTGAGGGACGGCCCATGGCTGGCTGACGGATCTGGCTGCTCATGGCTGGCTGACGGATCTGGCTGCTCATGGCTGGCTGACGGATCTGGCTGCTCATGGCTGGCTGACGGATCTGGCTGCTCATGGCTGGCTGACAGATCTGGCTGCTCATGGCTGGCTGACGGATCTGGCTGCTCATGGCTGGCTGACGGATCTGGCTGCTCATGGCTGGCTGACGGATCTGGCTGCTCATGGCTGGCTGACGGATCTGGCTGCTCATGGCTGGCTGACGGATCTGGCTGCTCATGGCTGGCTGACGGATCTGGCTGCACATGGCTGTCTGGCGGCTCTGGCAGATCCTGTCTGGTTGGCGGCTCTGGCAGATCCTGTCTGGTTGGCGGCTCTGGCAGATCCTGTCTGGTTGGCGGCTCTGGCAGATCCTGTCTGGTTTGCGGCTCTGGCAGATCCTGTCTGGTTGGCGGCTCTGGCAGATCCTGTCTGACGAATGGCTCTAGCGGCTCCTGACTGACGAACGGCTCTGACGGCTCGGGACAGACGGGCGGCTCTGACGGCTCGGGGCAGACGGATGGCTCAGATGGCGCTGGGTAGACGGATGGCTCAGATGGCGCTGGGTAGACGGATGGCTCAGATGGCGCTGGGTAGACGGATGGCTCAGATGGCGCTGGGTAGACGGATGGCTCAGATGGCGCTGGGTAGACGGATGGCTCAGATGGCGCTGGGTAGACGGGCAGTTCAGGCATCGCTTTGCAGACGGCAGACTCTGGCCGGCTGAGGCGCACTGTAGGCCTGGTGCGTGGTGCCGGAACTGGTGATACCGGACTGGGGACACGCATCTCAGGGCTAGTGCGGGGATAAGGAACAGGGCATACTGGACCCTGGGAGCGCACATTAGGCCTAGTGCGTGGTGCCGGAACTGGTGGTACCGGACTGGGGACACGCATCTCAGGGCTAGTGCGGGGAGCAGCAACAGGACGCACAGGACTCTGGGGACACACAGGAGGCTTGGTGCGTGATTTAGGCACTGGTGGTAAAGGGCTGGAGACACGCACCATAGGGCTAGTGCGTGGAGGAGGCACTTGTTGTACTGGGCTGGGGACTGTCACAGGAGAGTTAGTATGTGGGGCTAATACAGGAGGTGCAGGACTAGGGAGGCGTACAGGAGGCCTGGTTCGTGGGACTGTCATTCCCAGACGGTTAGCACGCACATCAGGACGAGCATGGAGAGCTGACTCAGGTAACCTCACATCCCGCACACGCTCTGTCGGGTGGATCTTGTGCCTCACGCACCAACACAGCAGCTCCCTCATTTCACTCTCTTCCAACCTCCCCAATAAATCCTTAACAGTCTCCGTATTATTCCCATTGCTCACCTCCAATATCAGCCCGACTGGCTCAGGTTCCCTCTTAGAGTCCTCACGGGTAGCACGGGAAGTTAACGCAGTTCTCCCATCTGGACTCGCCACACTCCCCATGAGCCCCTCCCCAAGAAATTTTTGGGTATTACTCACAGGTCTCCAGCCTTGCTTTCGTGCTGCCTCCTCATATCGCCTCCTCTCGGCTTTCGCTGCCTCCAGCTCTTCACGAGGGAGGCGATATTCTCCCGGTTGTGCCCACGGCCCCTTACCATCCAGTATCTCCTCCCATGTCCAAGAATCCTGTGTAGGTGGGTCCTGTTGCCGCTTTACATGCCGCTTGATCCGATGTTGGTGGGTAATTCTGTCACGATCGTGTGGAGGAGAGACGGACCAACACGCAGCATGAGGAAAATAAGCCATCTTCATTTATTTGATGACGAAAGCAAAACGAAACAAAAACACTTACACACTAAACAAAACAATCGTGAAGCTAAGAACGAAGTGCCCATACAGGCTACAAACGTAAAACATAGACAATTACCCACATCAAACGAAAGCCTATGGCTACCCTAAATATGGCTCCCAATCAGAGACAACAGAAATCAGCTGTCTCTAATTGGGAACTCATTCAGGCAACCATAGACTCTCCTAGACAACTAAACCAACATAGACACAGCTAGACACATGCACTCAACATAAACCCATGCACTACATCCAACACCCCCTTTACCATTTAATCACCCAAAACCGACAAAACACAAACATTCCCCATGTCACACCCTGACCTAACTAAAATAATAAAGAAAACAAAGAATACTAAGGCCAGGGCGTGACAGCCCCATCATTACAGGTCCTCATGAGAGCCAGCTTCATCATAGCGCCTAATGGTTTTTGCGACGGCACTTGATGAAACTTTCAATGTTCTTGACATTTTCCGGATTGACTGACCATGTTCTAAAATAATGATTGACGTTCATTTCTCTTTGCTTATTTGAGCTGTTCTTGCAATAATATGGACTTGGTCTTATACCAAATAGGGCTATCTTCTGTATACCACCCCTACCCCTACCCCACAACACAACTGATTGGCTCAAACGCATTAAGAAGGAAAATTCCACAAATTAACTTTTAACAAGGCACACCTGTTAATTGAAATGCATTCCAGGTGACTACCTCATGAAGCTGGTAGAGAGTATGCCAAGAGCGTGCAAAGCTGTCATCAAGGCAAAGGATGGCTACATTGAATAATCTCAAATATAAAATACTTTTGATGTCTTCACAATTCTACTATGTTGAAAATAGTTTAAAAAAAACCTGAACAGAGTAGGTGTGTTGAAACTTTTGACTGGTCATGTGTGTGTATATACATATATTTCGGACATTGCTTGTCCTGATATTTCTTTATGTTTTACTTTTTGGATTGTTGTGCATTGCTAGGTATTACTGAATTACATTTATTTTGGCAACAGACAAAAGGTGCAATGTGGACCCAGAGGATATCACTTAAAAGTATTAACGAAAACGTTTGTTTCCAAAGTGGTCCTTGAACCTAGAATAAATAACACATATAATGATTCAAATGCAAAACAAAATTACAAACAACCATAAATACATTCATTTATATTGACATCCTAGAAAGTGGTACAAATCACTGGACTTTTCCATAACCATAACATTATTCTGCATGACCTGCATTCTCTTTTTCAGCTTTTTTGATAGCCCACTAGACCAAGCAGAGCAGGCATAATCAAAATAAAACTGAATCAAGGTTGAGACAAACAGTTTCTTAACTTTGATGTAAAAATATCTAGTGGTACGATACCTTTCAATAGTTTGCGGTCAATTAGAAATGTCCTTGTTTTTGAAAGAAAAGCACATTTTTTGTCCATTAAAATAACATAAAATTGGGCCTCCCGGGTGGCGCAGTGGTCTAGGGCACTGCATCGCAGTGCTAACTGCGCCACCAGAGTCTCTGGGTTTGCGCCCAGGCTCTGTCGCAGCCGGCCGCGACCGGGAGGTCCGTGGAGCGACGCACAATTGGCATAGCGTCGTCCGGGGTAGGGAGGGTTTGGCCGGTAGGGATATCCTTGTCTCATCGCGCTCCAGCGACTCCTGTGGCGGGCCGGGCGCAGTGCGCGCCAGCCAAGGGGGCCAGGTACACGGTGTTTCCTCCGACACATTGGTGCGGCTGGCTTCCGGGTTGGAGGCGCGCTGTGTTAAGAAGCAGTACGGCTGGTTGGGTTGTGCTTCGGAGGACGCATGGCTTTCGACCTTCGTCTCTCCCGAGCCCGTACGGGAGTTGTAGCGATGAGACAAGGTAGTAATTACTAGCGATTGGATACCACGAAAATTGGGGAGAAAATGGGATAAAAATTTTAAAAAAAATAATAATAAAAAAAAAAATAACATAAAATTGATCAGAAATACAGTGTATACATTGTTAATGTTGTAATTGACTATTGTAGCTGGAAACGGCTGATTTTCTATGGAATATCTACGTACATAGGCGTACAGAGGCCCATTATCAGCAACCATCACTCCTGTGTTCCAATTTATAATTTTAAAAGGCTAATTGATCATTGGAAACCCCTTTTGCAATTATGTTAGCACAGCTGAAAACTGTTGTGCTGATTTAAAGAAACAATAAAACTGGCCTTCTTTAGACTAGCTGAGTATCTGGAGCATCAGCATTTGTGGGTTCGATTACAGGCTCAAAATGGCCAGAAACAAAGAACTTTGTTCTGAAACTCGTCAGTCTATTCTTGTTCTGAGAAATGAAGGCTATTCCATGCAACAAATTGCCAAGACACTGAAGATCTCGTACAACGCTGTGTTCTTCTCCCTTCACAGAACAGCACAAACTGGCTCTAACCAGAACAGAAAGAGGAGTGGGAGGCCCCGGTGCACAACTGAGCAATAGGACAAGTACATTAGAGTGTCTAGTTTGAGAAACAGACGTCCTCAACTGGCAGCTTCATTAAATAGTACCCGCAAAACACAAGTCTCAACGTCAACAGTGAAGATGTGACTCCGGGATGCTGGCCTTCTAGGCAGAGTTGCAAAAAGCCATATCTCAGACAGGCCAATAAAAAGAAAAGATTAAGATTAAGAACACAGACACTGGACACAAAAAAGTGTTATGGACTGACAAATCTAAGTTTGAGGTGTTCGGATCACAAAGATGAACATTCGTGAGACGCAGACAAAATGAAAAGATGCTGGAGGAGTGCATGACACCATCTGTCAAGCATGGTGAAGACAATGTGATGGTCTGGGGGTGCTTTGGTGGTGGTAAAGTGGGAGATTTATACAGGGTTAAAGGGATCTTGAAGAAGGAAGGCTATCACTCCATTTTGCAACGCCCTGTGGACGGCGCTAAATAAGAGCCAATGTCCTCCTACAACAGGACAAAGAGCCAGAGCACAGCTCCAAACTCTGCAAGAACTATTTAGGGAAGAAGCAGTCAGCTGTTATTCTGTCTATAATGGAGTGGCCAGCACAGACATCGGATCTCAACCCTATTGAGCTGTTGTAGGAGCAGCTTCACCGTATGGTACGTAAGAAGTGCCCATCAAGCCAATCTAACTTGTGGGAGGTGCTTCAGGAAGCATGGGGTGAAATCTCTTCAGATTACCTCAACAAATTGACAACTAGAATGCCAAACGTTTGCAGGGTTGTAATTGCTACAAATGGAGGATTCTTTGACGAAAGCAAAGTTTGAAGGACATAATTATTATTTAAATAAAAAAATATTATTTATAACCTTGTCAACATCTTGACTATATTTCCTATTCATTTTGTAACTCATTTCATGTACGTTTTCATGGAAAACAAGGACATTTATAAATGACCCCCAAACTTTTGAACGTTGGTGGATTGGATTGATCTATGGATAAAGATAAATTACACTCGTCTTAGATTCAATCTCTTTGCCTGCACAGTTTACCTTTATCTTGTCAGCCCTAAACAATCTACGTTTTGTTCCAAACAAAATCGATTCAGTTTTTCACAAATGTAGAGACAATTTGTTGTCAGTGAACCAATCTCTAACAGAATGCAATTCCTTCCTCAGTGTCTCCTCTATGTAAGCCGTATCCTTCCATGATGCCAGTAAGGCTGAGTCATCAGCATAAAGCAGGCGTTTGCAATTTACTGTATCTGGAATATCATTGACGTATATAACAAATAAAAGAGGCCCTAAAATGTATCCCTGTGGTACTCCACAGGATATTTCTTTGGCCTTTGACAGAACATCACCAACATTACATACGTGTGTTCTGTTGGTCAGATAAGACCTAAACCAATTCACTGCTACATTATTTAGACCCATGCATTTCAGATTCATCAGGAGAAGCTTTCTGCAAGTCTAACATCACCATACCTGTATAGTTCCCCTTTTCACTTCCCTGCTTGATGTGGTCAAAAGGTGGATAAGGCAAGTATCAGTGGAATGAGCTGTTCTAAAGTCAGATTGAGTTAATAAAGTTAATAAAGAAGTTTGTGCTCGAGAAGGTATCCCTCAAGTTGATTAAAAACGAATCTCTCAACAACTTAAGGTGCTGAGGATCAACACAGACCTGTAGTTTCCTACATTTGTTTTACTGCTCTACTTGTGGAGCAGAACCACCCGGGCTGTTCTGAGATCATTGGTGAATTTACAACTACTAATAGAAAGGTTTACAATATAAGTTATTATTTTAGCAGTGACACAAGCACTATCCTTTATGTGTCACAGTCGTGTGTATAGGTGGCAGGGAAGTCAGGCGCAGGAGAATCAAAACTTGGTGGAATGGAGTAGTTTAATAACTCAAAACACATAACTCCAAAACCATGAAATATAATGAAACAAAGTGGGTACGAGGACCCGTCGTGCACCAAAATACGAATACTGAACATAAAACAATCTCTGACAAAGACATGAGGGGGAAACAGAGGGATAAATACACAACAGGTAATGAATGGGATTGAAACCAGGTGTGTAGGAAGACAAGACAAAACCAATGGAAAATGAAAAATGGATCAATGATGGCTAGAAGACCGGTGGACGTCGACCGCCGAGCACCGCCCGAACAAGGAGAGGCTTCGACTTCGGTAGAAGTCGTGACATTATGACTCTTGCAGGAAGGTTAGCCAACCCAGTTGCTTTGTTTGTGTTCATTACGCATAGTAGATTGGAAACTTTGTCCTGTGTTACCACGTACAGCTCAAACAAATCATTTGTGATATATTTGCTATGGTAAAAGTTGTTCATGAAAGACTGCCAATAGTGTCCACAACAGGTTGGTAACTTCTTAACCAGAGATGAGGCTATAGTGGTAAAAAGAATTGCAACTTTTGCCTGATCATAGCATAAAACATCATCAATATCCAGGGCAATATTACAAGATTTTACCTTATGGGAAATGTTTGAGCCAATGTCCTTTTAACATTTTCCACAGTTTACGAGGCTGATGTAAATTGTTATTAACATCGTCTATGTAATGTTGGGATTTGGCCTTATCCATTTTGCATCTTGCCTGGTTTCTACAGTTAATATAACCATCATAATCTTGTTGTAGATTTGTCCTTTCAAATTTGTCCAAGTAGCGATCCCTTTTCCTGATGAGATCTAAGATTTCGGAAGTGATGCATTTTCCTTGATTCTAATTTGTTTTATCGGAGCCAGAGAGTCGAGTGCAGACTGAAGCATCTCTTTAAAAAGATACCAAGCTTGATCAACATCATCACAGTTTAGTACATAAGACCAATTGATAAGGCAATTTATATGCTTAAAAGGTCATGATTAAATAATTCCACCCTGAAACATAACTATTAGTGATTATTAGTTTATGTAGCATGTATAATGAATGTAAAGTACTAAATGTAAGTCCAATAAGGTTCAGTAGAGACATGTGAGGGAGAGAAATGTGTGTGTGTGTGTGACTAAGAAGATACCGAGAACAATTAAACTGTGTATGACTTGAACTGGCTAGAACTCTGAGAAACTTATGATAGGACAGGGAGTCCTTTCAAGGTTCCTCTAATCTCGGGGGAATGGAACTGCCGGCTTGGTAGTGATAAACAGTGGTGAGAACCATGGGGAAGGATACATTCTACCTACTGTTCGTGTGTATGTATGTGCGTAGGCCATCTACTGTTTGTGTGGAGGTATGTGCGTAAGTAGGGAGTGAGTTATAAAATGGCATGTCTTTGTATTGTGGACTTTAGAACGTTCTCATGAATAACCTGTACGAACCTTTTGCATAAGCTGAGTCTTTGCCTAATTATTATTAAACCCAGGGTCTTACAAACCTCGGGAATTGGTCAAAGCCAATTGTTTGTTAGTTATTATCATTGGGATTGAAAATTCTCGTGACACCAATCCAAATGTTCAAGTACTTCTACAAACCATTCCATTGTGTATTGTTGTCACGACCGTCGTATAAATAATTGGACCAAGGCGCAGCGTGAGTAGAGTTACACATTTTAATAATAGTGAAACTTCCAAAACAACAAAGATATAACGATCGTGAAAAATGTAGCGCACATAGGCACTCATACAAAACAATATCCCCTATAGCAGGTGGGAAAAAGGACACACTAAGTATGCTCCCCAATTAGAGGTAACGATTATCAGCTGCCTCTAATTGGGAACCATACACACCAATATAGAAATAGAATATCTAGAAACCCCCCTAGTCACGCCCTGACCTAAAACACCATAGAGAACCCCGAGGGCTCTATGGTCAGGGCGTGACAATTGTTTAATAGACCGTACCTTCATGTAGTTACTACCTGGCTCAAGTAGAAGTACAGTAGGTCACCAATATTTAAGACACATGACCGGCAGACGTTCTCTTGGTCTGATACAATAATTAAATCCAAAGTTGATTTACTGTCAATATACACCCGGGTTGGCTCAACAATCAGTTGTTTCAGTCCAAATAACTGATTAAAAGTTATACAGGGCATTTACTAGTGTACTTTTCTTGGGTGGTAACTGCACATTTGTATTAAAATTGCCAAGCAGAATACATTCCCTGTCAGCAAATTTGATTCTAGTCAATCATAGAAATGATGCTGTTTCTGAGGCAGATAGCAAACACCAACAAGTATAGGACAACATTTAGAAAGGAGTATATCTACCCATGCATCCTCAAGTCCATCCATTTTCAGTTCTGAACGAGTGTTAAAATGCACGTCATTCCTAGTAAAAACACACACGCCGGCACCATTTTGGTTGCGGTCAATTCTATGAATGTTATAACCCGGTAGGTCAACCTCATTGTCCTCAAATGACCCTTTGAGCCATGTCTCAGTCACAGCAACTACTGTAACCCGAGTGTTAGACGCAAGGAGTTTAAATTTCTCTAAATTTGTTAGCAGGCTCCATGCGTTCACATGGATGAAGTGAAGTCCTCTCCGATTGAAACAGTCAAACATGTCATTGCCCGTGCCCACTGCTGATACGTCGACTATCTCATCTAGATTGCTCTCATCGACCCTGCGTGTCCAGCAGCCCAATGTTTGGTACTGTGTTTAAACGGAGTACATTGCAAACTTTACAGCTTCATCATATGATACGGGTTGGATATCTCCACACTTTGTGAACAAAGCAAAATCACAAATATCGCAAAACCAGAAACATAAGCATTTCACTGCACCTGTGATAACATCTTCAATTCTGTGTGTGCCAGCCAATAAACTGCGATTTCATAAAAACTGTGTCCGGATAGAAAAGCATCTTTGACAGCAGCAACTGGAATGACAGATCGCACCCACTCAGCCACTGAAGGAGGTTCCTCCCATTAACGCTTCACTTTAAAGGCCAACAACACTTATTTTCCCCGCTGTAATACATCTGTGCCACAAGCTCAACTCTCCTTTGGGACAATGTAGTATAAACTTACTTAACATGGCTCAATATTTCCAAAGCCACCCACACAAGCCGTGTGTGGCGTTAGTGTACCCCAGGTAGGGAAATGGAGCTAGGAGCTCTGAATCAGTACAGCTTTATTTACAACCCCTTGAAAACAAACTTTCAAAACCTAATTCCCTTTTGCTCATGCATTACTGTAGAGGTAATGAAAGCCTGGCCTTATGCAGAGGCTTGAACGGATGAGACAGAGGCCTGAGAGCGTGTGCGGTACAAAACAAACAGTTAGCTCTAGCTGCTCTAGCCTTCCTTCCCCCGGCGCGGCCAGGTTTTACGAGGGGACGCAGATTGGAGAAATGTGCTGGTTTGTTGTGAGCGAAATTCGGCCCTATGGATTTAGACTGTTGGAAAACCACAGTCGGACAGAAAACAAGTTTGTCTGGCGAGGGCATGTGTTTGGACAACACTGCATGTTGATTTATCTGCTGCCCAGAATGTGTAATCGAATGTCTAATGGACTCACTGTTCATTTGTGAATTAACACATTCTTACATTTACATCACTGACGCTGGACATATGCTTTCAATTTTAGCTAGTACGAATATATTATTTTTGTTTTTTGGGCAGTGGGGTGGGAATTTTTGTCATCTTGACAAGGATTATATTCTATATCCAGTATCCACTCCACCAAAGGCCAACGCAAAGCAGCTTAACTCCTACCCTTGGCCCTCTGTTAGGGTATGTTGACAGGGTATGAGAAATCAGTCTAACTTTTAAAAACAGTATTACCAGTCTTGCCATATACTTGTATTTGAATCATGCTGAAAGACCCAATTAGCTTAATGGCAAAACGACAAGACCTATAAAACCACCTGAAACAGAAGGGAAGCAATTGTGCAAGAGAAGGTATTACAGGGTGCTGCAAAGTATGAGGGAAAGTTATCCTTCACATCGATGTTACTGGATTTAGTGGAGCTTGAAGTAAATAGCACAAAGAGGATAAAATGGAAAGTACTTGTTAACAAATACGGGAGATTCTAATCTAGGAGGATGATTCATATACAACCTGAAATTAGCTGGATGATTTCACTGTTCGAATCATCTCATGTGCTCTATAAAAGCATACAGTTCAGTACACCCAGGCCAACCATGCCTCTATAGACAGGCTAACTGTAACCATAGTACAGTCAGACAGTCAAATCCACGGAACTCCACAGAACTCTGAAACTCCCTGGAATTCCGGAAATTGTCACGTCAGATAACAGAACCAAAGTTTGACTCATGATCTTACAAAATGTTTAAGAAGTAGCGACAAGAGATAAACTTTAAGCACCTAAAGCAAATTCTAGCACCACTGCACAACCTTTAACCATTGGACTGATATCAAGATTTTTATCCATTTTGTTGAACATGTCTCCCCTTCCCTTTCTTTAACTGCCGTTTATCAACCCTGTCTGTCTCAAACGGTTGACTTGATTTAACATGGCACATAACTTATGAAGAACTAATTTTGTCTGTCTGTCTTTATTAAAGTTGAATGAAGTCTACAGTAACCCAAGGATGGAAATATGACCTCATGGCCTGGTTTAAAAAGCAATGAAGTCATTGTTCACCACAATGGGGATTTTTTCTTCGTTTGAATAATCTGACAAAAATAGTTACCACATGTTTTCCATGCACCACTCCACTCTTTGAGCACTGCAGTGTCTTTGCCTTTTGATCAGAGACTGAATTATAGCCTGCATGAGCAACCAGGTGAGGGACATCTCTGGTCAAGTGTTAAGTAAGGTACTGACAATTCCTCTGTACTCCAATCAAATCAAAGTTTATTGGACACGTACACAGATGTCGCCCGCTCGGGAACAAATCAAGTCTTATTGGATTGAATTTGAAAAAAAGTTCAAACTTGATTAGCTAGAGATTTCACTCATCAATCAATGACACTAGGCATACATGAAAAAAAACATGCAGGGGCATCATTTATATAAATATATCCTAAAATATGCATACGTTAGTTTTCACGCAAAAAAATGCGTTTTATACCATTTTTACTTAACGTGAGAATGTGCTCAACTCCCAGCAAACTTTAGACCATGCATAGACACATCTGCTAGTGGTTGAAATATTGTATTGCAAGCTGGCAAGGAGGTATTTTGTGCAAATGGGGCATATGGTAGCTTTTTACCGTATGCCCCATTTGCACAAAATACTTCCTTGCCAGCTTGCAATATTCATAAAAAACTAAAACAGGAAAAATATTAAGAAGAATGCAGCCATTTGACATTAGTGAGCATCTAAAATAATTTGACACAGGAATCTTTTTCCTTTTGATTTTTATAACCATTGCAGAATACATTCTTTACCTTTTCTGGCCGTGATGGGTTCATATTCCCGAAGTACCCATACAATAAATGAATATGCGCATCACTCATTAAATTGGATCTAATAGACTAGTAAATAGATAGGCTATATGTATTTCAAGTTTTGCAAAGATCATTGGCTCTTCCCTAAGAAACTCATTCGAACAAAAAGATAAAAACATTCAAATTAACCTGTTTAGAATAAACAGTCAAATTTAACTTTTATCCTTTACATTGAATTATGTCTATGTGTAGTGCCTTCGGAAAGTCTTCAGACCCCCATGACTTTTTCCACATTTTGTTACGTTACAGCCTTGTCTAAAATTGATTAAATAGTTTTTTCCCCTCACCCATCTACACACAATACCCCATAATGACAAATTAAAAAGAGGTTTTTAGAAATTTTTACAAATGTATTACAAATAAAAAATGGAAATATCACATTTAAATACGTTTTCAGACCCTTTACTCAGTACTTTGTTGAAGCACCTTTGGCAGCGACTACAGCATCAAGTCTTATTGGGTATGACACTAGAAGCTTGGCACACCTGTATTTGGGGAGTTTCTCCCATTCTTCTCTGCAGATCCTCTCAAGCTCTGTCAGGTTGGATGGGGTGCGTTGATGCACAGCTATTTTCAGGTCTATACTGAGATGTTTGATCGGATTCAAGTCCGGGCTCTGGCTGGGCCTCTCAAGGACATTCAGGGACTTGTTGGAAGGTGAACCTTCGCCCCAGTCTGAGGACCTGAGCACTCTGGAGAAGGTTTTCAACAAGGATCTCTCTGTACTTTGCTCCATTCATCTTTTACTTCATCCTTACTAGTCTCCCAGTCACTGGGGCTGAAAAACACCCCCACGGCATGATGCTGCCAACACCATGCTTCACCGTAAGGAAAGGTGCCAGGTTTCCTCTAGACATGACGCTTGGCATTCAGGCCTTAGACTTCAATCTTCGTTTCATCAGACCAGAGAATCTTGTTTCTCATGGTCAGAGTCTTTAGGTGCCTTTTGGCAAACTCCAAGAGGGCTGTCATGTGCCTTTTACTGAGGAGTGGCTTCCATCTGGCTACTACCATAAAGGCCTGATTGGTGGAGTGCTGCAGAGCTGGTTGCCCTTCTGGAAGTTTCTCCCATCTCCACCGAGAAACTCTTGTACTCTGTCAGAGTGACCATCGAGCTCCCTGATCAAGGCCCTTCTCCCCCGATTGCTCAGGTTGGCCGGGCGGCCAGCTCTAGAAGAGCCTCGGTGGTTCCAAACTTCTTCCATTTAAGACTAATGGAGGCCACTGTGTTCTTGGGGACCTTCAATGCTGTTGAAATATTTTGGTACCCTTCCCCAGATCTGTGCCTCGACACAATCCTGTCTCGGAGCTCTACGGATAATTCCTTCTACCTCATGGCTTGGTTTTTGCTCAGACATGCACTGTCAACTGTGAGACCTTATATAGACAGGCATGTGCCTTTCCAAATCATGTCCAATCAATTGAATTTACCACAGGTGGACTCCAATCAAGTTGTAGAAACATCTCAAGGAAGATCAATGAAAACAGGATGCACCTGAGCTCAATTTCGTGTTTCATAGCCAAGTGTCTGAATACTTACTGTATGTAAATAAGGTATTTCTGTTTAAAAATGTTCATACATGTGCTAAAAAAAATATAATATTTTCGCTTCAACAATATGGGGTATTGTGTGTAGATTGATCAGGATTTATTTTTATTTAATCCATTTTATAGTAATGCTGTAATTTAACAAAATGTGGAAATATATCATGGGGTCTGAATACTTTCTCAAGGCACTTAGTGCCACTGTAAGTACTGTAAATGTAAGTACTCTAAATTCAAGATGGTGTAGCAATCGCACGTCTGTTTTGTTTGTCTTGTCCGGTACCATACCGTGTATATATCGTTTTCTTCGTAAATATTTAGTATATATTTTTTATCTCAATTTCCATCTACGGACTGAACATACTCTCCTGCAACCCACCTCACCCAAAGTGGTTTGAATCTGCAAAGTTTTATTTTTTATAACCAAAACCCCCACCAGAAGCTAGTCGGCTAACTAGCTACTAGCTAGAGGTCAGTTAGCCACTGCTAGCGATCATCACCGTTAACTCGGACATCAGCCAGCCTCAGCCCGGTCAATTCCTGCCAGTCTACACAACGTGATATCAACCCAGAGCTGGACTGCTTTTTCTCCATCACATCTCCGGATTCCTACAGCAAGCTCTGAAGCTTTACACAGGATCGTCGCAGATAGCTAGCTGCTATCCGAGTGGCTAGTCCTGGCTAACGTCTCTGCCCCAAAGCAAGCACCAGTTAGCCTCGAGCTAGGCCCATATCCTGGCTATCTGAAGAGATCCATCAGACAATTCCTGGGCATCTATACCTCTTTTGCCAATTGGCCTGGACCCTTTGCTGCCGACAACAAAGCCCCACCGATCCATCACGACTGGTCTGCCGACATAACCGTCCGAGGGGGTTTCAACAGGCTCTTCGTTGCGAAGTCCCCCTGAGGCCCATCTGCTAGCCTACTAGCCCCGGCCTGCTAGCTGTCTGAATCGCCGTGTCTCCAGCTCGCCTAGCTACTCACTGGACCCTATGGTCACACATGCCTCTCCCAAATGTCAATATGCCTTGTCTATTGCTGTTTTGGTTAGTGACTTTTGTCTTATTTCACTGTAGAGTCTCCAGCCCTGCTCAATACGCCTTAGCTAGCCCTTTTGTTCCACCCCCCACACATGCGGTGACCTTACCTGGCTTAAATGGTGCCTTCAGAGGCAAAACCTCACTCATCGTCACTCAATGCCTAGGTTTACCTCTACTGTACTCACATCCTACCTTACCCTTGTCTGTACATTATGCCTTGAATCTATATTCTCGTTCTATCCGAACGCACTAGACGACCAGTTCTTATAGCCTTTAGCCGTACCCTTATCCTACTCTTCCTCTGTTCCTCTGGTGATGTAGAGGTTAACCCATTCCCCAGGCGCTCTCATTTGTTGACTTCTGTAACAGTAAAAGCCTTGGTTTCATCCATGTTAACATTAGAAGCCTCCTCCCTAAGTTCGTTTTATTCACCCATCCCAGCCTTGTGCAGGTCTACAATTTTATCCTTGATGTCCTTACACAGCTCTCTGGTCTTGGCCATTGCGGAGAGGTTGGAGTCTGTTTGATTGAGTGTGTGGACAGGTGTCTTTTATACAGGTAACGAGTTCAAACAGGTGCAGTTAATACAGGTAATGAGTGGAGAACAGGAGGGCTTCTTAAAGAAAAACTAACAGGTCTGTGAGAGCCGGAATTCTACAATGTGATTTTCTGGATATTTGTTTTAGATTCCGTCTCTCACAGTTGAAGTGTACCTATGATAAAAATTACAGACCTCTACATGCGTTGTAAGTAGGAAAACCTGCAAAATTGGCAGTGTATCAAATACTTGTTCTCCCCACTGTACTTATGACATAACATTGAAGGTTGTGCAATGTAACAGCAATATTTAGACTTAAGGATGCCACCCGTGAGATAAAATACAGAACGGCTCCGTATTTCACTGAAAGTGACTAGTGACTAGGGTGGGCATTCTAGTTTCTTTATTTCTATGTTTTCTGTTTCTATGTTTTGGCCGGGTATGGTTCTCAATCAGGGACAGCTGTCTATCGTTGTCTCTGATTGGGAATCATACTTAGGCAGCCTGTTTTTCCACCTTAGTTGTGGGTAGTTGTCTGTGTTAGTGGACTGTATAGCCCTAGTCAGCTTCACGTTCGTTTTTGTTGATTCTTGTTTTTGTTGGCAACATTTAAAAATAAAGGGAAATGTACGCTTACCACGCTGCACCTTGGTCCGGTCATTTCCACCCTGACGACGCTCTTGACAGAACTACCCACCACAAACGGATCAAGCAGCGTGGTAAGGAGGACTGGACATGGGAGGACATCCTGAATGGGAAAGGATCCTGGACGTGGGAGGAGATCCTGGCGGGAAAGGATCGCCTAACCTGGGAGCAGGTGGAAGTAGCGAGGAAAGCGGAGGCAGCAAGGAAAAGAGCCCAGGATTACACAGGGTCACGGCTGGCACGAAAGGCCGGGGGGGGGAACACAGGGAGTGTGGCAGAGTCAGGATTCAGACCTGAGCCAACTCCTCGTGCTTACGGTAAGGAGCGTGGTACTGGTCAGGCACCGTGTTATGAGGTGGAGCACACGGTGTCTCCAGTGTGCGTTCACAACCCGGTGCGCTACGTTCCAGCTCCCCGCATCGGCCGGGGTAGAGTGGGCATCCAGCCAGTACAGATGGTGCCGGCTCAGCGCATCTGGCCGCCAGTGCGTCTCCTACGGCCCAGGATATCCTGCACCGTCTCTGCGCACTGTGTCTCCGGTGCGTCTGCACAGCCCAGTGCATCATGTGCCAGCGCCCCGCCTTTGCCGGGCGAAGGTAACCATCCAGCCAGGACGGGTTGTGCAGGCTCTACGCTCGAGACCTCCAGTGCGTCTCCACGGCCCAGTGTATCTGGTGCCTGCTCAAAGAACCAGGCCTCCAGTATGTCTCCCCAGCCTGGTGAGTCCTGTGCCTGCTCCCAGAACCAGGGCTCCTGTATGTCTCCCCAGCCTGGTGAGTCCTGTGCCTGCTCCCAGAACCAGGCTTCCTGTATGTCTCCCCAGCCTGGTAAGCCCTGTGGCAGCTCCACGCACCAGGTTGTCCATACATCTCCTCACTCCAGTGATGATCCATGGCACGAAGCCTCAAGTGATGATCCATGGCACGAAGCCTCCAGTGATGATCCATGGCACGAAGCCTTGGACACAGGAGGTCTGGCTCTGGGAGAAGGCACAGGACTCACCAGGCTGGGGAGACATGCAGGAGGGTTAATGCTTAGCACAGGCACAGAACTCACCAGGCTGGGGAGATATGCCTTGGCCTTGGCCGAGGCACCGGATGCACTGGACCATGGAGGCGCAGTGGCGGTCTCGAGCGCAGAGCTAGCACCACTCGTCCTGGCTGGATCCCCCTGTAGCCCGGCAAGTGCGGGGGAGTTGGAGTAGGCCGCACTGGGCTGTGCTGTTGAACTGGAGACACGTAGTGCGTAGGGCTGGTGCAGTATACCCCGGGCCGAGGAGACGCACAGGAGACCAGATGTGCTGAGCCGGCATCATCCTTCCTGGCTCAATGCCCACTCTAGCCCGGCCGATTCGAGGAGCTGCGATGTAACGCACCGGGCTATTCGTGCGCACTGGGGACACCGTGCGCTTCACCGCATAACACGGTGCCTGCCCAGTCACTCTCTCTCCCCGTGTGCCTCCCCCAAAATAAATTCTGGGGCTGCCTCTCGTGCACTTTACCTCACGCCAATTCCTCATAGCGTCGCCGCTCCGCTTTTGTTGCCTCTAGCTCCTTTTTCGGACGGCGATACTCTCCCGGCTGTGCCCATGATCCTTTGTCGTTCAAAATCTCCTCCCATGTCCAGGAGTCCATGTTACCACGCTGCTTGGTCCTTTGTTGGTGGGTGGATCTGTAACGCTTGTCGTCTGGAGGAGAAGAGGACCAAGGTGCAGCATGGTAAGTGTTCATATTATTTAAATAAATACGCAACACTAAACAAAAAACAACAAACACGACAAACGTACAGTCCTGAAAGGTGAAACAAACACTAAATCGGAAACAACCACCCACCAACACAGGTGGGAACAGGCTACCTAAATATGATTCTCAATCAGAGACAATGATAGACAGCTGCCTCTGATTGAGAACCATATCAGGCCAAACACACAGAAATACAACACAAGGACAAGATAGAACACCAGACATAGAATGCCCACCCAAACTCACGCCCTGACCAACCAAAACAGAGACATAAAAAGGATCTCTAAGGTCAGGACGTGACACCTTGAGAATCAGGGATACTGCTAAATGACTTGCTATTAAGTTTGTAATTTTTGTGAAGCACCCCTTCCATTGCGGTTTTCGTAATGATATAGAACAAGACAAGAACAGCACTGCATCACTGTTGTTTGTTTTTCCCATAAAGAACTTACGTTATGGCCATTCCTCTGAAAATGTGCTGAATAAAGATCTGAGGGATTGAAAAAGAGGACCAGTACCCATGATATAAATAATCAAGGACTTGGGATAAGGTTCTATTGCATAATGTATAGTTTTGACATAATTCATATTTTTCAAGTCCCAGATCTCAGAATTGTTTTGTGATGTCTTCCTCTTTCATGACTCAATAAGTACATCACCTTAAATACAATTATTTTTTATTAACAACCCAGCATTGTGTGATTGGATTGCAGACAGAACCTTATAGCACCAAGTTAAAAAGTGTTTGCGTAGATAGTACTTTCAGATTTTATTTTTTTCTCATAAATTGACTTTCTTTTAAATCTGACAGTGCTGAGTGCTGAGCTTCAAAAGTATTGGGACAGTGAAATTATACAATGACTATGAGGTTTAAGTGCAGGCTGTCAGCTTTTATTTGAGGGTATTTTCATCCATATCGGGTGAACATTTAGAAATTACTGCACTTGTTGTACATAGTCCCCCCATTTTAGGGTACCAAAAGTATTGGGACAAATTCACTTATACTGTATGTGTATTAACTTCTTAACGTTTAGTATTTGGTCCCATATTCCTAGCACGCAATGATTACATCAAGCTTGTGACTACAAACTTGTTGGATGCATTTGCTTTTTGTTTTGGTTGTGTTTCAGATTATTTTGTGCCCAATAGAAGTTAATGGTAAATAATGCATTTCTATGGGACTATGTACAAAAAGTTAATGTAATATCTAAACTGTCCACCTGATATGGATGAAAATACCCTCAAATGAAAGCTGACAATCTGCACTTTAACCCCATAATCATTGTATCATTTCAAATCCAAAGTGCTGGAATACAGAGCCAAAACAACAACAAATGTGTCACTGTCCCAATACTTTTGAAGCCACTGTATGTTTCACCTAAATGTCAGATAGAATCTTATAGTCACAAGGTCACAATCTATTGCTCAAGATGGATAAGTTATACGGTACCTGAGGAGAAGTTATTTTAGGATCATAATGAGGAAATTATCTTTAAAAGACTGGAGGGCTTGTTGTCTTGAGAAGGAGAACCTTTGTTTGTTATGGGGAAGGTTCTGTCGTGAACTGCTCTCAAGTGTTGTGCTCATCCGGTCTTCCACTTCTCTTTCGAAATAACCACCCCCAAGTATTGGGACCTGCCCTGTAGTTAACACAAAATGTGTCAACAGTATATCAAAGCTAAATATTGCCATAGCAACCTCAAATGAGTAACAGCAATATGTATCATATTTATGCTGCCTTTAATATGGCCAAGATCTCCATAAACTAGTGTACAGAATATATATTTTTTGCACTGTTTGATTTCTAAAATGAGCACAAGCTTATTGGCCCCTGCCCTCCCGTTATTCTCACGTCAGCCCTAATGAGTGTTGTTATTCCTACAAAAGAATTAACAATGAGCTGCACTTTAGCACATGGAAAATGTAGGCCTAAGTTATCAATCAGACAAGTCACTGGTCTAGTAGAGTTCCTGAATCAAGCAGTGGGTTATTAAATCCTTGGTTAAGTACTTTATAACTAGAATACAATACATTTTCTGAAAGAAGTAGTCAAGTGAGCGGTGAAAACTGATGCGTTTGGGGAGAGAGCTCTGCCAGACAGAACCCTGGTGCCCCGGTCTGTGAGGCTTAGAGCGGGTGGCCTTTCCCTTTCCCCCCTGGCACTGCATGTTAAAACTAGACAGAGTCTCCCTCTCCCTGCCTTCCCTTCAGCATCTGTCTCTGTCGGCCAAATGCTGCCTGCCTCGCATGTCCCAGGGTAGGCTGGGGGCTTCATCCCAAACGGCACCTTATTCCCTATATCGTGCACTACATTTAACCAGGGCTTTATTCAAAAGTAGTGCACTATATAGGGAATACGGTGCCATTTGGGATGCAAACCTGGAGGCTGGAAGGACAAGGCCGCTCAACTCAACAGGGCCTGTATGCGCATTGAAAGTCGTCCATTTAAAATAACCTATGGATAAATAAATACAGAGCTCTAAGTTCACTGTACAGTAATTGGTCAGGAAGCCCATTAGAGGCAAAACTAATTTACAGTAAATGGATCAGCGTGGAGCTGCTGAAGTACACTTGGCTCCCTCTGTGCATTATAACGATTGGAAATTTCAAGTAAAGTCCTGGAGATTTTTCAATGTGCAAATACTTATTGCGATGTCTCGCAGACGCTGTTTCCTTTTTCTTTGGGGAAAAAAAATCTGCACTGTTTGAGTGTGTGACTACAGGTTGAGCCAAATAAAGCATTTTACAAATCGAAATATTAGAGGAAGTGGTTAGGAATTATGTCATTTTTGATCATACGATCGGTTCTATTATGTTAGTTTTAGTGGGCAGTGAGGTCAGGTTTGAAACGGAGGTTTTATTAATGCAGCCATTTTTATCTCAATATCAAATCATTTCTGGGTAACAATTAAGTACCTTACTGTAATTAACCTCACTGTTTTAAATGAAAATGGTCAAAAATAAACAAAATCAGCAATTTCTTAAGCTTGGGGAGGGGTAAACTGAAAACGAACTGTTATTGGCAGAGATGTTTGAAACTCTCTTTCTTATTGGTCTATTAACTAATTTGCAGCATGGTGATGTCACCAGGCAGGCCAAAACTCCAGCCCACCAAAAGAGGCTGACATTTTGGCCGGGCTTTTCAAACAGCTCTTACACTAAAATGGCATTATCTTCATTCTTATTTACAATGACGGCCTACTCCGGCCAAACCCGGACAACACTGGGCCAATTGTGCGCCGCCCTATGGGACTCCCAATCACGGTTGGATGTGATACAGCCTGGATTCGAACCAGACACCTCTTGGACTGAGATGCAGTGCCTTAGACCGCTGCGGCACTCGAGAGCCCACAAAAAGGGAGCCTGATAGAGCGGTTTACCCTGACGACCACACACACATACAGACAGTCAAATACTGTGGTTAGGCCTGCCAACCTTGTTGACCAACTGGCTTAGCGTGTGGTTACATGCTGTACGCAGAGCAGTCATTACCGTATTGAATCTGCTCTTCACATAAGCAAACAAACAAGCTCAATCAGTCATTAACGTGTCAAGCTAGAGGTGTGTGTGTGTGTGTGTGTGTGTGTGTGTGTGTGTGTGTGTGTGTGTGTGTGTGTGTGTGTGTGTGTGTGTGTGGTTGTTGGATTAAACCTCTCTATTAGAACGCCCTTTTGAGTTTTAAGTCCTCAGTAAAACATCAGGAAGGATCTGTGAATTTACTTGAGTCTGTTTTTCTTTTTCTTTCTTTTAACAAAGTACACAAAACGATTGCAGTTAGAGTGCAGTATTCTGCAAATACTGCGTACAAAATACCACAGTCGACTGCAGTTACTGCACTTTTACTGTAGTTTGAAAACGGCAATATTTTTTTGTAAGGGTTAAGAGTGACTCAGTAGTCACCACTTGATATATCAGAAACATCTATATCCGAGGGTATAACATATTTGTTAGCCATAATGTAATGTATGTGTAGCAGTACTAGTGGTTTTAATAATATACTGTAACTGTACAGCAGTAGTAGTGGTGGCAGCAGGTGGTTCCAAAGGCAGCCAACGCCATGGCAACACCACAAGCCACAGAACATAAAACAGCACGATACGTTTTTATGCTGCGCGTAAACTGCCACCACCAGAACCAACACAGCAACCACACGCATGCACACACACACACACACACACACACACACACACACACACACGCACACACACACACACACACACACACACACACACACACACACACACACACACACACACACATACACAACCACCTCCTCAACCCCCCCCCCCCCCCCCCCCCCCCACCCACCCACCCTTGTCCCTCAGACAATACTGCAGAGCTATCTTGTCTTGGGCACAGGGATGGAGAGAGGGTCTAACTGTGTCTGACTCTGAGCTGTGCTGTGTGTTGTTTGGCAGCGTGGCTGAAGTTTATGGTAATGTTTTGGGTGATTGGTCGGTCGGGTGCAGTGGGGTGGCGGGTGGCAGGCCAGGCTAGGGCAGCCATTGGTGGTGGCAGCGTGGTGACTGTGTGGGGTTTCAGGCTGTGTCCAGCTGGCCTGGGTCCATTCTCTGAGGTCAGGGAAGTGAGATGAGGCAGGCAGCAGGCAGTTAGACCTTGGGCTGCTTGTGGTCAGGGTGGGGGGCAAGAGGGGGCGAGACTGAGGACTGAGCCCCCCTCAACTGTAGACCAGAGCACAGGGCCACTGCAGAGAGGGCACACCCACACACATAGGCACAGATTGCACAAACAAATGCAAGCACACACACAATATGCACACACACACACACACACACACACACACACACACACACACAACCACACACCCCCCCCCCCGATGCTCGCCCCTCACAGCCAACATCTGACAAGACAGATAAATGCCACAGTGACCATCTCATGATGCTCGGACTCTGGATTTATCACACAGGCATGCAGACACAAATGCAAACTGTTTCAAAAGAGGAGGGTTACCGGCTCTTTTTAGGGAAACTCCTTCCCTGACTTTCAATACAAAGGTCTCTCTGTAAATTCATACTAATAAAATATAATATTTACTGTAACTGTTTATTTTTAGTATTGCGTACATATTACATTTGAAGTTACCACCCCATGTTATGATGTTTTTCTCCAGTCATTATCATTCCCACCCATCCAGTCCCATTGTCCCTCAGGTTGCCTGCCTGGCAGCCATATAAGTAAGAGAGGAAATAAGGCATAGAGAAAGGTGACAACAGATGTTCCTCCTAGTTCACCTCCCAGCACCACATGGAGTCTAACAATATGACCGGCTTGAGTTTCACCCCTCAAAAATAATATGCTGTGAGGGGCAGTGACTGCTACCAACTGCGAACCCTGTGGTCTAACCCTGGCATGTTTGGTCTGGCTCTTCTGAATATCATGTTGAGTGCCATTGAAGACCTAGCTAGGCTTGATATGTTCTACACTGTAACCCTACATAGTGCACTACTTTTGACCAGGGACCATTCATTAGGTACAGAGCACACCACAAGGGGTGAGCGTGATGCTCGAGGTAGGTAGAGGCGTGGTTGTCTGTAAGACGCTGAAGAGATGGTGCTCTTGGTGTAGGGATGTGGTTGTCTGTAGGAAGATGAAGAGCGGGTGTTCTTGGTGTAGGGGTGAAGTTGTCCGTAGGATGTTGAACAGCGGGTGTTCTGGGTGGAGTGGTGTGGTTGTCTGAAGTGCTGGAAGAGCAGGCTGCTCTTGATGTTGGAGTGGCATAGTGATTCAGGTCGTAGAGGAGTGGTCCTGGATGAGTGACGGGATTAGGTGGGGATCTGGACTCTGGGAGTTTGGTGAAGAAGTTCTGTTTAGCACTTCTTAGCGATAGGCGTCCGGTGAAACTGGAGGGCGCGCAATTCAAATAAATAATCATCAAACTATGGATATTAAACATTTAGGTACATATAAGTGTCTATATTGGCTGAAAGCTTAAATTCTTGTTCGTCTAACTGCACTGTGCGATTTACAGTAGCTATTACAGCGAAAACGTGCCATGCGATTGTTTGAGGACGGCGCCCCACGTCAAAATTCACATTCACAAATAACCATTAAATATTCACTTACTATTTGAAAATCTTCCTCTGATTTGTCATCCAAAGGGTCCCAGCTATAACATGTAGTGTTTGGACACACCTGCTAATTCCAGGGTTTTTCTTTATTTTTACTATTTTCTACATTGTAGAATAATAGTGAAGACATCAAAACTGTGAAACAACACATGGAATCGTGTAATAACCAAATAAGTGTTAAACAAATCAAAATATATTATACAGTTGAAGTCGGAAGTTTACATACACCTTAGCCAAATACATTTAAACTCAGTTTTTCACAACAGTGACATTTAATCCTCGTAGAAATTCACTGTCTTAGGTCAGTTAGGATCACCACTTTATTTTAAGAATGTGAAATGTCAGAATAATAATATTGAGATTTGTTTGCTAAGCATAGCCACCTCATTTCTGTAATCCTCCGCTAGCAAACAATTGCTGCATTGGAACTCCGGATTGTCAATATTGTCCCGGACAAGAGCGTAATAAACACAGATTCTACAGTGCTGGAAACATTTGTTATTTTGGAATTTTCTCAAATTTGGCCCTAAATGAATGTTTTTACATTTAAAAAGCAGTGCATTGAGTTACAGGGATACTACACTTTTATTGGAAGGGACGGAAACACAAAATGATCTACATCAGAATGTTTGAATAGCATTTTCACCATAAACAACACAAAAGTCACTGTAACATACAGCTATTAATGCTCCGAATGTTTAAGTAGGTCTACTCCCTCTTGTGCTTGACTTGGGCAGGAGCTCACCGGAGTTGAGTCCCGTCCCCTCAAATGTTCTACTGCTTGAGCCTCTGCACCTCTTATAGAATATTACCTCAAAAGTTAACAAACGCCATATCCTAAAAACAGGACGGGTCAAAATAAAATGGACAATATTGAATTGACATTTAGGCTACACACAACTGCTGAGCAGGAATTTCACCCCATGGCCTAAATTGTCATGATTAGTGGTTTCAAGTTTGTGTCTGTCCATTTTTGCTGAGCTGATCATAGTGAAAAAATTAAATACTTCTGTATTTCCCAGCTAGGTTATCATATTGATTCTCATTGCAAATAGCCTTTGGTAGCTGATACTCAAATTGATAGCCAAATAGATTAGTCACAGGAATCAGGACTAATAAAGCTAACACAAAGTCCTGTTTTACAAACGGTAAGCCTACCAGATGGATGGGCATTCATAAAAGTCCATTGCAGATTGGCACTGTAGGCTACACCCTAGTAAGCACGGCCCAATGCTTTTTTTGGTCCTGTCCGGACCAGGCGTCTATTTTTGGTGCGGTCCACAGGCCTTGATTTCCCAGTCGACGGATGTTGAATTTTGGTTCAGTCCGGAACAAATCTGAACCAATCACAGACGTCTATGTTTTGTTCAGATTTGGTCCGGTTTGGACAGGCCTTGATTTGGTCCAAACTTAGACATCTATAAATTACGTCTTTTCAACTTTAATTCCGATCTGAAAATGAACCTGATTTAAATGTCAGGAAAATATGTATTTTAGACTTCTTTTCAGCGTCTTTTGCTTACTGGGGGTATAGAGCCCCACAGCGGAGGTGTCATAATAACCATAAAACCTAGCAGTCAAACAGGGAATGGTTCCATTCATTTTTCCACCATTCAATTTTTCCATAGGGAATTTTAGAAAAACTTCAAATAAGGGCTGTGTTTTTTGTGTAAATGTAAATGTGTCTCAGACAACGTGACTTTTATCGACATATTCGGCTATTTTCACTCTCACATTCAAAAATAATAATTAGCATCAAAGTAGACATCATGCAAGACTACAAAGCCCTGCAAGCTCTTGCATGTCATCTCTAACTGACACCTTTGCTTACAGTTATTGTGCATGTTTTAAATTGACACGACAGTTCACAAAAAATGTAAAATGGCGCCAACGGATAGGGCTGCCGTGCTTCCAGCTCTTAGGAAACTCTGCAGTATTTAGTTTTTTAGTATTTATTTCTTACATTATTACATACAGCCAGTGGCGACGCATCATTTTGAGCCCCACATTTTTTGCAATTTTTTTAAATGTATATATACACAACTGTTTAAAAGTTTGGGATCAATTAGAAATGTCCTTGTTTTTGAAAGAAAAGCGCATTTTTTGTCCATTAATATAACGTAAAATTGATCAGAAATACAGTGTAGACATTGTTAATGTTGTAAATGACAATTGTAGCTGGAAATGGCTGATTTTTAATGGAATGTCTACATAGGCATACAGAGGCCCATTATCAGCAACCATCACTCCTGTGTTCCAATGGCACGTTGTTTTAGCTAATCCAAGTTTATCATTTTAAAAGGCTAATTGATCATTACAAAATTATTTTGCAATTCCGTTAGCACAGCTGAAAACTGTTGGTCTGATTAAAGAAGCAATTAAACTGTCACGAACGTCGTAATCCTCCTCGTCTGAGGAGGAGTAAGGATCGGACCAAAGCGCAGCGTGGAATGAATACATTCTTGATTTATTTAACGAAGACAAAAACACTAAACAAACTTACAAAACAACAAAACGAACGTGACGCCATAAAACGAAAGTGCAGACACAAGCAACCAACATATAGACATAGACAATAACCCACAACCCACAATACAAAACAGGCTACCTAAATATGGTTCCCAATCAGAGACAACGCGAAACACCTGTCTCTGATTGAGAACCATATCAGGCCAAACACAGAAATAGACAATCCAGACAAACAACATAGAATGCCCACACAGATCACACCCAGACCAACCAAAACATAAAACATACTAAGCAAACTCTGGTCAGGGCGTGACATAAACTGGCCTTCTTTAGATTAGTTGAGTATCTGGAGCATCAGTATTTGTGGGTTCAATTACAGCCTCAAAATGGCCAGAAACAAATTACTTTCTTCTGAAACTTGTCAGTCTATTCTTGTTCTGAGAAATGAAGGCTATTCCATGCAAGAAATTGCCAAGAAACTGAAAATCTCGTACAACGCTGTGTACTACTTCCTTCACAGAACTACGCAAACTGTCTCTAACCAGAATAGAAAGAGGAGTGGGAGGCCCGGTGCACAACTGAGCAATAGGACAAGTACATTCAAGTGTTTAGTTTAAGAAACAGACGCCTCAAGTCCTCAACTGGCAGCTTCATTAAATAGTACTTGCAAAACACCAGTCTCAACGTCAATAGCGAAGAGGTAACTCTGGGATGCTGGCCTTCTAGGCAGAGTTGCAAAGAAAAAGCCATCTCAGACTGGCCAATAAAAAGAAAAGATTAAGATGGGCAAAATAACACAGACACTGGACAGAGGAAATCTGCCTTGAAGGCCAACATCCTGGAGTCGCCTCTTCAATGTTGACGTTGAGGCTGGTGTTTTGCGGGTACTATTTAATAAAGCTGTCATTTGAGGACCTGTGAGGCGTCTGTTTGTCAACAATAGACATAGACAGTGTGCTTAAAATAATAACACACAAATTATTGTATTTTTCTTGTCTATATTGAATACATAATTTATACATTCACAGTGTAGGTTTGAAAAAGTATGTGAACCCCTAGGCTAATGACTTCTCCAAAAGCTAATTGGACTCAGGAATCAGCTAACCTGGAGCCCAATCAATGAGAAAATATTGGAGATGTTGGTTAGAGCTGCCCTGCCCTTTAAAAAAACTCACAAAATTTGAGTTTGCTATTCACAAGAAGCATTGCCTGATGTGAACCATGCCTCAAACAAAAGAGATCTCAGAAGACCTAAGATTAAGAATTTTTGACTTGCATAAAGCTGGAAATGGTTACAAAAATATCTCTAAAAGCCTTGATGTTCATCAGTCCACGTTAAGACAAATTGTATATAAATAGAGAAAGTTCAGCACTTTTGCTATCTCCCTAGGATTGGCCGTCCTGCAAAGATGACTGCAAAGCACAGCACAGAATGCTCAATTAGGTTAAGAAGAATTCTAGAGTGTCAGCTAAAGACTTACGGAAATCTCTGTTACATGCTAACATCTCTGTTGACGAGTCTACGATACGTAAAACACTAAACAAGAATGGTGTTCATGGAAGGACACCACGGTAGAAGCCACTGCTGTCCAAAAAAAACATTGCTGCATGTCTGAAGTTGGGGCACTCTGTTCACAACGTTGACATCAGCATACCGCTTGCCCACACAACGCCATTCATGTGGTCTGTGGTTGTGAGGCCGTTTGGACCTACTGCCAAATTCTTTAAAATGACATAGCAGGTGGCTTATGACAGAGAAATTAATATTAAATTCTCTGGCAGCAGCTCTGGTAGACATTCCTGCAGTCAGCATGCCAATTGCACGCTCCCTCAAAACTTGAAACATCTGTGGCATTGTGTCGTGTGACAAAACTGCACATTTTAGAGTGCCCTTTTATTGTTCCCAGCACAAGGTGCACCTGTGTAATGATCATGCTGTTTAATCAGCTTATTGATATGCCACACCTGTCAGGTGGATGGATTACCTTGGCAAAGGAGAAATGCTTCCTAACAGGGATGTAATCAAATTTATACATTACATTTTTTTTTTTATTAGCTTTTTGTGCATCTGGAAAATTTCTGGGATCTTTTACTTCAGTCATACTTTTGACCAGAGCCCTATGGGTAAAATGGGGAATAGGGGGTATTTGGGATGCACCCTATGTCAATTAGAAAAAAGAGGTCAATCTCATCAAACCACCCAGTAAGTATGCATACAGCATTCTCACTGTGAATGAATACAAATTGATTTCCCCAGCAAGGCCAGTATTATTTGTTCTGCCTGCCACTAAACATTGGGCGATTTATCATCCAAACATCCCGTGCCAGGGCGAGGGGTTTTGTGTATAGGTACTCTTGGACCTCAGGACTAGTGGGTTTGATGCCCGGCCAGGGGCAATATGGCCGCTTTGCCAGGAGCCCAAGCTGTTAACGCTTGTCTGAGAGTTACCGTAAATCCTTCTTCCTCTACCACTAAGAAGCTCAGAAAGCTACAGCCCTGCTAATCGCCACCCTGAGGTCCTTTACAGGTAGCCCAGCCACTGAGAATTACTTACAGAACGAATTATGATCTCCCTACTCCATGTGTAACAGGGAGCATTGCAATGACACGCAGAGCTCTCAGTGGATTGTTTTCTTGTTATTCATAGGTGAAACAAGGAGCAGCAACTTTGCCTCATGGAATGACGAGAAGAAAAAAAATCATTCAAAAGCTTCTCTCTTCTTTGTTAATCAACAACCTGATCAACTCCATGCGAAGGAGATGTGTTGCGCTGCATGAGGCAAATGGGGGTCACCCCAGATACTGACTGGTTTTCTGATCCACACCCCTACATTTTTGTTTTAAAGGAATCTGTGACCAACAGATGCAAATCTGTTTTCCCAGTCATGTGAAATCCATAGAGTAGGGCCTAATGAATTTATTTAAATTGACAGATTTCCTTATAGGAACTATAATCTAGTAAAATCTTAGACATTTTTGCCTGTTGCGTTTATATATTTGTTCAGTATAAATGTCATCGAAAATGTCATCTACGTAATCCCCAAAAGTAAGAATTTATCCTGAGGACAATAAACAATAACTACTAATACTGCATATAAAATCTCAGCTTTTGTCACGCCCTGACCTTAGAGAGCTTTTTCTGTCTCTATTTTGGGTTTGGTCAGGGTGTGATTTGGGTGGCAATTCTTTGTTCTATTTTCTATGTTTTTGTATTTCTTTGTTTTGGCCGGGTATGGTTCTCAATCAGGGACAGCTGTCTATCGTTGTCTCTGATTGGGAACCATACTTAGGTATCCCTTTTCCCTCTTTTCTGTGTGGGAAGTTGACTTGTGTTTGTGGCACTTAGCCCTCGTGAGCTTCACGGTTGTTTTTGTTATTTATTGTTTTGTTGGCGTCATTTTCTATAATTAAAGGATAATGTACGCTGACCATGCTGCACCTTGGTCCACTTCTTTTGATGGCCGTGACAGCTTTCTGGTAAATAATATTGTTATAAATTGCTGAGGTGTAGTAACTTTTGAGAACATAAGCTCAAGTACACAATATGAACATGATCAAAATGTGAAAATATGAAATATTTTATGATGTATTTCCTTTACAACAAAGCTGTATGAATAAGGCTTAAAATGACTTATATGCTTATATGCTCTAAATATAGCATATGGACATCTCACTATATATATTTTGTTTAAAATCTATTAATTATTCGTGATTAATGGGTATAAATCGATCTCTGAATGTGCTACTGTGATGAAACCCCTCTCCCCTGCTGCGCTACAGTGTAGAGATTGCAGGCAAGTGCTTTGTCAGTGGCTGCGATGTACAGTTCAACCAGGAGTGGATGGACAGTCAGAAGAGCGAATGAAATAGTAGGAGGGACATCCCAGCTCAAGGGGTTTCAGACTTCACATCCTACGTCACACAGGCTCAGAAATACGAATGTGTCTGTGCGAACCAGGGCTATCGCTCAATGCAAGCCATTTCGTTCTACGGTGTCCACAGATCAATTTATACCTGAACATTTCGGTCGAAACTGGATACCAGAACCTAAAAGGTTTAAAAAAAAAGCATATACAGGTAACTGCCAAATAAAGGAAACGCTTGAGTAAATGAGGGATACAAAGTATATTGAAAGCATGTGCTTCCACACAGGTGTGGGTCCATCCTGAGTTAATTTCTTAGGGTCATGTATAAAAATGCCCAGTTGTCCATTATTTTGGCTACCATGGCTAGAAGAAGAGATCTCAGTGACTTTGAAAGAGCGGTCTCAAGGGAGCATAGGGGGTTTAAAGTGTGTGTGTGTGTGTGTGTGTGTGTGTGTGTGTGTGTGTGTGTGTGTGTGTGTGTGTGTGTGTCGCAGCCAACATTTGAACACTTGTGGGAGATTCTGGAGCGACGCCTGAGACAGCATTTTCCACCACCATCAAAACACCAAATGATGGAATTTCTTGTGGAAGAATTCCAGATACTTGTAGAATCTATTCCAAGGCGCATTGAAGCTATTCTGGCACCTCGTGGTGGCCCAGCGCCCCATTAAGACACTTGTTGGTGTTAACTTTATTTTGGCAGTTAGCTGTACATATCTTGAAGCTGTCTTAAATTGGATTGAAGACTAGCCATGTAACCAATGACTATTTAAGGGGCATGCCACTCAGAAATCCTGTCTCAGTTCTAGTAGCTGCTTTGATCAATCAATTGATCGCTATTTGATTCCTCTCCCTTGCAAGTGCTTCTGATTTGCCGCTCACGTACCCAAGTGTTTTCTTTGGCAGTGTCACGACTTCCGCCGAAGTCGGCCCTTCTCCTTGTCCGGGTGGCGTTCGGCGGTCGACGTCACCGGCTTTCTAGTCACCACCGATCCATGTTTCAGTTTCGTTTTGTTTTGTCTGTATTACACACACCTGGTTTCAATTCCTCTATCATGTTCCCTATTTAACCCTCTGGCATTCATTTCTGTTCTGTCCGTGATTGTTTTTGTTGTTAGTGGTTGTTGTATGTGCTAGTGTGTTTGTATTATTCCTATTTTGGAATTTTGCTTGATTTTTGAGTAAACTCCGTTGTGTTGCTCAAAACCTGTGTCCTGCGCCTGACTCCGCTACATATCTGCACACAATTGCTGACAGAATCACGGGCCATTCAAATGGAGTCAGCAGGTGCAGCCAGCCCTTCTCTCCAAGTAGAGGAGCGCGTCCAGCAGCAAGCGACCATGTTACACAGTCTAGGGACAGCCATGGATCGCGTGCTGCAAACAATGGACAGATGGGAGACAGGAGGTCTTCCTGTTAATCCTACCCCATCACCTCCGCCTGCACCTCAATCTACATCGATGTCCACCCTTCCATCTTCAGGACCCAGTGGGATTCGGCTCTCGCTCCCAGGAGCGTATGACGGAAGCTGCCGGGTGCCAGGGGCTCCTACTACAGCTGGAGCTCTACCTGGCAGCTGTTCAGCCGTCCCCTTCGGGACACGAGAGAGTGGGCGCCCTCATCTCCTGCCTGACTGGTAAAGCCCTGGAGTGGGCCAACACCATCTGGGGAAGGGAAGGCCCGACTCTGGATGACTATGAGTACTTCTCTCGCCGCTTCCGGGCAGTTTTTGATCATCCACCTGAAGGGAGAGCGGCGGGAGAGCGATTGTTCCATCTGAGACAGGGGATGAGGAGCGCTCATGAGTTCGCACTGGACTTCAGAACTCTGGCAGCTGGTGCGGGATGGAATGAGCGGGCCCTGATCGATCACTACAGGTGTAGTTTACGAGAGGACGTTCGTAGGGAGCTAGCCTGCAGGGACACCACTCAACCTGGACCAGCTGGTGGACTTGTCTATCCGGCTGGATAACCTGTTGGCCTCCCGCGAACGTCTGGATCGGGGTCCGCCCGTTCCATTTCCCAGCACCTTGGATCCAACACCGATGGAGTTGGGAGGGGATACTATGAGGGGGACCGGAGGGGGCACCAACTGTGGCCGCAGAGGGCACACTGCTGGTCGGTGCTGGGGTGGTTCTCCAGGAAGTCGAGATAGCAGGCGGAGCACTGGTAGGTCATCCCAGGTGAGTAGGCACACAACTCACCCAGACACACATGTGGTTACCTATAGAATTTCCTGAGTTTTCCCCGCATCCCCAGCATAAGGCGCTAGTAGATTCAGGCGCAGCTGGGAACTTTATTGACCGCTCCTTGGCTCATAGCTTAGGGATCCCTATTGTTCCTGTTGATGTTCCCTTCCCTGTACATGCCTTAGATAGTCATCCTTTGGGGTCGGGGCTGATTGGGGAGGTCACAGCGCCCATCGCTATGAGAACGCAGGGGGGTCACGAGGAGAGAATTAGTCTCTTCCTGATCGACTCTCCTGCGTTTCCTGTTGTGTTGGGTCTTCCCTGGTTGGCCTCTCATGATCCGATTATTTCGTGGCAAGAGGGCTCTCAAGGGATGGTCCTGTCAGTGTTCAGGGAGGTGTGTAGGTGTTTCCTTAGGTGCCACTACGGTGGAAAGTCCAAACCAGGTTTCCACCATGCACATTCCCCCCGAATATGCCGATTTGGCACTCGACTCAATTACCACCCCATCGACCGGGGGATTGTGCGATAGATCTCTTGGTAGAAGCTGCACTTCCCAGGAGTCACGTGTATCCTCTGTCACAGGAGGAGATGGTGGCTATGGAGACATATGTCACCGAATCTCTGGGACAGGGATACATTCAGCCTTCCATCTCACCTGTCTCCTCAAGTTTTTTTTTTGTGAAGAAGGATGGAGGTTTGCGCCCGTGTATTGATTATTGAGGTTTAAATAAGATCACGGTAAAGTACAGTTACCCGCTACCACTCACAGCCAGTATGACTACCGTACGGGTTCATGAATGCTCCATCAGTCTTCCAATCCTTTGTAGATTAGATTTTCAGGGACCTGCACGGGCAGGGTGTAATGGTGTATATAGATGACATTCTAATATACTCCGCTACACGCGCCGAGCATGTGTCCCTGGTACGCAGGGTGCTTGGTCGACTGTTGGAATATGGCCTGTACTTCAAGGCTGAGAAATGTCTGTTCTTCCAACAGTCCGTCTCCTTCCTAGGGTACCGCTTTTCATCGTCAGGGGTAGAGATGGAGAATGACCGCATTTCAGCTGTGCGTAATTGGCCCGACTCCAACCACGGTAAAGGAGGTGCAGCGGTTTTTAGGGTTTGCCAACTACTACCGGAGATTTATCCGGGGTTTTGGTCAGGTAGCGGCTCCCATTACCTCACTGCTGAAGGGGGGACCGGTGCGACTGCAGTGGACAGCTGGGGCGGACAGGGCTTTTGGTCACCACAAGGCTATGTTTACCTCGGCTCCCGTGCTGGCTCATCCTGATCCCTCGTTAGCGTTCATAGTTGAGGTGGACGCGTCCGAGGCAGGGATAGGGGCTGTGCTGTCTCAGCGCTCGGGTACGCCACTAAAGCTCTGCCCCTGTGCATTCTTTTCGAAGAAGCTCAGCCCGGTGGAGCGAAACTATGATGTGGGGGACTGGGAGTTGTTGGCTGTTGTCATGGCTCTGAAAGCGTGGAGACATTGGCTTGAGGGGGCTAGACACCCTTTTCTCATTTGGACTGACCACCGCAATCTGGAGTACATCCGGGCGGCGAGGAGAATGAACCCTCGCCAGGCAAGGTGGGCCATGTTTTTCACCCGTTTTGTTTTCACCCTTCCCTACAAACCAGGTTCCCAGAACGTTAAGGCAGACGTACTGTCCCGGCTGTATGATACAGAGGAGCGGTCCACAGATCCCACTCCCATAATTCCAGCTTCTCGCCTGGTGGCACCGGTGGTATAGGAGGTGGACGCGGACATCGAGCGGGCGTCACGTGCAGAGCCCACTCCACCTGAGTGTCCAGCTGGGCGTCTGTACGTTCCGTTTGATGTCTGCGATCGTTTGATCTGTTGGGCTCACACGTCACCCTCCTCTGGTCATCCTGGCATCGGTCGGACGGTGCGCTGCCTTGCTGGGAAGTACTGGTGGCCCACTTTAGCTAAGGACGTGAGGGTTTATGTTTCCTCCTGTTCGGTATGCGCACAGTTCAAGGCACCTATACATCTGCCCAGAGGGAAATTACAACCCTTTCCCGTTCCACAGCGACTGTGGTCACACCTATCGGTGGATTTCGTGACGGATCTTCCCCCGTCGCGGGGTAACACCACGATCCTGGTCGTTGTGGATCGGTTTTCTAAGTCCTGCCGTCTCCTTCCTTTGCCCGGTCTCCCTACGGCTCTACAAACTGCGGAGGCCCTGTTCACCCACGTATTCCGGCACTACGGGGTGCCTGAGGATATAGTTTCTGATCGGGGTCCCCAATTCACGTCTAGAGTCTGGAGGGCGTTTATGGAACGCCTGGGGGTCTCGGTCAGCCTTACCTCAGGTTTCCGACCCGAGAGTAACGGGCAGGTGGAAAGAGTCAACCAGGATGTGGGTAGGTTTCTGCGGTCCTATTGCCAGGACCGGCAGGGGGAGTGGGCGATTTACATCACCTGGACGGAGATGGCCCAAAACTCCCCCCGCCACTCCTCTACCAACCTATCACCTTTTCAGTGTGTGCTGGGTTATCAGCCGGTTCTGGCACCATGGCATCAGAGCCAGATTGAGGCTCCTGCGGTGGATGAATGGTTTCGGCACTCAGAGGAGACATGGAACGCTGCCCATGTGCGGCTACAACGGGCCATCAGGAGACAAAAGGCGAGTGCCGACCGCCACCGCAGTGAGGCCCCGGTGTATGCACCGGGGGAGCAGGTCTGGCTCTCGACCCGAAACCTGCCCCTTCACCTGCCCTGTCGGAAGCTGGGTCCGCGGTTTGTGGGGCCATTCAAAGTCCTGAGGAGACTGAACGAGGTTTGTTATAGGTTACAACTCCCCCTGATTATCACATTAACCCCTTGTTCCATGTGTCTCTCCTCAGGCCGGTGGTGGCTGATCCACTCCAGCAGTCTGAGGTGCGGGAGGTTCCTCCGCCCCCTCTGGACATCGAGGGGGTCCCGGCGTATACCGTACGAGCCATCATGGACTCAAGGCGTCGGGCGAGGGGCCTTCAGTACCTCGTGGAGTGGGAGGGGTACGGCCCGGAGGACAGATGCTGGGTACCGGTGGAGGACATTCTAGATCCTTCAATGCTACAGAGTTTCACCGTCTCCACCCGGATCGCCCTGCACCTCGCCCTCCGGGTCGTGGCCGGTGTCGGCGCGCTGCTGGAGCCGCGCGTCAAGGAGGGGTACTGTCACGACTTCCACCGAAGTCGGCCCTTCTCGTTGTTCGGGTGGTGTTCGGAGGTCGATGTCACCGGCTTTCTAGTCACCACCGATCCATGTTTCAGTTTTGTCTGTATTACACACACCTGGTTTCAATTCCCCTATTATGTTCCCTATTTAACCCTCTGGCATTAATTTCTGTTCTGTCCGTGATTGTTTGTGTCGTTAGTGGTTGTTGTATGTGCTAGTGTGTTTGTATTATTCCTATTTTGGAATTTTGCTTGATTTTTGAGTAAACTCTGTTGTGTTGCTCAAAACCTGTGTCCTGCGCCTGACTCCGCTACATATCTGCACACAATCGCTGACAGGCAGACTCATACCATGGTCTTTATAGCATTCCTGGGTACAAACATTATGTCAATTAGGCCTGTCCTCTTGTTTGTTTGACTTATTTACTTTGACATAAAAACTTTTGAATAACATGTTAGCCCTCCATGTTTAATGTAGGCTAGTTCTATTTTACTGTTAGAAATACAAATCTTTGATGCACAAGTTACAGCATGTTATGGACCAATGATGGTATCAGAGGATCTGGCTACTCTGGTTTTGCTTTGAGATATCATTTGAATGTGACATGTACAGTACATTTGGAAAGTATTCAGACCCCTTCCCTTTTTATTTATTTTTTATTTTTTACATCACAGCCTTATTGTAAAATGGATTCAATCAAAACATTCCTCATCAATCTACACACAATAGCCCATTATTACAAAGTGAAAACAGTTATTTACATAAGTATTCGGACCCTTTGCTATGAGATTCGAAATTGAGCTCAGATGCAAACCGTTTACATTGATCATCCTTGAGATGTTTCTACAACTTGATTGGAGTCCACCTGTGGTACATTCAATTGATTGGACATGATTTGGAAAGGCACACACCTGTCGATATAAGGTCCCACAGTTGACAGTGCATGTCAGATCAAAAACCAAGACATGAGGTCAAAGGAATTGTCCGTAGAGCCCAGAGACAGAATTGTGTCGAGGCACAGATCTGGGGAAGGGTACCAAAAAATGTCTGCAGCATTGAAGGTCCCCAGGAACACAGTGGCCTCCATCATTGTAAAATGGAAGAAGTTTTGAACCACCAAGAGTCCAAACTGAGCAATCGGGGGAGAAGGGCCTTGTTCAGGGAGGTGACCAAGAACCCGATGGTCACTCTGACAGAGCTCCAGAGTTCCTCTGTGGAGATGGGAGAACCTTTCAGAAGGACAACCATCTCTGCAGCACTCCACCAATCAAACCTTTATGGTAGAGTGGCCAGACGGAAGCCGCTCCTCAGTAAAAGGCACATAACAGCCCTCTTGGAGTTTGCCAAAGACACCTACAGGACGCTCAGACCATGAGAAACAAGATTCTCTGGCCTTTCCGTTCACCTTCGCACCCCTGGGCCAGACTACAATCAATCATGGGACCTACTGAAGAGATGAGTCTTCAGTAAAGACTTAAAGGTCGAGACTGAGTCTGCGTCTCTCACATGGATAGGCAGACTATTCCATAAAAATGGAGCTCTATAGGAGAAAGCCCTGCCTCCAGCTATTTGCTTAGAAATTTTAGCGACAATAAGGAGACCGGCGTCTTGTGACCGTAGCGTGCGTGTAGGTTTGTACGGCAGGACCAAATCGGAGAGATAGGTAGCCCATGTAATGCTTTGTAGGTTAGCAGTAAAACCTATAGCGTGTAGATTGATGAGGGGGGAAAAACAATGTAATACATTTTAGAATAAGGCATTAACGTAACAAAACGTGGGAAAAGTCAGGGGGTCTGAATACTTTCCGAATACTTTAAAAAAAAGTTGTTAATGTAACCTTTATTTAACTAGGCAAGTCAGTTAAGAACACATTCTTATTTACAATGACGGCCTAGGAACAGTGTGTTAACTGCCTTGTTCTGGGGCAGAACGACAGATCTTTACCTTGTCAGCTCGGGGATTCAATCTAGCAACCTTTCGGTTATTGGCCCAACGGTTTAACCACTAGGCTACCTGCCGCCCCTCTTAGTGCCAGCATCAATTTGTGGTGGTAAATAGACGGCTACGAAAAATATAGATGAAAACTCTCTTGGTAGATAGTGTGGTGTACAGTTTATCATGAGGTACTCTACCTCAGGTGAGCAATACCTTGAGACCTCCTTAATTTTAGACATTGCAGACCAGCTGTTATTGACAAATAGACACACAACCCCACACTTCGTCTTAACAGATGTATCTGTTCTGTCCTGCCGATGCACAGAAAACTCAGCCAACTGTCTATTATCCATGTCATCGCTAAGCCACGACTCGGTGAAACATAAGATATTACAGTTTTTAACGTCTCGTTGGTAGGATAGTCTCCAGCGGAGACCATGCAGCTTATTTTCCAGTGATTGCACGTTGGCCAATAGAAAGGATGGTAGAGGCAGGTTACCCAATTGCCAACGAATTCTCACAAGGCACTCCGACCTCCGCCCACTGTATTTCCATCTTTTCTTCACGTGAATGACAGGGATTTGGGCCTGGTCTCGGAGAAGCAGTAAATCCTTCGCGTCGGACTCGTTATAAAAGAAATCTTCCTCGAGTTTGAGGTGAGTAATCGCTGTTCTGATATCCAGAAGCTCTTTTCGGTCATAAGAGATGGTAGCAGCAACGTTATGTACAAAATAAGTTACAAACAATGTGAAAAAACACACAAAATAGCACAGATGGTTAGGAACCCGTAAAACTGCAGCCATTATCACAATTAGCCAATTTTCCTTGAATTGGATATCTAAGCCTGCTGTTTGGGCAGTAGAGTAGGTAGGAGAGCCAAGGTCCAACACTGCTCCCACCAGGAGTTCTCAGCCCAGCAGGGTCCCGGGATCAGAACCTACATCAAGGTCTGTCATTGCATGCTGCCTGTACCTCGACCACAGGCCTTAGGGACAGGTAATGGGGCCGGGGGAGAGACTGAGGGGTGGAGGTCTGGACTCTGGAGGAGATGGAAAGACAACACATCAAAGCTGTGTGTAACTAACTACCCTAACTGCACAGTGAGTCCTTTCGCTCGCTGCCACACCATCCTACGACTGCAGGACTGCAGTGTTTACTTGACAGTCGGTGCACAAGAGAAAGATGTACATCACAAATAATACCCTATCCCTCCGGCTGCGTTTACACAGGCAGCCTAATTCTGATATTTTTCACAAGTCAGCTGTGAAAAAGATCTGATGTGATTGGTCAAAAGACCAATTTAGTGGGAAAAAATATCTGCCTGTGTAAACACAACCTAAGCAGTGCACAATTAATTTATATTTTTATGACTGGATGTGTATTTTTTTGTTGGGGAGGGGGGTACAATATTTAAATTCATAAATTAATATTCCGTCCCTTTTTCATGACCCTGTTTTTCAAAGATAATTCATAAAAATCTAAATAACTTCACAGATCTTCATTGTAAAGGGTTTAAACACTGTTTCCCATGCTTGTTCAATGAACCATATTGTTATGAGAATTTTGTTATCAATGTTCATAAACTTCAAATAATCTACTCAGTCTGCAACCCAGAGTTTGTAAGATTCTGGTTGAATGAAGCAGACAAGAGTCCCAACTTACAAAAATCAAAGTGTTTATTCCCGAGAACGTTCTGACGTCCAAATACAAAAACATCCATTTTATACTGGCTCCTTACGCACATACCTTCACACACAAACAGTAGGTATCCTACGCACATACATACACGTTCAAATCTTAAGCCACGCCTTGCTCAGACAGTGAGTGTTTTTCCATTACACAGATACATTGTTTAATCTGCAACATGTTTCATCATTTTCTGCAAGCCTAACAGTTTCTCCCCTCCACGGGTGGAGACAGAATGTCCTGTAAGGAACACAGTAGTCCAGCTTGTCTGTCGATAGCTCCTATTATCATTTGTTTCACACTTGCACCCTGCTTACATACTAAAAAAAGAACAAAAGGTCCTTGTTCTAATTTTGACTAAAACTACACACATCATCAGATTATAGTTTTATGATTCTAATCAATTTCATACAATTATATGGTTTCAGAGTGGAATTATTGTATCATTATCTTTCAACATATAAATGATTTTATCACATATACAATTAATAAACATGCACCCGTGGAACGGTCGTTAACACTAACAGCTAACAGCTAACACTAACCGCTTACAGACGGTAGGCAATTCAGGCCAAAGTTATGAAAACTTAGGACACTAAAGAGGCCTTTCTACTAACTCTGAAAAACACCAAAAGAAAGATGCACAGGGTCCCTGCTCATCTGTGTGAACGTGCCTTAGGCATGCTGCAAGGAGGCTTGAGGACTGTAGATGTAGCCAGGGCAATAAATTGCAATGTCCGTGCTGTGAGACGCCTAAGACAGCGCTACAGGGAGACAGGACGGACAGCTGATCATCCTCGCAGTGGCAGACCACGTGTAACAACACCTGCACAGGATCGGTACATCCGAACATCACACCTGCGGGACAGGTACAGGATGGCAAAACCAACTGCCCGAGTTACACCAGGAACGCACAATCCCTCCATCAGTGCTCAGACTGTCCGCAATAGGATGAGAGAGGCTGGACTGAGGACATGTAGGCCTGTTGTAAGGCAGATCCTCACCAGACATCACCGGCAACAATGTCGCCTATGGGCACAAACCCACCGCCGTTGGACCAGACAGGACTGGCAAAAAGTGCTCTTCACTGACGAGTCGCGGTTTTGTCTCACCAGAGGTGATGGTCGGATTCGCGTTTATTGTCGAAGGAATGAGCGTTACACCGAGGCCTGTACTCTGGAGCGGGATCGATTTGGAGGTGGAGAGTCCGTCATGGTCTGAGGCGGTGTGTCACAGCATCATCGGACTGTTTGTCTGGCTTGTTGTCATTGCAGGCAATCTCAACGCTGTTCGTTACAGGGAAGACATCCTCCTCCCTCATGTGGTACCCTTCCTGCAGGCTCATCCTGACATGACACTCCAGCATGACAATGCCACCAGCCATACTGCTCGTTCTGTGCGTGATTTCCTGCAAGACAGGAATGTCAGTGTTCTGCCATGGCCAGCGAAGAGCCCAGATCTCAATCCCATTGAGCACGTCTGGGACCTGTTGGATCGGAGGGTGAGGGAGAGGGCCATTCCCCCCAAAAATGTTCGGGAACTTGCAGGTGCCTTGGTGGAAGAGTGAGGTAACATCTCACAGCAAGAACTGGCAAATCTGGTGCAGTCCATGAGGAGGAGATGCACTGCAGTACTGCAGTCCTTGAACTACATAGGGAATGGGGTGCCATCTAGGACGGACCCAAAAAAGGGAAGACCACCAGCAGTCGCCACCCGTCGGGCACTGAGCACGAACTGGGGCTCATCTTTGTTGAACATGGCTCTGGTACCTGCTTCCTAGTCACCTCCGACTGGGCAGCCTGGACTGCCGGAGACTATATTTAGCAACAAACTGAAAAACAAAACCCCTTCATTCTTAAAAAGTGTCCTGCTTAGGTTTCTATTGAGATGGGCTGGGGGGGTTTAGACTAGAGGAGGTGAGGTGAGACGTTTTGTGGACTCTGCACTCTGGTGCTTGAGTGGTGATTTGATTTGCACACGGTGGTGGACTGGTGATGGTGTAGACGTTTTTTCTCACAGCATTCACCTGTAAATACATGTTTATACTGCAGACAGTTGCCCTCTGGTGCAGCTCCTCTCCTAAGCATAGTTATATCAGCCCTGGTGGGATATTTAAAATTGAATTGAGTACATAATCTGATGGTCAGCCAGAACAAGGAAGAAAGACAACTCAAGACAGTGGTGGGTTTCTTCTTGGACAACACGTCTCGTCTTCTGGACACCTTGTCTAGCGTCAGATTTAAAGTACATCTTGTAAGGTGTTTAAAATAACACATATCCTTGGGGAGCATAGTCAGAAATACTGGCAGGCTGGCAGAGAGAGACAGGGGTTGGCTCGTCATAGAACCACTGAGCTCCTCAACCAAGACCACAGACAAAACCTGGTTTTAAAAAGGGTGCGGACAGTTACCAGTGCGGTCTTTTCTGCATAAGTGACGTTTCACAAAGACATAGACGTCGTATTATGCCATCGGTGTTGATGAAATGGCAACTGAATACACATGCTATAGGGTGATTGTAGCACAGAGGCTCTGTTCATTGAATTGTGAGGAGACAATAATTGACCAAAAATGCACAAAAAACTGCGCTATCGGGAAATAACCTCACACCTCTGGGGGCGGCAGTTCCAAAAGAGGTCATGCCTAGTGTTAAATGTTCTTGTTTCTCCCCAATACGCCTGACTATATATTCATGCCTCTCTTTCCATGTTTGATTCAGAGGGTGGAAAGACTCACAGTAAGAGCACCGATGTGATTGGAGTTTGGCCTGGGAGCTTGTTCAAATCCAAGGTGAGTAGGTAGCCTACCTACTACGTACACTACCTCATGGGTGATGACTGGTGTGTTCTCTTCCCTCACTGACATTAGTCTAAGTGCCGTGGTGTCAGTTAACTCGCCACTGGCACCAAGAGCACCAGGACTACTTAATGCCAGAAGTAGCGAGCTGTCCTGGAATTCTTAACAAGCAAGACATAGAGAAACAAACCCTTTATTCAGCAGAGGAGAGCGTAGAAAAAAAACGGATAACTTAGCGAGGTTACCACAAAGTGTACGTTAAATCCCACATAGGAAAAGGGAGGGATAAAAGAGATGGAGAGAGATGGAGGAGATGGAGGGTGGGGGAGCGCGAAGTGAACTTCCAATTCCATTCCAAAAGTGGATAAAAAACAGTTGGGATGTTGCTGACTGTCATTTTTTCTTGCGTTCAAAATACAGGCCGGGATATAAAACAAAGCCATGGTTGTCATGCTAAAGGATCCTGCTGCTGAAGAGGTGTCAAATTATTGTACCTCAGCTGGATACGTGGGTGTTGGAAGCCAGGGGGTGAGGACGGTGCCAAACCCAGTAGACTTTGGCAGATCTGTCCCCTCACCGCTGGCACGGATCAACCCCGCTCGCTGTGAGGCTTCAGATCATCGATAGGCCTCTGGCAGATTGGCAACCATACACACTACTACAAGAAACCATGCAAACCATGCAATAATATGACTGCCACTGACTCCCAACACTTAACCTATCATGAGGAGGGTCATTGGATTGAAGAAAAAAAACAAGTTAACATGACAACAACACTTGTCAATTCCTGTTTGTAGGCCTATCTCCACCCAATCCCGTTATAACTGACACCAACACTGACCTACACCTCTTTTGTGGTACAAAGAGGTCAGCGCTAAACTAGAGAGGGGCACGTCCAAACAGTATAGAGATGGAACGAAACGTTTTTATGATTACATGAATAAAATAATAGCGAGGCAAAGTGCTAGGCTGTTTTACCAGAGCGTGTGGGTTTGCCTGCTTTTGCACATTGCTTGAGCTTGAGACAGCTCTGAACTGAATGACAGCTAATGGCTAGACTGGAGCTGTTCTGAGGAATACCTATGAGTAAGCGAGCATTGTCTTAGTTGGGCCTACATTTGTATGAAGTACATTGTCAAAGTACATTGCACTAAGTGCGTTTAAAGTGTGTGACAAAACTGGCAAGACCATTGATGGCCTTGAGGGTAAACCCAGCAAAAAAACAGACTGTGCTCTTTATTTCACAATATGCTCAATTACAATTTGTTGTTCTGCTGAAAAAACAGTAATATGATCATTCTTCCATCTTTGCTGTAGTCAAAAGCAACTGTTTCTTTCTGTAGATCAACTTCCCATTATCAGAACACCAATACCGGACGATTTGTCTTTTTATTTATATATATATATATATATATATATATATATATCATTCACACTCTAGAGATGAATTGAAAGCATTCATGTTTCATACACAGAACATTGGAAAAATACTTTTCAACACTCACTTCCATTTCAATGCGAGACCTTTATTATTTATTTAATTTAAATGTTTGGAATAAAGGAACATTCTTTTTAGGTAGCGATGTCTGATTTGCTCTGTAACATTCAAGCCTCTGTTACAAAGTGCTTACTATTTCTTGTCTATGCAAACAACTATGGGTGGGCACCCATAGTTTAAACTGACCGCCCAAATAATTCTTATCATTTTAAAACACATGAAGAATATTGAGAATCAATGCTTGGCTTGTGATCCATGAACTGCTTTGAAATTGCGAAATACATTATTGACATGCTATTCCTTAGGATCATTAACGTGTGAATAAAGGAAAATAATGATCAAAATCTTCATTTTTGAAAATCATTTTCTGTCTTTGACATCACCTCTCCACCTACATGTAGGCAAATGACCCCAATCACACCAAACAAGTCTCTTATTGTGAGCTATTGTAGATCCATTCTCCATCCACTCATCGTCCACTCTCCACTCTCCAATTCATGGCTTAATTGTCAAATTGATGTTGGTCAGCAATATTACTTTACGTTTGTTCAACGAAGGTTAAACGTGTTCAACTATGTTTGTCTAAATTACCCTTGACCATTTTAGTGCTATGTCGATTACGAAATTGACGTTAAATTGAAATAACATTTACAATGCTTAGAATCTCCATTGAAATAGCTTTATAGCCCAGGACAGGAAACAGTCATTTAGCAGACACTCTTATCCAGAGGGACTTTCAGGAGCAACATCTTTTTAAATAGTTTTCTGTCTTTGATTTCACCTCTCCATCTACACATAGGCAAAGGTCCCCATTCAGACAAGACAAGTCTCTTATTGTCAGCTGTTGTAGATCCACTCGCCATCCACTCTTCATGGCCTGATAAAACAATTGAGGCTCAAGCTCGGACAGGAATTACAGTGAAAGGCTAAAGCATTGAGGTGTTGCCATGTCCCTCGATCTGGCCCTATGTGACTGTTAGTGCTGTTGAAGGTTTCTGCTGGTTGATTTATTAGGTAAAGTTAACAGTACAGTGAGGCTCCAGACTCCAGAACGACAGGCGGCCTGCCCTGGTAGACAGGCTGCCGGCCCGGCAGACCTAGGTTCAAATACTAGTTGAAATCTTTGAGTGTTTGCTGTTGCCTGCCTGCAGTGCCACATGGGCGGGGTTTACCGTTTTGACGCTATTCTATTGGTTCCATTGTGCCAGGAAAGCTCAATCAAGCATCGATAAAGTATTTGAAAGTATTTCAAATAGTATTTGAACCCAAGGCTGCTGCTCCGGTGAAGGGCTGCTGTGCCAGGCAAATGAGCTCAGTGTCCAGACATCCAGGATGGAGAAAGGATGGAGAAAGGGAAACGGACAGAGCCAAAGGGCATGCCAGTGCCACCTGCACATCACAGCACAGGAGTCTTTTGAGAAAAGTCTCTGGCTCTTTGGTTCTTTGGCTTTTCCAGGCATCGCCGGGGCTGGGCGGTTGGTTGGGTAACGGTGTTCTTTCAACCATGCAAGGCGGGCCGGTGGGCAGCACAGGGAAACTGAGCAGAAGCAGATCTGCTTGCCCTGCCGGACTGAGGTTCCTGGGCCAAGTTAAGCACGGAAATATTTATTTCCTGTTCATTCAAGTCTGGCAGTCACCTGTAGAGTTACCCTCTCTCTCTGTTCATCCTGATCCTGAGTTACCGGCCAGGCAGGTGGCCCCTCGGTTTAACCGTGTCAGTCAGCCAAAGAACTAGGCTACGTATGGTCAACTGGGTTCGTGACTAGGTTAAACCATGTAGGTCAGCAGTATTACTTTACGTTTGTTCAATGAAGGTTTAACAGGTTCAACTAAGTTTGTCTGAATGACCCTTGACCATTTTAATGCTATGTTGCTTACAAATATGATGTTTCATTTCAATAAAATGTACAATGCTCAGAGTCTCCATTGAAATAGCTTCATAGCCCAGGACTAGGCATAATACACTACATGACCAAAAGTATGCGGACACCTGCTCGTCGAATAGCTCATTCCAATATCATGGGCATTAATATGGAGTTGGTCCCACCTTTGCTGTGTTCCAGTAGATGTTGGAACACTGGTAGTTGCAACCGAGGACAGACGATTTTTACATGCTACGCACTTCAGCGGTCCCATTCTGTGGCCTACCACTTTGTGGCTGAGCCGTTGTTGCTTCTAGACGTTTCCACTTCACAATAACAACACTTATAGTTGAACAGGGAAGCTCTAGCTGGACAGAAATTTGATGAACTGACTTGTTGGAAAGGTGGCATCCTATGAAGGTGCCATGTTGAATGTTGAAAGGTGCCATGTTGAGCTCTTCAGGAAGGCCATTCTACTACCAATGTTTGTCTATGGAGATTGCATGGCTGGGTGCTCGATTTTATACACCTGTCAGCAACGGATGTGGTTGAAATAGCCGAGTCCACTGATTTGAAGGGGTGGCCACATATTTTTGTATACAGTGCGTTCGAAAAGTACTTTAAAATAAATACCTGAAATACCTTGTTTACATAATTATTCAGACCCTTTGCTATGAGACTTGAAACTCTGCTCGGGTGCATCCTGTTTCCATTGATCATTTTTAGTGAACCAGGCAAGTCAGTTAAGAAGAAATTCTTATTTTACAATGACGGACTACCCCGACAAAACCCTCCCCTAACCCAGACAACGCTGGGCCAATTGTGCACCGCCCTATGGGACTCCCAATCACAGCCGGTTGTGATACAGCCCGGGATCGAAACAGGGTATGTGGTGACGCTTCTAGCACTGAGATGCAATGCCTTACACCGCTGTGCCACACGGGAGTCCCAAGTTGTTTCTACAACTTGATTGGAGTCCACCTGTGGTAAATGCAATTGTGATTAGACATGATTTGGAAAGGCACACACCTGTCTATATAAGGTCCTACCGTTGACAGTGCATGTCAGAGCAAAAATCAAGCCATGAGGTCGAAGGAAGTGTCCTTAGAGCTCCAGGACAGGATTGTGTCGAGACACAGATTTGGGGTAGGGTACCAAAAATAATCTGCAGCATTGAAGGTCCCCAAATGGAAGAAGTTTGGAACCACATAGAATCTTCCCAGAACTGGCCAACCGTCCAAATTGAGCAATCGGGGGAGAAGTGCCTTGGTCAGGGAGGTGACAGAGCTCCAAAGTTCCTCTGTGCAGATGGGAGAACCTTCCAGAAGGACAACCATCTCTGCAGCACTCCACCAATCAGACCTTTATGGTAGAGTGGCCAGATGGAAGCCACTCCTCAGTAAAATGCACATGACGGCCAGCTTGGAGTTTGCCAAAAGGCACCTAAGCACTAAGACCATGAGAAACAAGATTCTTGGGTCTGATGAAACCAAGATGCTGTGGAGATGTTTTTCAGTGGCAGGGATTGGGAGACTAGTCAGGAACGAGGGAAAGTTGAACGGATCAAAGTACAGAGATCCTTGATGAAAACTGTTCCAGAGAGCTCAGGACCTCAGACTGGGGCGAAGGTTCACCTTCCAACAGGACAACGAACCTAAGCACACAGCCAAGACAACGCAGCAGTGGCTTTGGGACACAGCCAGAGCCCGGACTTGAACCCATCGAACATCTCTGGAGAGACCTTAAAATAGCAGTGAAGCGACGCTCCCCATCTAACCTGACAGAGCTTGAGAGGATCTGCAGAGACGAATGGGAGGAACTCCACAAATACAGGAGTGCCAAGCTTGTAGCATCATACCCAAGAAGACTCGAGGCTGTACTCGCTGCTAAAGGTGATTCAACAAAGTACTGAGTAAAGGGTCTGAATACATATGTAAATGTGGTATTTCAGTTTTTTTTATTTTATACATTTGCAAAAAATTCTAAAAAACAGTTTTTGCTTTATCATTATGGGGTATGTTGTGTAGATTGATGAGGGAAAAAAAGATTTAATCCGTTTTAGAATAAGGCTGTAACGTAACAAAATGTGGAAAAAGTCAAGGGGTCTGAATACTTTCCGAATGCACTGTATATAGTATATGTGTCCAGGAACAGTTACATTTTAGCAGACACTCTTATCCAGAGCGATTTATAGGAGCAAGTGCCTTTCTCAAGGGCACATCAACAGATTTTTCTGTTGCTCGGGGATTCAAACCAGCTACCATTTCTGTTCCCGGCCTTTTGCTCTTAACCGCTAGGCTACCTGTCACCCTCGACAATAGGGCCCATAGAATTTCATCGAGAGCTCTTTAGCTATGGATACTATATCAGCTGCTGCCTAAACAAGGAATCGTTCACTTTGCAGGGTGGTTTTGTTGGCCGGTGAAAACCTTCCCTTAACTGTGCTGCAGGTGTAGAGTTGCTGAGGGACGCTGGGAGGGTGAATGCCCTAAGGTTGTATCAGAGAGCCAGGTCTGTGCTGGGGGACACAGGATGGATTTCTGCTTGGGCAGGGCTGCTGGGCTGGTGATTGTGTTTGGCGTGCAGCATAGTAGCTCTCCTGGCATGGGCTCTGCTTAGCTATGCACATAGGGCCCATGATCTCTTAAATTACAGCAAGTAGGATAAAAGATCTACGGGGTTGAAAGTTCTAACTCCTGTACTAACATCTACTGGGATGTTGGTTGTGATTCAGAGGTCGTTTCAGGGCCCATATTCAAAAAGTGTCTCTGAGTGTGTGCTGATCTAGGATCAGATCCCCTCTGTCCATGAAATCTTATTGATTTATGATCTTAAATGCAAAACTGATCCAATGTCAGCACTTTGAGACTTGTGAATATGTCCCTAGATCTTGAATATGTACAGTATCAAGGTTGTGTTGACCTTAGTATTAATTAGATATGACTCTATTACATATTGGGTACATGTTGGGTCAACATTAAGTTTTCCTCTAAATTACCTAAAATGCCATGAGTCGTCAGCGGCCTCGACAGGGATTTTAAAAACATATTTGTCATTCATTTCGAAGCGTGACTGTTCACCTAACATTTGTCTGAACTGAAGCAGCCCAGGCAGTACGCACGGACATGGCTGTGCTTTCTGTGTTCGACAGCCAAACAAAATGGAAAAAACTCCAATAATAATCATGCAAATATATGGAGTACTTAGTTGTTATGGCACCAGTACGTGGAGAGCCAAATGGGCATCAACAGAGGGGCCAAGAGAGGGAGTCTCAGTTTCTCCTGCAGAGAGAAATGTCCACAACTAAGTGTTTTTGTCAACAGACAAAAATATACTGTGTGAGCAGACTGAGCTGCGGCACTACTGGATGGATGGACGGCTGGCTGACTGTTCATAGGCCAGGACACACAAATCTCCTCTTCAGCTCCTGTGAAACACAGAGCGCCTAGCACCCGCATCCTACCCTCCTTACATCCCTCCACCTCTCCCTCCATTTGTCCCTCCCTCTGGAACAGGAAACGACAGAGGGGCTGATCTTAATTAGTTTGGCAGTTATGAATAACATCCTCAGTGGATTAAGGAGATTGTTGTTGTAGGTTTGTGCAGGGGGCAGTGAAACTGTCCCACCAACCAACCACCCAATGGTTCTGATTCAGTTATTGTATAATGGCACACACACACACACACACACACACACACTTTGACTGTGTATCCAGCGTCACGGAGCTGTTGGAACTTTTTGAACCCACCCAGGCAGGATTAAGATCACACAAGGGGCCTATTTAATCAAACCCGCTTTGGGAGGCTGAAAAACGTGTTTGAAGTAAGGTTAGTAGATTACCTGTTGGTTACACACATAATTAATTAACATTGTCTAAAGAATGTGGACTCACACAATGTAATTTTGTTCACCTGTGAACTCAATTCCTCATGCAATCTACCTGGCTGTCTCCATGCATTGAACATATAAAACTGCTTTCATCATCAAGTTTAAAACCATTGAAATCTCACATCTTCAATCAATTTCACCAGTATTTATTTTGTTGTGTCAGTGGAATTTGATCAGATTCACTGGTTGGTAAAAGGTTGACTTTTCCTACACTCCTCCCGCGGCGGCAGTTGGCTCGATTGGGATTCAGAAATGTTTCAAATCCAAGATAAACTGGGAGTCTTGTGTTAAATGTTTTTCCAAATGATAAAAAAAATCTATTTTTAGAGGAACTTTTGGATCTTTGAGTTGGGATTTCAGACCTCTGTGACCTCTACCAAGTCCCCACCCATCACGCTGTTTCATTCTTGATTATAGAGTGTGTTACATTCTTGACTTTCTGAGTATGTGAATCTTATCTGAGCTATCTATAAAAGACTACAAGTCATATTATAAGGCTTATAATAATGTTATGCCTCTCTTTGACTGACTCCAAATGGCTTTTAGCCAGGACCATTATAAGAAGATAACAACAGGTTATAAGGGGGTCATAAAATCCCATGACAAGTCTTATGTATATACATAATGCATTATATCTACAGGCTTTAAGTGGAATGTTATATTTAGGCCACGGAGAGCCTAAACATCTCTTGTAGTTTGGTGCCAAACAAGTTCATTGACAAGGCTAAAAGATGACAATCAAATGCTCTGCAGGCTCAGATGAAGGTCTTTGTGTCTGAAAGCTACCTGGAACATTATAATATTAAATTTGTTTTGATCTAAGTGTGCAGAGACTCTTCTACAATTTAATCGGGCTATGACATGTCTACTGAATTCTGTAGCTCAGTTGGTAGGGCATGGATAGTGGGTTCGATTCTTGGGACCACCCATACGTAAAATGTATGCATGCATGACTGTAAGTTGCTTTGGCTAAAAGCATCTGTCTAATGTCATATATTTAAGTGTTAAGGCCCGAGAAGCAAGTGTTTTGAGGATATATTGGCACGGGTGTTGATAGACCCAAGACAAAATCAAGGCAACCATGCCAATGTATCCTCCTAACACCGGCTTCAAGGGCATTATCACTTTTATACAACTGGTTACCAAGAGTATTAAAATAATGATTTACATACAGTATTTTCATTAACTTAAGTTTTATCAATTTATTCACAGTATTTCATCCTTCCACAAGATATAGTCCCAACACAAATCTAGGGTTACTATCCAAGCCGGCTGGTCGTTCATTCTATCAGTTCGGTCGCCAGAGACACGACCCAGTCGTTAAATCTTTTTGTTCTATGGACATGACCCAGTCGTTCGTTCGAAATGTTCTATTGCAATACTGGCTGGCAACGTTCTTATCCCTTGCTTGCTAGCTAGCCAACTAAGGCTAACTTACAGTAACGTCAAACAGTGCAGCCAGAATAACAACAAAGTAGCTGCATTTGCATTTGTTGAAGCTGTTTTCTAGAGACATTTATTTGGACGCATCCATAACAATGAGCTAATGTGTAACGGCTTTCCTCTTCCTCTTCATCCGAAGAGGAGGAGCATGGATTGAACCAAAATGCAGCGTTGGAATATGACATAATGAATTTATTGAACGAAACGAAGACGAACACGAAAAACACTTTGAATGACTTACAAAATAATAAACGATGTAGACAGACTTGAACTAACGAACTTACATATAACGAAGAACGCATGAAACAGGAACAGACTACATAAACCGAACAAACAAACCAAAAACAGTCCCGTGTGGCGCAACGTACATAGACAGACACAGGAGACAACCACCCACAAACAAACAATGTGACACCACCTACCTTAATATGATTCTCAATCAGAGGAGATGAAAACCACCTGCCTCTAATTGAGAACCATATCAGGTACCCATTAAACCAACATAGAAACACCTAGACTGCCCACCCAAACTCACGTCCTGACCAACTAACACATACAAAACTAACAGAAAACAGGTCAGGAACGTGACATAATGATGTACGATTTCACCTGGCATAGAAAATGTGCTCTCTCGTCTGGACACTGTTGTTCAGAGGAGTTGGCCAACAACACAGCTAACACAATCACTTCAAACTGAAGGTGTAAAGACCGCGAACTAGCTGCACTTCATTTGGTTTTTACCTGTTTTTTGTTATTGACATTTATTTGTATATATCCATAGAAATTATGCTCATTCATGATTTAGACTGGCTGAGAAAAGGTGCCTGTAACGGCTTTCTTCCTGGGATGAAGGAGAGGACCAAAAGGCAGCGCAGTTAGTGTTCAACATATTTAATCAGACGATGCACGGTGAACATTAACAAATAACAAACCGTGAAAGCCGAGACAGTCCTATCTGGTGCAGAACACAAACACAGAGACAGGAAACAACCACCCACAATCCCCAACACAAAACAAGCCACCTATATATGATTCTCAATCAGGGACAACGATTGACAGCTGTCTCTGATTGAGAACCATATTAGGCTGAACACAGAAACAGACGAACTAGACACACAACATAGAATTCCCACCCAGCTCACGTCCTGACCAACACTAAACAAGCAAAACACATAAGAACTCTGGTCAGGACGTTACACTGCCTGTCTGTCTGTCATCCCAACTCCCGACCCCTACACGTTCATTGAATTTCAATACTGAAAGAATGTTGCAAATGTCAGAGAGACAGACAGCAAGGTTTATACAAATCTCCGCTATTGAAAACCAATTGCTAGTCTAAAAGAAATGGGAGATAATGTCTAGATGTTTTTTACACTGGAGATCAAGTTGATAAATTGTCTGGCTGGGCTGATAAAACAGTGGATTGCGCAGTGAGATGGAAGAGAATAAATAGGGATTTCAACATCATAGCTTTAGCCGGTGGTAACTTGTGGAATAGACACCGGCTGGAATGCGGTTTTAACCAATCAGCATCCAGGATTAGACTCACCTGTTGTATAATATATTATATGTTACAGTGTATATATTATTGACTCTATATAGAGGCCTAGTTCTGTAAGTTTCCAAAAGTTAACACCATTGCAAAAATCTTTATCTAGCCATGAGAGGTTATAAACATTGATCCAAAAATATATCTATATATTATCTGATATTCACAGTTTCTGCATAGTACTGTAGGCCTAGTATTTCATTTTTACATTAACTCATTTTGAAACATGTGATCGTTGATAATTGCAGTCTCCGCTTTGATCATCTTTCAGAGGGCACGACTGTTATGCTTGAGGCACTTACTATGATTCTTGGCCCGCCACATATTTTCTGTGTAAATGACATACAAAGAAAGCTTAAGAGGTGTTTCTCAAGGGCTCAAAAAAATGTACGCTTACACTCCATTGGCAAGTCGGCTATGGAAAACCTGAACTATAAACTTCAAGCACTGTATTCTGTGTGGTTTGAGGCTGAGGGCTGAGGTGGGCAGGGGATCCATTGCTTGGTTTCTACTGCAGCGGCATCCCAGAAAGGCAAGGTTGCATCCCAGAAAGGCAAGTATGCATCCCAATTGGCACCCTATTCCCTGTATAGTGTGCACTACTTTTGACCATAGCCCATTTGGGACACAGACCAGGTCTAGTTGAAGGTCAGGTAGTAGAAGGCAACAATCTGGCACCTCAAACCACTATCACTGTGGCAACATATAGGGCCCTCACCACCACAAAGTTTAAAAGCCTGTCATGCCCCAAGGACCAGCCAGACAGTGGTCAGAAACATATTTTTATGACTCCCCCTCCTCGCTCTCTCTCTCTTGTTCAATCTCTCTCTCTCTCTCTCTAAAGAAATGGCTGCATACATTCTGCCTGGAAATGCAGCAGCCAGCAGGTCAAATTGGTCATGGACATTTCCGTGCGAGATAATGTCTGAAAGAACAGCTTGTACATAATGTTAATAATATTCCAATGTACGCCCGTGTCAAACAATGTTTGAGATGTTTAATGTAACACTGTTTATAGTAACAGATTTCCTTTGTCGCTTATGGTCTGTGAAATGTGAAGTGCGCTCCACGAATACGTGGATAACACTGCCATCTTCAGATGGGGGTGCAGTTTCATCAATGTTATGAAATTGAAAATGTACATTGGAAATGTAATTAGAAAGAACTTTTAACTATGCCAATATCCATCTGGGCAGAAATCCAGAAATTCCGGGCAGAATTCAACATATTTTGACTGTCGATTACGCCTACGGATGTTGCAAGCTCCACAGGGCTCTTTCTTTGTGGCGGGGTGCGTTTGTTTTTTTCAAGACTGACCAATCACCATCTAGTTTCTTGAGGTCTAGCGTCCAATACCTCTCCTCTTTGTTGCCTGACATACGATCGCGGACTATGCCGCGGACAGACAGCAAAAAAAGGGTCCAGGTTTTAGCTAATACCGTTCTTTAAATGGTTTGAATCTGTATTTACTTGTTCAGTTTCAATATACCATCACAGTGCAGCTGTATTTTAACAAAACAATCTAAGCCGGGACACGCGATGGAGAGTGAATATTTCTAAGATAAAAAAATAAGTACGTAAAGTTGAACCGGATAGCTAGCTCATGATAGCTGAATAATCGTTGCTGGGCACCAGTCTTTTTGTGTACCGACACTTCCAACTCTGCACGTTCCCTTGTTGTTACGCCCGAGCTTGCTAACTGCTCAATTTAAGCATTACCTAGCTAAATTACACCCGCCTACTGTTTCAGCTACGAGAAAGGAAACGGGCATGGGCGAATTTCTCGAAAATCCGTCAGTTCTCACGAAGGATAAACTCAAAAGTGAGCTCACGGCCAACAATGTGCCGCTTCCCATCTCTGAGCAGAAGAAACGTGTATATGTTCAATTGTACTTGAAGAACTTGACCGTTCTGAACCAGAAAAGTCCACTTACAGACATGTTCTCCAGTGATGAAGAACTACCTACCTCTATAGTCTCCAACAAGAGTCTTTCTGGAAGAGTAAGTTATGAATATGTTATTATTGGTCATTACAGTGCTATGAATTGATTTTGTAATGCATGAAATTACTAGGTACCTGTGTTAAATGATTGTTGCCTTTCCATTAGCCCATTAATCTGACCGAGAGCAACCTTTCCATATAACGTTAATATTATTCATTTAAATATCCCCTTCCTGTTTCTTCCCCTCTTAAAACGTCTTAAGGATCTGACCCTTTTTTTCAATTTTCGCCTAAAATGACATACCCAAATCTAACTGCCTGTAGCTCAGGACCTGAAGCAAGGATATGCATATTTTTGATACCATTAGAAAGGAAACACTTTGAGGTTTGTGGAAATGTGAAATTAATGTAGGAGAATATAACACATTAGATCATATTTGAAATGCAAGAGAAAGGCCATAATGTATTATTCCAGCCCAGGCGCAATTTAGATTTTGGGCATTAGATGGCAGCAGTGTATGTGCAAAGTTTTAGACTGATCCAATGAACCATTGTATATCTGTTCAAAATGTTGTATCAAGACTGCCCAAATGTGCCTAATTGGTTTATTAATACATTTTCAAGTTCATAATTGTGCACTCTCCTCAAACAATAGCATGGTATTATATCACTGTAATAGCTATTGTAAATTGGACAGTGCAGTTAGATTAACAAGAATTTAAGCATTCTGCCCATATCAGATATGTCTATGTCCTGGGATTTTCTTTGTTACTTACAACCTCATGCTAATCACATTAGCCAACATTAGCTCAACTGTCCCGCGGGGGGGACACCGGTCCCATAGAGGCCTCTTAAACCATATTCACACGGGACCTGTATTACTAGAGAACGTTGGTTATTATGTAATTATTACTCCAGAATGTCTTTTATTCCAGAGGACCTTTCGGACAGGATTATTTTTTTTCCAAACTGTCCCCTGGAATTCTTACTTTAAAAAAATATATATAAATTGACAGTTATGATGGAAGCCTACAGGGATTTATTCTAGGCATGAAGATATTTCAACATGTCCAGCTGATAGTGCCACACTGATAAGTCGAGCTTGGTTTCTAAAACATACCAAACCATCTTTGGTATAGTGTCATAATAATCGATCAGCAGTACGTCCTAAATGCCTCCCAGCCTTTGAATGTGAGCTAAACGGTGCATTTGAGATGCGTTTTTAAGGCCATGGATGAGAAAGTTAACTTATCATTTCCAAATGTTTAGATCGGTTGTGCTGCTGCTTTGCGATGTATTAACAGCAAGGGCTGCGTTAAATAAGCACAATATTTTTTTGTGATTCATTTGGCAATATTCAATTCATACACACGAAACGTACACAAAAGCATTCACTGTGAAAGTCGATACATTTAGGCCATTCATATATAGCTTATAGGCAGCACTTCTTTCGATTTCTCGAAGCAGTTGTTTTCTTGCTCAAACTGCGAGCAACACCTGTCAAACACAGACCTTTCTCCCATAAAACAGGGATGGCGATTCGCACGGGACTAGTATTTTCAGAGGACCTTGGACTTTGCCAAAAAACACTAGGTTATTCTGGCTGGAATTATTACTCTCCTGCCATGTAAAAATGACTGAGATGGCAGATTCGGGCGGGACTAAAATTACAGATGTGGTGTTTTGTGCTCGTGCACATAATTACATTTTCCGACCTCCCCCAGTAAAACGAATCCCGTCTGAATAGGGCTTTACTCATTGGTTCTCTAATGTCTGTGTTCTTTCTAGATATTATTAGTTAAAAAGGAAACAGGCTAGTCTTCGGTCTCTAGATAAACTTTTTACCCAGGTCTATGAAATGACACCCATAATCCATCCATCCACAGAAATCCACCAGGAAGACTGACAACCCTCGGTCAGAAGAAGTGGAAGTGACAGACCTTAAAGATGCAGGCTTAAACGATGAGCTGTTGAAGCATGGCGTCAATGTTGGACCCATAGTTAGTGAGTCTTCCTTATGTTTTACTCAGGGTGTGTCTTAAAATGGCTTCCTCTCCTTTCCTCGTTCCGCTACTTCATCTGCATTGATCTGAGAAGATACGCTTTCACCTCTTCAGTTCTTGTACATCTGTGCAGATGATGGAAATGAGACCAGGAGTGGAAGCCACTTTAGACTATTGAGATGCACCAACAGACTCAAACAGTCAGTGAGAGATCCTTGACTAAATGTACCCCCTTCACTTCTAACTTGTTTCCCCTTGTCTTCAGGCTGCACTCGCATTCTTTATGAGAAGAAGCTTCAGAAGCTACTGGATACACCTGCCGCTGAGGCTACCCCTAGCCTATCTGAAACTGCCACAGTTACCGCTGCAGCAGTCAAGGCAGTCTGCAACCAGAACGGCAACACACTCTCTGACCAGTACAGTGACAAGGACGAAGGTGAGATGAGATATTAGTTACAACTGCACAAGAACATGCACCATTAATTAAGCAGCACACTTATTCGGCGCATGTGACTAATAGATTTTGATTTGATTTGATTCAGGGTTGGTTTCAATTTCAGGAAGTAGGCCTAAACTGAAAAGCAATGAGGAAATTGGAATTTCAGATTTGAAATGGAATGGATCCTTTTTACTTTGATATTTGACTGTCAGTTTAGATGCCTTGATTCTCGCTGACTTGTGTTCGCTTTGCCTCTGTCAGACGAGATTGCGGCTGCTCCTGAACCAGAGCCAGCTCCTGTTGTGGAGAAGCCTGTGATGAGCAGAGGGAAGACTCCTGTCACCATCAGGACCAGCAGCAGACGGAGCAACAAGGTAAGCCTTTAAGTTCAAGTTTATTTAAATAAATACAATGCAAAATCACACTCACCAGAGCCCTCACGTTAAAACAGCGGTCGTCTTCAACAGCAAGACAGTTCAGCACATATGTAAATAATCTTATCTTGCACCTATAAACCTCAACCTCTCAATTATCTGTTGTCATTGTCAATGTTCACAGGTGGTGGATGAGGGTCTAGCAACTGGTGACCAGACCCCTAAGAAGACGGGGAAGAATGTTGAGGAGATTCTCGCTAATGAGATCCTTTCACCCATAGGCATCAGGTAAGACCTTTTTAGGCCCTATCACTAGTATGTGGAAGCTTTCACTTTTGGTAAAACTAAGACAGATCCCATCTCCTGATCTTTTTTTGATGTGTATGGCTCCAAGAACACAGGGGCACTTACCAGTAAAATCTTTCCAGCAGTTGTTAAACATGACTTGTCAGAAATGACTTTGTCACATCATCCTCTAATCCTCCTCTCTCCCCAGCGCCACCTGCAGGAGATCGATCCGTGGTGCGGCTGGCCGACCGGTGAAACCCAGCAACTATTGGCTGAACGAGTCTCTCCTGGGGCGCTCCATCGACACAGAGTCTCACTCTGAGTGCAGCTCCCTGGGCTCAGAACCGGCCAGGCCAGGATTTCTCTCTGTCCTACTAAAGCTCATGGTGCTCATCACTGTAGCCGGTTCCATCTACTTCGTCATCCAGCACCTTGATGCAGATCAGGTCCAGTCCGTCAAGGGTTTGATAAACGACGCCAAGGGTCACCTGTGTAGCACGGTTGATAAGGTGGTAGATGCCGTGGTCGATAATGTGATTGTGCCGCTGGGCATCAGGGCCAGCAGCAGCCAAAGTGCAGGAGCTGAGGGCGGAGGCAAGTAAGCAATGCACCTACTCCACCCTGCTCTCTTTTATTATAATTTTTCCCACTATTTTACCAGGCTGTCCAATTGAGGTCAAAAGACCTCTTGGTCAAGAGGCCTGGCCATGCCCTGTTTTGCCATCGACCCCCCCACCCCCCCTTCATCTGGTCACCAACCCAATCTTAATCTATTTATACATGGTTGCCCATCTTGGAGGGCTGACTGACATTTAATCTGGGCTGCTAGACTGTCTCACCCTGTCCCCTCCTTGTTCACTTCTCCTCGCCCCCGCTAAGGAGAGAAAGGAGGGGCATTCAACCTAACCAACACCAGCTTCCTGGAAAACAAACCAACACTGTCTTGTCATGACAGTCTGAATAGACTAGTTTTTATTAAGTTGTTTTTAATCATAGTGTGAAGTGCATTTAGTGTATTATTTGTGTGTATTTTTCACTTGTGTGTCGATAGATCTCCCATGTGGTATGGTGAGGACAGGTCACATGCATGGTTGTAGTTTTTGAAGGACATGGTTGTAGTTTTCGGGGTGTCTGTTGTGCCAGGCACATTGTTAGAACATGCATAGTGCCCGGGTTTAGGTCAATTCCATTTAAATTCCAGTCAATTCAGAAAGTAAACAAAATTCAAATTCCAAAGGTTCCTCATAAAAAGCTTTGAAGAGAATGGGAATTGGAGTGTACTTCCTGAATTGAAATGGAATTGACCCCAAACCTGCTACTAATTACAGAAATATCTACAATTATTTACAAGTATTTCTGTTTGGATTTTGAATATACACTGTAGTATTAATAATAGAGAGAGGTAGAATAATGTTTTTAAACTATGATTTGAATGGTGCTCAGGTCTATTCTAATTTGCTCTAAGTTAATTGTATCACTGCTGCGAGGAGTCATAATACTGTCCAATAGTGTTAAATAAGGTTTTGTCACTGAATGAGGAGAAGCACTTTTTCATGCTATAAACTATGAGTTTGATTGCTAAAACTATTAGTTGTCTTTAAACTCCTCGTGTAGAGCCCTCAGTACATTGAAAAGCTGTTGGGGAGATTAACTGCAGTAAGTAAGCCTGGTCCCAGGTCTGTTTGTGCTATCTTGCCAACTCTCTTGGTCATTGTCAGGAGGACTTGGCAAGACAGCCAAATCAGATTTGGGACCAGTCTAGCGGTAAGTGGTCTGGTAGTTGAATGGCTCATCATAGTTCCAGAGTTGAAGTGTGATGACTACATCCCAGTGTGTGTTTCATCTTTAGTGCTTTGTTGCTCTGAAGATTCAAGATCCTTCAGTGCTATCTAAAGGGCATGCTCACCGTAGCAAAAAGTTTTGAAACAGGAAAACACAAATGGGTATTCCTTATTGGACAAATATTCCCTGATTCTGTGTTTTTTCCCCGTGTGGTGCCGAATGAACACGACCTAGGACCGGCTGTCTTTATATTTAGTGCATCCACACAGCCCTTCCTAATGGTTCCATACATACTACTACGGATCTTGGAAGAATTCTATTTTGGCAAAAGAAAGTTGAGCAAGTAAAATGGCTCATGATACTATTCTAATTTGAATGAGTCAAAATCTCAAATAGAGTTTGCCTCTTGTGCACTTAATACTAATGTAATACTAATGGGGACAATAATTACCTGAGGAGACAACTAGTAAAAGTGTTAGCCACTTAACTTATGTTGACCATTTACTGACTTTTACTTGTCAAGAAGTTGACATGTTCGTCCACACTGTTTGAAAAAAAATTATTTTATTTATTTCCGTATTTTTCTAACGTGAATTGTGAACTTTTTTATTATCTTATTGTAGAGAAATAAAGTACCATAGGTGAAAGTAGGATGTCATATTTTTTTAAAGTGCTATCCTAAATCTGAACCTCTTTGTTTACTTGTTACACAGGTGAATATATTAAAGATTCAATGTTTTTGACTTTGATCAGGCAGCTAGCTTCCCAAGCAATACCATTAAATAAATGCGGTAAGTCAATTCTCTACCCATGGTTTTCTTTTATGAGGAGATTCCATACTCTTGGTCGTCTGAGAAAAGAAGACAGCTACTGTACTAATGATATCTGTTGATGACGATTATTAGAACCCTTCTCTCAACATGAAGACTTGTGTTGGCTCTCTGAAGTAATGCCTAGGATTTAGTTCAGCTGGTTAACAGTCTTGTGGTGCGCACTGTGCAGACACCCACAGTCGAACCCAGTTGGTCACATGCATAAAAACATCTCCGAATGCTCGTCTGAGAACATTTCAACAGAATCTGAAGACATGCAATGCATAGTGAGATAAGCATCCAACTGAAAGGTGAAAGAAGAGTATGCCAAAGGGATGTCACACTCGCTCTTAACTTCGACTTTGAACAAGCCAGCTAGTTATGCTGGCAACAACAGCCAGGCACTGATTACAATTTTCATGAGAAAGGTATGCTTACTTCGATGGGCGAGGGAGAGAACTTATAATATAAGTTCTGGACGTCACAGTGACTAGCGTTATTATCTTTTTAATTTAGGTTTTGTACACCAGCTTCAAACAGCTAAAACAATATGGTTGGTTATGGAAAATATATTTCACAGCGGTTTAGATGGTGTATACTAGCTTATTTTGTTATATAAACTGCAATTAGTCAAACTATTAGCTAACTCGGCTACACATGCCTCTCTCTAATGTCAATATGCCTTGTCTTCTGCTGTTTCAGTTAGTTGTTGTTTTATCTCACTGTAGAGCCCTTAGTCCAGCTCAACATGCCTTAGATAGCTATTTTGTCACACACCCCACACATAGGGAAACCTCACCTGGCTTAGCTGGTGGCTCCAGAGATGCAAGCTCTATCATCGTCACTCAATGCCTAGGTTTACCCCCACTGTACTCACATCCTACCATACCCTTGTCTGTACATTATGCCCTGAATCTATTCTACCACGCCAGGAAATCTGCCCCCTTTATTCTCTGTTCCCAACGCACTAGACGACCAGTTCGTATAGCCTTTAGCCGTACCCTTATCCTACTCCTCCTCTGTTCCTCTGGTGATGTAGAGGTTAACCCAGGCCCTGTAGCCCCCAGCATCACACCTATTCCACAGGCACTCTCATTTGTTGACTTTTGTAACCGTAAAAGCCTTGGTTTCATGCATGTTAACATCAGAAGCCTCCTCCCTAAATTTGTTTTATTCACTGTTTTAGCACATTCCGCCAACCCGGATGTCCTAGCCGTGTCTGAATCCTGGCTTAGGAAGGACACCAAAAATTCAGACATTTCCATCCCCAACTACAACATTTTCTGTCAAGATAGAACTGCCAAAGGGGGCTGAGTTGCAATCTACTGCAGAGATAGCCTGCAGAGTTCTGTCATGCTATCCAGGTCTGTGCCCAAACAATTCAAGCTTCTACTTTTTAAAATCCACCTTTCCAGAAATAAGTCTCTCACTGTTGCCATTTGTTATAGACCCCCCTCAGCACCCAGCTGTGCCCTGGACACCATATGTGAATTGATTGCCCCCTATCTATCTTCAGAGTTCATATTGTTAGGTGACCTAAACTGGAATATGTTTAGCACCTTGGCCGTCCTACAATCGAAGCTAGATGCCCTCAATCTCACACAAATTATCAAGGAACCTACCAGGTACAATCCTAAATCTGTAAACATGGGTACCCTCATAGATATCATCCTGACCAATTTCCCCTGTATGGCCCGGGTATCCTGGAAGGATATTGACCTCGTCCCGTCAGTAGAGGATGCCTGGTTGTTCTTTAAAAGGGCTTTCCTCACCATCTTAAATAAGCATGCCCCAATCAAAAAATGTAGAATCAAGAACAGATACAGCCCTTGGTTCACTCCAGACATGACTGCCCTTGACCAGCACAAAAACATCCTGTGGCGTACTGCATTGGCATCGAATAGCCCCCGCGATATGCAACTTTTCAGGGAAGTCAGGAACCAATCTAAACAGTCTGTTAGGAAAGCTAAGGCTAGCTTTTTCAAACAGAAATTTGCATCCTGTAGCACTAATTCCAAAAGGTTCTGGGACACTGTAAAGTCCATGGAGAATAAGAGCATCTCCTCCCAGCTGCCTACTTGACTGAGGCTGGGAAATACTGCCACCACCGATAAATCTGAACTTCCGGCGCCGACCGAGATGGCCGCCTCGCTTTGCGTTCCTAGGTAACTATGCAGTATTTTGTTTTGTATTATGTGTTATTCCTTACATTGGTACCCCAGGTAATCTTAGGTTTCATTACATACAGTCGGGAGGAACTACTGAATATAAGAGCAACGTCAACTCACCATCGTTACAACCAGGAATATGACTCTCCCGAAGCGGATCCTGTGTTTTGCCTTCCACCCAATACAATGGATCTGATCCCAGCCGGTGACCCTAAACAACGACGCCGTAAAAGGGGCAAACGAAGCGGTCTCCTGGTCAGGCTTCGGAGACGGGCACATTGCGCTCCACTCCCTAGCATACTACTCGCCAATGTCCAGTCTCTTGACAATAAGGTTGATGAAATCCGAGCAAGGGTAACATTCCAGAGAGACATCAGGGATTGTAACGTTCTTTGCTTCACGGAAACATGGCTCACTCGAGAGACGCTAACGGAGTCGGTGCAGCCAGCTGGTTTCTTCACGCATCGCGCCGACAGAAACAAACATCTTTCTGGTAAGAATAGGGGCGGGGGTGTATGCCTTATGATCAACGAGACGTGGTGTGATCATAACAACATACAGGAACTCAAGTCATTCTGTTCACCAGATTTAGAATTCCTCACAATCAAATGTCGACCGCATTATCTACCAAGGGAATTCTCTTCGATTATAATCACAGCCGTATATATTCCCCCCCCCCAAGCAGACACATCGATGGCCCTGAACGAACTTTAGCTGACTCTTTGTAAACTGGAAACCACACACCCTGAGACTGCATTCATCGTAGCTGGGGATTTTAACAAGGCTAATCTGAAAACAAAACTCCCTAAATTCTATCAGCATATCGATTGTGCTACCAGGGCTGGTAAAACCTTGGATCATTGTTATACTAACTTCCGCGACGCATATAAGGCCCTCCCCCGCCCTCCTTTCGGAAAAGCTGACCACGACTCCATTTTGTTGCTTCCAGCCTACAAACAGAAATTAAAACAGCAAGCTCCCGCGCTCAGGTCTGTTCAACGCTGGTCCGACCAATCTGATTCCACGCTTCAAGACTGCTTCGATCACGTGGATTGGGATATGTTCCGCATTGCGTCCAACAACAACATTGACGAATACGCTGATTCGGTGAGCGAGTTCATTAGAAAGTGCATTGACGATGTCGTACCCACAGCAACGATTAAAGCATTCCCAAACCAGAAACCGTGGATTGATGGCAGCATTCACGTGAAACTGAAAGCGCGAACCACTACTTTTAACCAGGGCAAGGTGACCGGAAACATGACCGAATACAAACAGTGTAGCTATTCCCTCCGCAAGGCAATCAAACAAGCTAAGTCCCAGTATAGAGACAAAGTAGAGTCGCAATTCAACAGCTCAGACACAAGAGGTATGTGGCAGGGTCTACAGTCAATCACGGATTACAAAAAGAAAACCAGCCCCGTCGCGGACCAGGATGTCTTGCTCCCAGACAGACTAAATAACTTTTTTGCTCGCTTTGAGGACAATACAGTGCCACTGACACGGCCCGCTACCAAAACCTGCGGGCTCTCCTTCACTGCAGCCGAGGTGAGTAAAACATTTAAACGTGTTAACCCTCGCAAGGCTGCAGGCCCAGACGGCATTCCCAGCCGCGTCCTCAGAGCATGCGCAGACTAGCTGGCTGGTGTGTTTAAGGACATATTCAATCAATCCTTATCCCAGTCTGCTGTTCCCACATGCTTCAAGAGGGCCACCATTGTTCCTGTTCCCAAGAAAGCTAAGGTAACTGAGCTAAACGACTACCGCCCCGTAGCACTCACTTCCGTCATCATGAAGTGCTTTGAGAGACTAGTCAAGGACCATATCACCTCCACCCTACCTGACACCCTAGACCCACTCCAATTTGCTTACCGACCCAATAGGTCCACAGACGACGCAATCGCAACCACACTGCACACTGCCCTAACCCATCTGGACAAGAGGAATACCTATGTGAGAATGCTGTTCATCGACTACAGCTCCTTGCATGTACCCTCCAAACTCGACATCAAGCTCGAGACCCTGGGTCTCGACCCCGCCCTGTGCAACTGGGTCCTGGACTTCCTGACCGGCCGCCCCCAGGTGGTGAGGGTCGGTAACAACATCTCCACCCCGCTGATCCTCAACACTGGGGCCCCTCAAGGGTGCGTTCTGAGCCCTCTCCTGTACTCCCTGTTCACCCACGACTGCGTGGCCATGCACGCCTCCAACTCAATCATCAAGTTTGCAGACGACACTACAGTGGTAGGCTTGATTACCAACAACGACGAGACGGCCTACAGGGAGGAGGTGAGGGCCCTCGGAGTGTGGTGTCAGGAAAATAACCTCACACTCAACGTCAACAAAACAAAGGAGATGATTGTGGACTTCAGGAAACAGCAGAGGGAGCACCCCCCTATCCACATCGACGGGACAGTAGTGGAGAAGGTGGAAAGTTTTAAGTTCCTCGGTGTACACATCACGGACAAACTGAATTGGTCCACCCACACAGACAGCGTTGTGAAGAAGGCGCAGCAGCGCCTCTTCAACCTCAGGAGGCTGAAGAAATTCGGCTTGTCACCAAAAGCACTCACAAACTTCTACAGATGCACAATCGAGAGCATCCTGTCGGGCTGTATCACCGCCTGGTACGGCAACTGCTCCGCCCACAACCGTAAGGCTCTCCAGAGGGTAGTGAGGTCTGCACAACGCATCACCGGGGGCAAACTACCTGCCCTCCAGGACACCTACACCACTCGATGTCACAGGAAGGCCATAAAGATCATCAAGGACAACAACCACCCGAGCCACTGCCTGTTCACCCCGCTATCATCCAGAAGGCGAGGTCAGTACAGGTGCATCAAAGCAGGGACCGAGAGACTGAAAAACAGCTTCTATCTCAAGGCCATCAGACTGTTAAACAGCCACCACTAACATTTAGTGGCCGCTGCCAACATACTGACTCAACTCCAGCCACTTTAATAATGGGAATTGATGGAAATTATGTAAAAATGTATCACTAGCCACTTTAAACAATGCCACTTAATATGTTTACATACCCTACATTACTCATCTCATATGTATATGTATATACTGTACTGTATATCATCCACTGCATCTTGCCATCTTTATGTAATACATGTATCACTAGCCACTTTAAACTATGCCACTTTATGTTTACATACCCTACATTACTCATCTCATATGTATAGACTGTACACTATACCATCTACTGCATCTTGCCTATGCCGTTCTGTACCATCACTCATTCATATATCTTTATGTACATATTCTTTATCCCTTTACACTTGTGTGTATAAGGTAGTAGTTGTGGAATTGTTAGGTTAGATTACTTGTTGGTTATTACTGCATTGTCGGAACTAGAAGCACAAGCATTTCGCTACAATCGCATTAACATCTGCTAACCATGTGTATGTGACAAATAAAATTAGATTTGATTTTGATTTGATTTGAAATCCACTATAATCGAGAATTTCAATAAGCATTTTTCTATGGCTGGTCATGCTTTCCACCTGGCTACCTGGGCAACAGCTCTGCACCCCCGAAGCAACTTGCCCAAGACCCCCCCCCCCCTGCTTCTCCTTCACCCAAATCCAGATAGCTGATGTTCTGAAAAAGCTGCAAAATCTGGACTCCTACAAATCAGCTGGGCTAGACAATCTGCACCCTCTCTAAAATTATCCGCAGAAATTGTTGCAACCCCTATTACTAGCCTGTTCAACCTCTCTCGTATCGTCTGAGATCCCCAAAGATTGGAAAGCTGCCGCGGTCATCCCCCTCTTCAACGTGGGAGACACTAGACCCAAACTGTTACAGACCTATATCCATCCTGCCCTGCCTTTCTCAAGTCTTTGAAAGCCAAGTTAACAAACAGATCACTGACCATTTCAAATCCCACCGTACCTTCTCCACTATGCAATCACTATGCAAATCTTTCCGAGCGGGTCATGGGTGCACCTCAGCCACGCTCAAGGTCCTAAACGAAATCGTAACCGCCATCGATGAAAGACAGTACTGTACAGCCGTTTTCATCGACCTTGCCAAGGCTTTCGACTCTGTCAATCACCACATTGTTATCGGCAGACTCAATAGCCTTGGTTTTCAAATGACTGCCTCGCCTGGTTCACCAACTACTTCTCAGATAGAGTTCAGTGTGTCAAATCGGAGGATCTGTTGTCCGGACCTCTAGCACTCTCTATGGGGGTGCCATAGGGTTCCATTCTCGGGCCTACGCTTTTCTCTGTATATATCAATGATGTCGCTCTTGCTGCTGGTGATTCTCTGATCCACCTCTACGCAGACGACACTATTCTGTATACATCTGTCCCTTCCTCGGACACTGTGTAAACAAACCTCCAAACGAGCTTCAATGCCATACAACACTCCTTCCGTGGCCTCCAACTGCTCTTAAATGCTAGTAAAACTAAATGCATGCTCTTCAACCAATTGCTGCCCGCACCTGCCCGCCCGCCTAGCATCACTACTTTGGACGATTCTGACTTAAAATATGTGGAGAACTACAAATACCTAGGTGTCTGGTTAGACTGTAAACTCTCATTCCAGACTCACATTAAGCATCTCCAATCCAAAATGAAATCTAGAATTGGCTTCCTATTTCGCAACAAAGCCTCCTTCACTCATGCTGCCAAACATACCCTCGTAAAACTGACTATCCTACCGATCCTTGACTTCGGTGATGTCATTTACAAAATAGCCCCCAACACTCTACTCAGCAAATTGGATGTAGTCTATCACGCTGCCATCCGTTTTGTCACCAAAGCCCCATATACTACCCACCACTGCGACCTGTATGCTCTCATTGGCTAGCCCTCGCTACATATTCGTCACCAAACCCACTGGCTCCAGATTACTAGGTAAAGCCCTGCCTTATCTCAGCTCACTGGTCTCCATAGCAACACCCACCCGTATCACAGGCTCCATCAGGTATATTTTACTGGTCATCCCCCAAGCCAACACCTCCTTTGGCCTCCTTTCCTTCCAGTTCTCTGCTGCCAATGACTGGAACAAATTGCAAAAATCACTGAAGCCGGAGACTTATATCACCCTCACTAGCTGTCAGAGCAGCTTACCGATCACTGTACCTGTACACAACCCATCTGTAAATAGCACACCCAACTACCTCATCCCCATATTGTTATTTTTTGTTTTGTTGCTCTTTTGCACCCCAGCATCTCTTCTTGCACATCATCATCTGCCCATCTATCACTCCAGTGTTAATGCTAAATTGTAATTATTTTGCCACTATGGCCTATTTATTGCCTTACCTCCCTAACGTTACTACATTTGCACACACTGTACATAGATTTTTCTATTGTGTTTTTGACTGTACATTTGTTTATCTCATGTGTAACTCTGTGTTGTTTTTGTTGCACTACTTTGCTTTATCTTGGCCAGGTCGCAGTTGTAAATGAGAACTTCTTCTCAACTGGCCTACCAGGTTAAATAAAGGTGAAATAAAATGTAAATAAAATTTGTTTTTAGCAACAAGGAAATGGCAGAGCAATATCTGCCGAGTGCAACTTTAGATTTCTATCTCGCAATATGTAACGCTTCAGCAATACAGATTGAATGCAGCCCTTATTTATTTAGAGTATGATAGTAGCCCACAATAAATTAATTATAATATTGGTACCATGATTGGTTGGTACCATGATACATGCCGTGTTCAAAACAACTGGGAACTAGGAAAAATATAAGATCAAATCATGACGTAAGTGATCTTCAGGTTGAAAAGTCTGAACTCTAGAGAGAAGCCGAGTTCCCGAGTTGGATGACTGTTCAAATCGATTTTTCCCAATGGGAGCCCGTTTTTTCTGAGTTCCCAGCTGTTTTGAACGCTCTGAAGTCGGAGATTTCCGAGTTCCCAGTTGTTTTGAACGCTGCAACAGTCTACTAAATCAATGGGGAGAGGGGAGCATGCATGGCAAGCCGGCAGCACAACGCCCGGGCACAGTGTCGTTCCCCGCAGTATGCACTGCACATTTTTTTTAAATCTTACCTAGATATTTCTTACCATTAGAACTCTCTTACTTTAACCTAAAAAAGTTATGAAACAAGTCAGAATATTTTTTAAACAATACAAACTGCATTTTCTGGGTAAGGTAAATCAACCCAAAACAAGCAAATGCACTTTCTTGGTCAGGGGGATCAACTCGAAAACATGACATCGCCTTAGCAATCTCATTAGGATAAAGACCTCCTCCATTCCTGCCATTATTGAAAGAGATCGTGAAACCTCACATCTCAAAATAGGGTTACTTACATTTACATTTACATTTAAGTCATTTAGCAGACGCTCTTATCCAGAGCGACTTACAAATTGGTGCATTCACCTTATGACATCCAGTGGAACAGCCACTTTACAATAGTGCATCTAAATCTTTTAAGGGGGGGGGGGGGGGGGGGGGGCAGAAGGATTGCTTTATCCTATCCTAGGTATTCCTTGAAGAGGTGGGGTTTCAGGTGTCTCCGGAAGGTGGTGATTGACTCCGCTGTCCTGGCGTCGTGAGGGAGTTTGTTCCACCATTGGGGTGCCAGAGCAGCGAACAGTTTTGACTGGGCTGAGCGGGAACTGTACTTCCTCAGTGGTAGGGAGGCGAGCAGGCCAGAGGTGGATGAACGCAGTGCCCTTGTTTGGGTGTAGGGCCTGATCAGAGCCTGAAGGTACTGAGGTGCCGTTCCCCTCACAGCTCCGTAGGCAAGCACCATGGTCTTGTAGCGGATGCGAGCTTCAACTGGAAGCCAGTGGAGAGAGCGGAGGAGCGGGGTGACGTGAGAGAACTTGGGAAGGTTGAACACCAGACGGGCTGCGGCGTTCTGGATGAGTTGTAGGGGTTTAATGGCACAGGCAGGGAGCCCAGCCAACAGCGAGTTGCAGTAATCCAGACGGGAGATGACAAGTGCCTGGATTAGGACCTGCGCCGCTTCCTGTGTGAAGCAGGGTCGTACTCTGCGGATGTTGTAGTGCATGAACCTACAGGAACGGGCCACCGCCTTGATGTTAGTTGAGAACGACAGGGTGTTGTCCAGGATCACGCCAAGGTTCTTAGCGCTCTGGGAGGAGGACACAATGGAGTTGTCAACCGTGATGGCGAGATCATGGAACGGGCAGTCCTTCCCCGGGAGGAAGAGCAGCTCCGTCTTGCCGAGGTTCAGCTTGAGGTGGTGATCCGTCATCCACACTGATATGTCTGCCAGACATGCAGAGATGCGATTCGCCACCTGGTCATCAGAAGGGGGAAAGGAGAAGATTAATTGTGTGTCGTCTGCATAGCAATGATAGGAGAGACCATGTGAGGTTATGACAGAGCCAAGTGACTTGGTGTATAGCGAGAATAGGAGAGGGCCTAGAACAGAGCCCTGGGGGACACCAGTGGTGAGAGCGCGTGGTGAGGAGACAGATTCTCGCCACGCCACCTGGTAGGAGCGACCTGTCAGGTAGGACGCAATCCAAGCGTGGGCCGCGCCGGAGATGCCCAACTCGGAGAGGGTGGAGAGGAGGATCTGATGGTTCACAGTATCGAAGGCAGCCGATAGGTCTAGAAGGATGAGAACAGAGGAGAGAGAGTTAGCTTTAGCAGTGCGGAGCGCCTCCGTGATACAGAGAAGAGCAGTCTCAGTTGAGTGACTAGTCTTGAAACCTGACTGATTTGGATCAAGAAGGTCATTCTGAGAGAGATAGCAGGAGAGCTGGCCAAGGACGGCACGTTCAAGAGTTTTGGAGAGAAAAGAAAGAAGGGATACTGGTCTGTAGTTGTTGACATCGGAGGGATCGAGTGTAGGTTTTTTCAGAAGGGGTGCAACTCTCGCTCTCTTGAAGACGGAAGGGACGTAGCCAGCGGTCAAGGATGAGTTGATGAGCGAGGTGAGGTAAGGGAGAAGGTCTCCGGAAATGGTCTGGAGAAGAGAGGAGGGGATAGGGTCAAGCGGGCAGGTTGTTGGGCGGCCGGCCGTCACAAGACGCGAGATTTCATCTGGAGAGAGAGGGGAGAAAGAGGTCAGAGCACAGGGTAGGGCAGTGTGAGCAGAACCAGCGGTGGCGTTTGACTTAGCAAACGAGGATCGGATGTCGTCGACCTTCTTTTCGAAATGGTTGACGAAGTCGTCTGCAGAGAGGGAGGAGGGGGGGGGAGGGGGAGGAGGATTCAGGAGGGAGGAGAAGGTGGCAAAGAGCTTCCTAGGGTTAGAGGCAGATGCTTGGAATTTAGAGTGGTAGAAAGTGGCTTTAGCAGCAGAGACAGAAGAGGAAAATGTAGAGAGGAGGGAGTGAAAGGATGCCAGGTCCGCAGGGAGGCGAGTTTTCCTCCATTTCCGCTCGGCTGCCCGGAGCCCTGTTCTGTGAGCTCGCAATGAGTCGTCAAGCCACGGAGCGGGAGGGGAGGACCGAGCCGGCCTGGAGGATAGGGGACATAGAGAGTCAAAGGATGCAGAAAGGGAGGAGAGGAGGGTTGAGGAGGCAGAATCAGGAGATAGGTTGGAGAAGGTTTGGGCAGAGGGAAGAGATGATAGGATGGAAGAGGAGAGAGTAGCGGGGGAGAGAGAGCGAAGGTTGGGACGGCGCGATACCATCCGAGTAGGGGCAGTGTGGGAAGTGTTGGATGAGAGCGAGAGGGAAAAGGATACAAGGTAGTGGTCGGAGACTTGGAGGGGAGTTGCAATGAGATTAGTGGAAGAACAGCATCTAGTAAAGATGAGGTCAAGCGTATTGCCTGCCTTGTGAGTAGGGGGGGAAGGTGAGAGGGTGAGGTCAAAAGAGGAGAGGAGTGGAAAGAAGGAGGCAGAGAGGAATGAGTCAAAGGTAGACATGGGGAGGTTAAAGTCACCCAGAACTGTGAGAGGTGAGCCGTCCTCAGGAAAGGAGCTTATCAAGGCATCAAGCTCATTGATGAACTCTCCAAGGGAACCTAGAGGGCGATAAATGATAAGGATGTTAAGCTTGAAAGGGCTGGTAACTGTGACAGCATGGAATTCAAAGGAGGCGATAGACAGATGGGTAAGGGGAGAAAGAGAGAATGACCACTTGGGAGAGATGAGGATCCCGGTGCCACCACCCCGCTGACCAGAAGCTCTCGGGGTGTGCGAGAACACGTGGGCAGACGAAGAGAGAGCAGTAGGAGTAGCAGTGTTATCTGTGGTGAGCCATGTTTCCGTCAGTGCCAAGAAGTCGAGGGAGTGGAGGAACGCATAGGCTGAGATGAGCTCTGCCTTGTTGGCCGCAGATCGGCAGTTCCAGAGGCTACCGGAGACCTGGAACTCCACGTGGGTCGTGCGGGCTGGGACCACCAGGTTAGGGTGGGCGCGGCCACGCGGTGTGAAGCGTTTGTATGGTCTGTGCAGAGAGGAGAGAACAGGGATAGACAGACACATAGTTGACAGGCTACAGAAGAGGCTACGCTAATGCAAAGGAGATTGGAATGACAAGTGGACTACACGTCTCGAATGTTCAGAAAGTTAAGCTTACGTTGCAAAAAAATAAAAAATAAAAGATCTTATTGACTAAAATGATGTAGTACTGCTGGCTGGTGAAGTAGCCTGGCTAGCAGTGGCTGCGTTGTTGAAAGTGAAGCTGGCTAGGTAACCTCGACAATTTCTCTAAATTTCTCTAAACTACACAATTATCATGGATACAAGGACAGCAAAGACAACTAGCTAACACTACGTTAATCAAGTCGTTCCGTTGTAATGTAAGTTTCTACAGTGCTACTATTCGGTAGAAGTTGGCTAGCTAGCAGTGTTAGCTAGCAGTGTTGGCTAGGTAGGAGGACGGCAGCGCGGCAGGCGAAAATAGCTGGCTAGCTAACCGATAATTACTCAAAGCTACACAATTATCTTAGATACAAAGATAGCAAAGAAAACTATGTAGCTAGCTAACACTACACAAATCAAGTCGTTCCGTTGTAATGTAATCGTTTCTACAGTGCTGCTAATCGGTGGCTAGCTGGCTAGCTAGCAGGGTTGACTACGTTACGTTACGTTAGGACGAGAATACCTGGCTAGCGAACCTCAGCGAACCTCGATAACTACACAATTATCTCTGATACAAAGACGGCTATGTGACTTATACATAGATAATAACAGAGCGTAACAGCAGCGTAAAAGAGGGGGGGCAATGCAAATAGTCTGGGTGGCCATTTGATTAGATGTTCAGTAGTCTTATGGCTTGGGGGTAGAAGCTGTTTAGAAGCCTCTTGGACCTAGACTTGGCGCTCCGGTACCGCTTGCCGTGCAGTAGCAAAGAGAACAGTCTATAACCAGGGTGACTGGAGTCTTTGACAATTTTTAGGGCCTTCCTCTGACACCGCCTGGTATAGAGGTCCTGGATGGCAGCAAGCTTGGCCCCAGTGATGTACTGGGCCATACGCACTACCCTCTGTAGTGCCTTGCGGTCAGAGGCCGAGCAGTTGCCATACCGGGCAGTGATGTAACCAGTCAGGATGCTCTCGATGGTGCAGCTGTAGAACCTTTTGAGGATCTGAGGACCCATGCCAAATCTTTTCCGTCTCCTGAGGGGGAATAGGTTTTGTCGTGCCCTCTTCACGACTGTCTTGGTGTGCTTGGACCATGTTAGGTTGTTGGTGATGTGAACACCAAGGAACTTAAAGCTCTCAACCTGCTCAACTACAGCCCCATTGATGAGAATGGGGGCGTCCTCGGTCCTCCTTTCCTGTAGTCCACTATCATCTCCTTAGTCTTGATCACGTTGAGGGAAAGGTTGTTGCCAGGTCTCTGACCTCCTCCGTATATGCTGTCTCGTCGTTGTTGGTGAGCAGGCCTACCACTATTGTGTCGTCTGCAAATTTAATGAGTTGTGCCTGGCCGTGCAGTCATGAGTGAACAGGGAGTACATGAGGGGACTGAGCACGCACCCCTGAGGGGCCCCAGTGTTGAGGATCAGTGTGGCAGATGTGTTGTTACCTACCCTTAACACCTGGGGGTGTAAATGTCATCGTAACAATCCCGGAACAAATTCCAGTCTGTGCTAGCAAAACAGTCCTGTAGCTTAGCATCTGCTTCCTCTGACCACTTTTTTATTGACCGAGTCACTGGTGCTGTAAGCAGGAATCAGGAGGATAGAAATATGGTCAGATTTGCCAAAAGGAGGGAGAGCGCCACCTATTAGACTAAAGTACAACTCCCATATACTTTGCTTGAAAAACAAATTACCCTACCATCTTTCACTACAATCACAAAGCATGTTTTCCATATTCAACGGGTGTTGAGCGTTCGTAAATTCATCAATTATTCTGCGCTCTGGCACACTCAGACGAGAGTGCTCTGAAATCGGATTAGATATCCAGAATTAACAATATCCATTGAAACGCACATCTATACCACTTAGCTAAGAATGATGTGAATAATCAAGTCAATAAACATTGGGTAGTTAGTTAGATAGCAGATAGTTAATATACGACACTAGCTAACATACCGGCACATACTGCTGTAATGCTATGCGGTTCGTAAGGATAGCGTAGCTAACAAATTGTCAACCAATATAACTTATTTTGAAAAGTCATGACTTTATTACATTGCTCAAAATGTTCTTAGCATTTGTCATAATAAGTTTAAGCAATGAATTTGTATCCACTCTTGTCAGACTTCCGCTGCATATTTTCCGGCATTTTCTTCTAATCTGAAAACGGTGTGATGCCACGCCCATTTTCTGAAGAATTGCATTATAGGCCCTAAATGCACAGAAATAGTGTACACTGCCTGTATACTTCGTATTTTTACAAATTTATACGACATCCAGAAACTGTTGGCATACTAACTATCCATACTATGACCAATAAGCATACTATATACTCAAATCACTTCACAAATAGCACAGTTAGTATGAGTATTCGAATACAGCTTGTATCTGGGTTAAATGAGCAGTGTATCAAGAAGCAGTGCGGCTTGGCAGTGTCGTGCTTTGGAGGACGCATGTCTCTTGACCTTTGCCTCTCCCAAGTCCATACGGGAGTTGCAGCGATGGGACAAGACTGTAATTACCAATTGGGGAGAAAAAGAGGTAAAAATTACAACAATATATATTTTTTAAAGAATTTGGATAAAAGCATCTGCTAAATGGCATATATTATTATTATTGCCATGACCAAAAATTACAGAGGTCTGGATTGCCTGACAAAAACCAAACACAGCATTTCTACAGTAAGAACCTTACACCGACGATCAAGCATGGTGATGGTAGTGTGAAGATTTGGGGATGTTTTATTGCCTCAGGACCTGGACAACTTGCCTTAATAGAAGGAACCATGAATTATGCTCTGTATCAGAGAATTCTACAGGAGAATTTCAGGCCATATGTCACGTTCCTGACCTGTTTTCTCTTGTTTTTGTATGTGTTTAGTTGGTCAGGGCGTGAGTTGGGGTGGGCATTCTATGTATTGTGTTTCTATGTTGGGTTTATTGTGTTGCCTGATATGGTTCTCAATTAGAGGCAGGTGTTTGACGTTTCCTCTGATTGAGAACCATATTAAGGTAGGCTGTTCTCACTGTTTGTTTGTGGGTGATTGTCTTCCGTGTCTGTATGTATGTTCGTACCACACGGGACTGTAGCGTTTGTTTGTAGTCTGTACCTGTTTGTGCGTTCTTCGTGTATTTGTAAGTTCTCATGTTTTAGGTCAGTCTACGTCGTTTATTTGTTTTGTAGTTTGTTTAAGAGTTTTCGAGTTTCGTCGTTCTGTTAATAAATATTCATTATGTCTTCATCACCCGCTGCGCCTTGGTCCGCTCATTCACCACAAGACGACCTTTACACCATATGTCTGTGAGCTGAAGCTGGAGCTGGGTCATGCAGCAAAACAATGATCCAAAACACACAATCAAGTATACATAAAATGGCTAAAAAGCAACACATTTTAAGCTTTGGAATGGCCTAGTCAAAGTCCAGAACTAATCCAAATTGAAATGTTGTGGCAGGACTTGAAAGAATCAGTTCATGCTTGAAAACCCACAAATGACACTGCATGGAAGAGTGGGCCAAAACTCCTCCACAGCGATGTGAGAGACTGATCAACAACCACAGGAAGCGTTTGGTTGGAGTCATTGGAGCTAAAGGTGGCACAACCAGTTATTGAGTGTAACAGGGCAATTACTTTTTCACACAGGGGAATTGCATAACTTTGTTGATGAAATAAATGAAATAAGTATGTCATTGTTGTGTTATTTGTTCGCTCAGGTTCCCTTTATCTAATATAAGGTTTTGGTTGAAGATCTGCTAACATTCAGTATAAAACAATATGCAAAAGTAGAGAATATTTGAAAGGAGGCAAATACTTTTTCACAGCAATGTAGCTGTTCTGATGTCCAGAAGCTCTTTTTGGTCGAAACGATGGTGGAAACATTATGTACAAAAAAAGTTAAGATCAGTGTAACCGATATGAAATGGTTAGCGGGGTGCGCGCTAATAGCGTTTCAATCGGTGACGTCACTCGATCTGAGAACTTGAGGTAGTTGTTCCCCTTGCTCTGCAAGGGCCGCGGCTTTTGTGGAGCGATGGGTAACGATGCTCCGAGGGTGGCTGTTGTCCATGTGTGCAGAGGGTCCCTGATTCGAGCCCAGGTAGGTGCGAGGAGAGGGACGGAAGCTATACTGTTACATTGATGCTGTTGACCCTGATCATTGGTTGCTACGGAAAAGGAGGAGGTCAAAAGGGGGGTGAGTGTAAACGATGTGAGATGGTTGTGGAGCGATGGGTAACGATGCTTCGAGGGTGGTTGTTGTCTATGTGTGCAGAGGGTCCCTGGTTGTCTATGTGTGCAGAGTGCCCCCCCCCCCCCCCCCCCCCCCCAACCTACACACACACACAAAATAGCACAATTTGTCAGGAGCCCGTAAAACTGCGCTATTCACTCCAGCACCATTCTTTAAAGATTCTGCTGCAGCAAGAAAGGATCAAGCCTTAGTGGATTTTTTTTTTTTTTACATCAATCTTGTGCAAAGCGTCTAGCATTTCACAAGTAGACAGTTGTTGAAATGAAAACAAAGATTCACTAGAAGTTGACAGAACTTCCATCGAGCCAACTGAAGGCTGGGAGAGGGGAAGGCAGTCAACTGGCTGAACATGGTCAATTAAACCACAATTTATTTCAGATAAAAAGCCTGCCAAGATAAAATGCTTATTCAAATCATCGCTTATCTCATTTTTCTCAGTAGTGACGCCAGAGTCTGACACAACTTGCTTAGGCAGGGAAGAAGAGAAATTTCCACACTTCGGTGCATTAACTGTTTCCCAAAATGTAGACAGATCACCAGCAAAGTCTAAGATACTGTAGAATTTAGCTCGTAGCTCGATTTAGTTTTCTTGACTGAGGAACTGCATCTATTTCTCAATTGCCTGAAAAGCTGCACATAGAGTCAGTTTTTGTAGCCTTGGCCCAGGCATGATTTCTCATCATAACAATGAAAATCATGGGGGATAAATCCCTGCAACAGATAAATGTGTTTTTTGGCTTATGGCCACATCTATAACCAAAAGCTCACATTTTGGGGGAATTAAAGAGCATGATGCCACAATAATTGATTTCACATATATAGCCATCCCTCCCACTTTTTCAGTCTGTCACACCTGAAGACATTGTAATCAGCAATGCCAATGTCCTTATCCGGGATCGAGCCATTTTGCCTTATCCGGGATCGAGCCACACTGCCAAGTCTCTGTGAGAACCAAAACATCCGGCCTCGTGCCATGCACCCATATATCAAGAAGGTCCATCTTTGACATCTTATCATCAGGTTAATGCTAATATGAAGTAGAAGTAATCAACGTTTTAAAGTGAATAGATTTGGTAGACAATTTCATTATTTTGACCTCCCAACAGTTCATTGGAAGAGTAAACTCTTAACATACTATAATAGCTATAAAGGCAACTTGGCAGGCTAAAGAAAATGTTGCTGTTGTAAAGATTATTTCTAGCAATTTCTAAACAGTTTGGCTTGGAGCTGAGAGTCCAATTTGCAGTTTTAAAGCTAATTTTCTCCAATACTATGCATTTCACCATGGCTAATAATGTGCTCCTCTGCTCAAACATAACAAAACCAATGGGCATGTGCCTGAATGCCCGGTTTTTGGAATTTTCGATTCTCCATGACTGTCTAGCTTTTATTTTTGATTTGTTAGTTCTAAAATGGGGGGACTACGTACAAAATGTGCCTTAATTTCACCCGATATGGATGAAATTACCCTCAAATGAAAGCTGACAGTCTGCACTTTAACCTCAGTCATTGTATCATTTCAAATCCAAAGTGCTGGAGTACAGAGCCAAAACAATCAAATATTTGTCACTGTCCCAATACTCAATATCTTTGCTGCATGCTTTCTCTCTGGTTTTGGTCGTTTAAGTTAACACTGAAACAGTTTTTCCATCCGGAAAATGACCACTTAGATCAGTGGTGTCAAACTCATTCCATGGAGGGCCTAATGTCTGCTGTTTTTTGTTTTTTCCTTTCAATTAAGACCTAGACAACAAGATGAGGGGAGTTCCGTGGAACGAGCTTGACACGTGACTTAGATGACCCGCTTAACAATTTTCTATACAGAAAAAAACCTGTAATCAGCTTCAATGACTGTACTTTTTTCAATGTTAAATGGATAGGATGAGACATTGTCAATGAAGCCATTTAACTACTTTCCCAGAGTCGGATGAACAGGAACAGCTTGCAAGCTAACTGTTCCTGTAGACTTAGTCATTGTGCTAACAATGACTTACAGTCGTTGTGCTAATGCATTGTGCTGACGTTCCTACACCGCACTAGCCCTAGGGGGCGCAAAACCGGACAGGAAGATTATTATTTTTTTCTATTTTTTTTTTCTTTTTCTTTTTTTTTTCTTTTTTTTTGGGGGGGTGGATCAGCTTAATATTGCGGAAAGAATCTTGCTTCCAATGTAATTGTCTGCATCATTTCCAATCCCCCATATTTTTGGGGGTAAATATATATATCCATTCACGTATGCATACATATACACATATATTTACATTTACATTTAAGTCATTTAGCAGACGCTCTTATCCAGAGCGACTTACAAATTACCACCGATCCCCCAATTGGAGTAAACTGATAAACATTTCTGTTTTTACCTTCAATTTATACATCTTATACACATTTTACAGACACAGTCTACTTTATAATAGTTCTCTCTTGTTTGTTCTTAGTCCTTCCTCTATTTCTGTTGTCCATCCAGTTTGATTTCCACTTGTAACTGTGTTATTTCACAATAGCTCCGCACCTATACACATTTCACAGATCCCGTGTGCCCTACATTGTTTATCTTGTTATTAGTCCCACCCTTCAGCTCCACTCAACCTTTCCCATCTATCTTCCAACATCATCCATTTCGGATTTTTATTTGCCATATATTTTTCAACTGTGCTGTGATGCTTCACAAAAGATTTGAATCTTCCTGTTCTCATAGCTTCCACGGATTGTAAATTAAAAATAAACATTTTTGCTAAAATAATTATTATATTATTGATTGATTGACTATGGCTTTTCAAATCCCCCAGTATTGCTATCTGTAGCGTTAGTTCTACGCAAATGTTGCAATTCTTCAACCATTCCTGGACCTGTGACCAAAAACGAGCTACATGCGGACAATACCAAAATAAATGGTCTAATGACTCTGCCTCCTCACAGCAGAATCTACAGAGCTGGGAAGATTGTATCCCCCATATATATAACATTCTATTAGTTGCAAGAATTTTGTACAATAATTTAAATTGAAAAATTCGAAGTTTTGAATCCGGCGTTGTTTTGCGTATCAATTCATAAACCATGTGCCATGGAATGGGTAAATCGAAAATCTCTTCCCAACTATTTTGCAATTTATATGGCACAGCTGTAAGTTTTTTGGTCCTTAAATGAAATTGGTATATGTTTTTATTTATCACACTTTTCTTTAACCATTTATGTTCTTTAATATAAGTCCGACATACAAGTTCCTTACTTTTATCCCCTTCCACCTGCCTCTTCCATTTTTGTGGTAATGCTGCAATTAATTGGTTGTAATTTTGGGTAGAGCAGACATTTCCATATGTCTGTGTTAGCTGCATGTGTGACATTACTCCACCAATCCTATTTATGATATCATTCACAAAAAATTATACATTTTTTAAACATTTCTTCGATAAATACAGTTTTTTTATCAATTACTATATTTGAATTTAACCACAAGATTTGTTGTACTATTTGTTCCGTCCTTTCAGGTGGATTAAACTGAAATTGCAACCAACTTTCTAAGGCTTGTTTAAAAAATAAAGATATTTTGGAGATTATTTCCTTTTCAAGCAGGACAGGAAGATTACATCAGTGACTCAACCCACCCAAGGGAGTCGAGTATAGCGAACAAAGCCTGGCATGACGTGATGCACCCTCATAGGGACGGCATGGGAGAGCGTGAGCAAGCCAGTGACTTGGCCTCCATAATAGGGTCAAAGGCAGAGAATCCCAAGAGAGAGTGGGGAGCTGTCCAGGCAGAGACAGCAAGGGTGGTTCCTCTCGCCACTGCCTTGCCGTTCACCTTCGTACCCCTCAGCCAGACTACACTTAATCATAGGACCTACTGAAGAAATTAGTCTTCAGTAAAGACTTAAAGGTTAAGACCGAATATGCTTCTCTCACATGGATCTGCAGACCATCCCATAAAAGAGGGATGTCTCGAAGGCAAGCATCCCGGAGGCGCCTCTTCACTGTTGATGTTGAAACTGGTGTTTTGAGGGTACTATTTATTGTAGCTGCCAGTTGAAGACTTGTGAGGTGTCCGTTTCATTCAACTTAATTTGATCAGGTTCGGAACTTTTTTTCTTACCTGCTTAAGTCCTTCAAATCCCAGAACTAAGTTTGATATACTTACTGTAATCAGTTACAGAACTAATATTGTAAGTTTAATTTGCTGAATTTACTCAGTATCGTAATTGATATTCTGTTTTATCTACAAATGGTTTTTACTCGGTTACTTATGGTACTCAGGTTAGTAAATGTATTTAAATTGGGTTCCTACTACTCAAATATATACTCACAACTATACTTAAAAGCTGATGCAAATAGTTACCTCAATATACTTGGGATAACTTACAAAAAATAATTATTTCTATACAAGGGAATATGCAAAAAGAAACAACAGTGGTAAACGTCAAACTTCAACACCTTTTTTTGAATAAGATAGCTAGGTGTAGTTAGCTAGCTACGTATTGTTCGTTCCACTCTGCCTAGCTAGCTTGCCTAGCAGGCAAACATTAAATTGCAGGGGCACCATGTGTTCAGTTTTACTGTAATGTTTGCTGACAATGCTTTTTTTGGAAAGTTAGGTAACTAATATTTTACAGAGCTAATTCGGTTAATAGGAAACGTACACAAAAATGACGAAAGTTAGAAACAGCGCTGAGGCGAGTAAATGCCCTGCTAACTTACTAGCTACTCACCCCATTCCGTACAAATGTGCGCAACCGCAACATTCAAACGAGGCTACTAAGAAAACTATTGGGACTGTAGCGACTGTGTTGACTTCAAAATCGGGGATGTGAACTAGGTTTCTATTCATGCGTTGATTGACATGGTAATGGTTCTATAGTATTGGAGAAAAGTTGAAAAAACTGACCCTCCGTTACATCGTGACGTGTCATGTCGTAACGTACAGCACGCATTAAGCAACTATTTCTGTCTTACAATCTCTCTCCACCAGGTGTAGCACTTCTCTCATCGTTTAAAAACAAGAAATGGACAGTGACGGGGGTAAGGGGGGATACCTAGTAATTTTTTGCGTCATCATTGCATGCGATCATCATTCTCAAAGCCGCTGTTTACTTCTAAGATCACTTTAGCACCGCCCTAAAAACCCGATTCAAATTCGACACAAACCTTCAAATAGGTATGTAATGACACATTATATAAACTCTTTATAGTGTTTTATTTACATTTTAGAGGCGATAAGGTGATAAGTTGGACAGATCGAGTAAAAAAAGCAATTTTCCCACACAATATCTCTCCTTCTCACTATCACACATTAGTTTAGCTTCCCCACCCGCCATTTTTAAAAAGACCCGACGGGGCTCATTGCCTGCTTGAATTATGCAGAAACTGGCAGCGTTTAGGTCATGTAATTGATAATGTTGGAAAGGGGATAAATTGTGCTTTACAATGGTATTGACATTACAGTTGATCTGGAAGTATTACGTTTTTGGGACGCTAAAATAAGGTCAATTGTACGGACCAAGGCGATTTACGAGTTTGCGCACATTTGTACGGAATAGGGTGAGTTTACGTTACATTCCAAGTTATAATTTGGTCCTTACCTGCCGCATGGCCATTCCAGAGAAGAAAGATCAAGATGACGTCCGATCCAAGCACAATTGACGTTCAGAACAATATGTAGCATGTCAGTCCAACATAATAATGATAATTTGAATATCATATTTTTAAGTTGTTGGTTGTTACTTAGAAATATTTGTTCAAATTTAGCAGCATAGTACCTTGGATTTTTATTTGCAAATGCCAGTCTTTTTCAACACATAAATGAAGTACTATATTCAAAAATGTAAGTAAAACCAGGAACCTATTATTTTAAGTAAAAATCATTGATTTTCTTTTGCAATATTTACTAAGCCAGTGGATCATTTTTTACAGTGTATATTTAGCTTGACATGAAATTGCTAAACCAATCAGTGCGGATAGAACAGCTTTCTGTGGAGCAGGTGAGCGATTTAATCTGTATAGGAAAGTCGTTAAGAGCAAATTGTATTTTGTCTTAGCAGCATTGTTTAAACAGAATGAAAGACAAACATCACACACGGTGCAACTGACATTTTGAGGGTGAGGATGGAGGAATGACATGTTATGACATGCATTATCTGAATTAGGCCCACAGAATTATACCTACGGAGAAGCGCCTTCTATGGAGGAACTTTGAATTTCTTTGAACTTCGGAGTTGGTTTAACGTTGGGCCAGAGCAGATGCTGGAATAGGTTTCTGAGAGACAGAGTGAGGGTGCTTTGTTGTGATTTTTGTGAGATTGGAAAAAAATTCCTGGAACGTTAAAGAAAGTTAGAAACCAGTTCCCATGCTTTAAAATAACGGTTATGTTCCATAAAAGTATAGATCACTTTGGTTTTCGGTTCAGGTTCTGTTCCTCAAATTATTTCATTATTTCTTATTTTCTGTTCCCTGAACCAGTTCCAACCCTTGTGGGAAAAACAAAAGGTTGTACAATGTGTGTCCCTGCCCTGTGAACAACACAAAGTTGGTTTAAGGTAAAATAAAATAAAAATTTCTCTCTAGAAAACCAAAGGGTGTGCGATGTGTGTTCCTACCCTCTGTACATTCCAAAGTTGGTTTGATATTTCAATATCACATGGTCAAGGTGCCATTGAATAATTTTAAGTGATTTTGTAAAATTATTTTTAAAAAAGAAAATTTTTATGAGAACAAAAGGGTATGCAACATGACTCTATAAAAGGAATGATGGGCAGTTGATATGAGGTCGCTAAGTCACGTGGATGAAGAGCTTGTAACGATTGTCTATAGGTGATTGAGCGGACCAATGCGCAGCGGGTGATGAATACATAATGAATTTAATTGGCAAGACGAACACTGACACGAAATACACTTGAATAAACTATAAAACAACAAACGACGTTAAACAGACCTGAACATGAGAACTACATAAAACGAAGAATGCATGAACAGGGAAAACGAATGAACGAACGAGACAGTACCGTGTGGTGCAACAAAACACAGACACAGCAACAATCACCCACAAACAAACAGTGAGAACAGCCTACCTTAATATGGTTCTCAATCAGAGGAAACGTCAAACACCTGCCTCTAATTGAGAACCATATCAGGCAACACATTTAACCCAACATAGAAACACATAACATAGAATGCCCACCCCAACTCACGCCCTGACCAACTAAACACATACAAAAACAAAGGAAAACAGGTCAGGAACGTGACAGAGCTATTGAAATGTAAGTGATTTTGTAGAATAAATATATACATTGTCTTCGGAAAGACCCCTTGACTTTTTCCACATTTTGTTACGTTACAGCCATATTCTAAAATTGATTCAATCGTTTTTTCCCCTCATCAATCTACACACAATGCCCCATAATGACAAAGCAAAAACAGGTTTTTAAAATGTTTTGCTAATTTATTGCAAATAAAAATTGAAATATTAAATGTACATAAGTATTCAGACCCTTTAATCAGTACTTTGTTGAAGTACATTTGGCAGCGATTACAGAATCGAGACTTCTTGGGAATGACGCTACAAGCTTGGCCCACCTGTATTTGGGGAGTTTCTCCCATTCTTCTCTGCAGATCATCTCAAGCTCTGTCAGGTTGGATGGGGAGTGTTGCTGCACAGCTAATTTTAGGTCTCTCCAGAGATGTTAGATCGGGTTCAAGTCCGGGCTCTGGCTGGGCCACTCAAGGACATTCAGAGACTTGTCCCGAAGCCACTCTTGCGTTGTCTTGGCTGTGTGCTTAGGGTTGTTGTCCTATTGGAAGGTGAACCTTCTCCCCAGTCTGAGGTCCTGAGCACTCAGTAGCAGGTTTTCATCAAGGATCTCTCTGTACTTTGCTCTGTTAATCTTTCCCTCGATCCTGACTAGTCTCCCAGCCCCTGCTGCTGAAAAACATCCCCAAAGCATGATTCTTCCCCACCATGGTTCACCATAGGGATGGTGCCAGGTTACCTCCAGACCTGACGCCGAGCATTCATTACAAACAGTTCAATCTTGGTTTCATCAGACCAGATAATCTTGTTTCTCATGGTCTGGCGGTCCTTCATGTGCCTTTTGGCAAACTCCAAGTGGGCTGTAATGTGCCTTTTACTGAGGAGTGGCTTCCGTCTGGCCACTCTCCTATAAAGACCTGATTGGTGGAATACTGCAAAGATGGTTGTCCTTCTGAAAGTTTCTCCCATCGCCACAATGGAACTCTGGAGCTCTGTCAGAGTGACCATCGGGTTCTTGGTCACCTCCCTGACCAAAATTTTTTTGCTTTGTCATTATGGGATATTGTACAATTTAATCAATTTTAGAATAAGGCTGTAACATAACAAAATGTGGAAAAAGTCAAGGGGTCTGAATACTTTCCGAATACACTGTTTATATACACAGTACCAATGAAAAGTTTGGACACACCTACTCATTCCAAGGTTTTTCTTAATTGTACTATTTTCTACATTGTAGAATAATAGTGAAGACATGAAAACTATGAAATAACACATATGGAATCATGTAGTAACCCAAAAAGTGTTAAACAAATAAAAATATATTTTAAATGTTAGATTCTTCAAAGTAGCCACCCTTTGCCTTGATGACAGCTTTGCACACTCTTGGCATTCTCTCAACCAGCTTCATGAGGTAGTCACCTGGAATGCAATTCAATTAACAGGTATGCCTTGTTAAAAGTTAATTTGTGGAATTTCTTTCCTTCTTAATGCTTCTGACCGCAAGGCGCTATAGAGGGTAGTGCGTACAGCCCAGTACATCACTGGGGCCAAGCATCCTGCCATCCAGGATCTTTATAGCAGGCGGTGTCAGAGGAAGGTCCTTAAAGTGTTAAATGATTCCAGCCACCCTAGTCATACACTGTTTTCTCTGCTGCCGCATGGCAAGCGGTACCGGAGCGCCAAGTCTAGGTCCAAAAGGCTCCTTAACAGCTTTTACCTCCAAGCCATAAGACTGCTAAACAGTTAATCAAATGGCTACCTGGACTATTTGCATTGACCCCCTATTTTAAAATGTAAGTGATTTTATATTAATATACACTGACCAAAAATATAAACGCAACATGCAACAATTTCAAAGATTTTCTTGAGTTATAGTTCACATTAGGAAATCAGTCAACTAAAATAATTTAATTAGGCCCTAATCTATGGATTTTGCATGACTGGGAATACAGATACTGTATGCATCTGTTGGTCACAGATACCTTTAAAAAAAGTAGGGAAGTGGATCAGAAAACCAGTCAGTATCTGGTGTGAACACAATTTGCCCAATGCAGCATGACACATCTCCTTCACAATGAGTTAATCAGGCTGTTGATTGTGGCCTGTGGAATGTTGTCCCACTCCTCTTCAACGGCTATGCGAAGTTGCTGGATATTGGTGGGAACTGGAACACGCTGCCGTACACGTCGATCCAGAGCATCCCATGTTTCATGAGCTGAAATAAAAGATCCCTGAAATGTTCCATATGCACATAAATCTTATTTCTCCAACATTTTTCCACAAATTTGTATACATTCCTGTTAGTGAGCATTTCTCCTTTGCCAAGATAATCCATCCACCTGACAGGTGTGGCATATCAAGAAGCCGATTAAACAGAATAATCATTACACAGGTGCACCTTGTGCTGGGGACAAGAAAACGGCACCCTAAAATGTGTCGTTTTATCACACAACACAATGCCACAGATGTCTCAAGTTGAGGGAGAGTGCAATTGGCATGCTGACTGCAAGAATATCCACCAGAGCTGTTTCCAGAGAATGTAATGTTTTTTTCTCTACCATAAGCCGCTTCCAATGTCATTTTGTCAGTACATCCACACTGCCTCGAAACCGCAGACCACGTGTAGCCACACCAGCCCAGGACCTGCTTCTTCACCTGCGGGATCATCTGAGACCAGCCACCTGAACAGCTGATGAAACTGTGGGTTTGCACAGCCGAAGAATGTCTGCACTAACTGTCGGAAATCGTCTCAGGGAAGCTCATCTGCATGCTTGTCATCCTCACCAGGGTCTTGACCTGACTGCAGTTCGGCGTCGTAACCGACTTCAGTGGCCACCTTCAATCACCACTGGAACATTGGAGAAGTGTGCTCTTCACGAATTAATTGTGGTTTCAACTGCACCGGACAGATGGCAGACTTGTGGGTGAGCGGTTTGCTTTTGTCAATGTTGTGAACTGAGTGCCCCAATGTGGCAGTGGGGTTATGGTATGGGCAGACATAAGCTATGGACAACTAATACAATTGTATTTTATCGATCACAATTTGAATGCACAGAGATACCGTGATGAGATACTGAGGCCCATTGTGATGCCATTCATCCGCCGCCATCACCTCATGTTTCAGCACGATAATGCATGGCCCCATTTCGCATGGATCTGTACACGATTCCTGGAAGCTGAAAATTTCCCAGTTCTTCCACAGCCTGCATACTCACCAGCCATGTCACCCATGAAGCATGTTTGGGTAGCTCTGGATTGACGTGTACGACAGCACGTTCCAGTTCCCGCCATTATCCAGCAACTACACACAGCCATTGAAGGGGAGTGGGACAACATCCCACAATCAACAGCCTGATCAACTCTATGCGAAGATGTGTCGTGCTGCATGAGGGAAATGGTGGTCACCAGATACTGACTGGTTTTCTGATCCACACCCCTACTTTTTTTTAAGGTATCTGTGATCAACAGATGCATATGTATTCCCAGTCATGTGAAATCCATAGATTAGGGCCTACTGGAAATATTTCAATTGACTGATTTCCTTATATGAACTGTAACTCAGTAAAATCTTAGAAATTGTTGCATATTGCGTTGATATTTTTGTTCAGTTTAGTTGCATTGATGGTGTGCCAGGCCACCTACACCTTGCTGTGTGATTATGAAACTCTGTTTGAAATCAGATAAATAAGACCTGTGCAATGTTATACACTTTCTTTACTTCATAAAGAGCCTAACCTGAGGTATGTAGCTCAAATCGTTCACAATCTATTAATATTTGAAGGTCTGAATGTCTGGCAAATATCGAATCTCAATCCAACTTTACCATGGTTATCTACCAAAGGAGCAAAATGTAACTGTGGTAGAGAGCATGAAGCGTAATCTTTGGAGTGGCTGATTAGGGTGAAAGAGAATGAGGTTGCTCAAATTAGGGCAGTTGAGAGAATCTCCTATAGAGGCTGTCAAAAGAGTAGAAACATGAGTAGCTTTGAAGGTCCGGCAACAATAGGATCCAGAAATTCTTCATGTTAAGAAAGTGGACTTTGTATCATTTATAGCAATAAATTGAAAGCAAATCACAAAAGATCAACATCATTGTTTTTGCAGTTGAACTCTTTCTGGGTTTATTTACTCCATGAAGCACTATTTCCTGCGTTCCCACCTTTTCAGGCACCAGAACCTGAGCAGGGTATTTTCGTTTTAAAATTAATGCGTGGGAATGTATGTTTTTGGAAATCTCTTTTTTTGTAGTGTATGGGGATTGATGTTAAATGTTCCTTCCCCGTATGGAATTTACTTATTTTTTTTGTTATCCCCTTCTTCCAGTTGGTAGCGACACAACACCTTTTGATTGTAGTTCGCCATAAACCCCAAAGAAGAATGAAGCTGGCTTCATCTCCATCAATTTCTTTGTTTTAATCTACCCAATTGTTGTCAACTTTTATTTTGTTATTTTTATCTGTCGGCCTATGAGGCAATTCAACTTTTAGCTGTGAATGTGTAGCCTACCAGATTAAATTAATCAATATAACTCACATATTTCTATCTCAGCTGACTATTGTCAGTCAAGTAAGTACCTTCACAACCTCTACGCTGATGATAAAGGAGGCTGCGCCATTTTGCGACTGAAAGCCTGCCCGTGAGGAAAATGCGTAGCTAACTTCTTGCGAATTTATACTTTGCGTGTAGTAACATTTGTTTTGGTTGGATACATTGCTAAAACAAGAATATTGGTTTAGAGAACAAGGAGAAGCTAGCAAATGTTGGCTAACTAGTTTAGCTACGTTCCAGAGTTAGCTAGTTGGATTGCTAGACAAACGCATGCATTTCGTTTTGTTTCAGCCACTGTCATTGGTTTAACGTTAGCTAACTAACCACGTTGTCTTTATTTATGCCGCACAGCCACACGTACTGAACAATGTACCCCAACTCGTTGACACACTTGGCGCGGGCGAACCCCTTCAGCGCCCCGCTGTTCACGCTACAAAAAGTCGAGGAACCATCACAGAGCCTTGCTGCCGAACATGGACTAAGCAAACGCACGCTGGCCGCCGCTGCAGTGACGGGTAAGCCGAGTGGTGCAAGCTAGAAATGCTACCTAGCTGGTTAAGTTAGGCTTTAACCACCTAACGTAAGTTAGATAATATTACATAATGTAGGCCTACTATAAGGCTGTACTGAATGTGTAGCTTAATTCAGCATAAAGGGGACTGAGCCTTAGAAATACTAGCTATTTTCTTTAGCTTCCTATTCAAATTCTCAAGATTTTTCTGCAGACTTGTAACGTTAGCTAGATAGTAATCATTTGCCCTGCCAAAGTTACTGGCCTAAAACACGTTGCCCTTGCAGTGTCCTCTGCAGGGCCCCTGCTGAAAACGAAGTAGTGTCTAAAATGGGTTTGCGCAGAGGCCAAAAGCAAACCAAAAATGGCTTTGAGCACTGTATGCTGCCAGATATTCAGATAAGTTAACATTTATTTGGTGTGTAATCACCAGTGACTTCAGTTAGCTATATACGAAGGTAATCACTGATAAGCAGAGTGATAAGACAGTTCACTTCGCGTTCGTTTATAAAACCCATCACACACTGGACGAACGTTAGTGGGTGGCAACATTTGTAACTCAATTATGGTCAGCATTCTAGCTAACGTTATGCCCCTGGCAAAGGTAATTAATCACCAAGTAAATGCTGCAACAGCCTAGGAGTTCTTAGTTACAAAAAAGTTGACTAACACATAGGGGCCTAATGTCATGGTTGAAATAAGGCTGAGTATAGGGGCTGCACTGTGTGTTATGTTATCGCCTTACCATGTGAGTTTGGAAGTCTCCCAATTACTAAAGGTCTCAAATTATTGACTTGGTGTAGGCCTGTGCTTATTTTACAGCGGCTACCATATACTGACTATCAGTTAGTGATTAATGTGTGGTGTTTGTAATGAAACTTGACACGCTCAAATAGATAAGGCAGATAGGCTACCATTTTACAACCAGTTTATTTACTATTGTCAGATAAGTCTGATTTACAGTTCACTTGAGTCCATGTTGCTAAACGGCATCTTAACGCAGTCATGAAGGTGATTTCGCTCTGTATCCACGTGATTTATCTGCTTAAATAGAATGTGAGGCACCAGTGAAAGGCCCAGTACTAGAAAAACACACGAGCTGTGTTCGAATATTCATACTAATTGTACTATTTGTGACGTAAATTGAGAATATAGTATTGTAATGAAACAGCAGGGAGCAGGTCTCGAACCCTCGACCTTCTAGCCCGAAGTCCGGCGCGCTATCGACTGTGCCAGTAGCATACCACCCTGCATACCACTGCTGGCTTGCATCTGAAGCTAAGCAGGGTTGGTCCTGGTCAGTCCCTGGATGGGAGACCAGATGCTGCTGGAAGTGGTGTTGGAGGGCCAGTAGGAGGCACTCTTTCCTCTGGTCTAAAAAAAAAAAAAATATCCCAATGCCCCAGGGCAGTGATTGGGGACACTGCCCTGTGTAGGGTGCCGTCTTTCGGATGGGACGTTAAACGGGTGTCCTGACTCTCTGAGGTCATTAAAGATCCCATGGCACTTATCGTAAGAGTAGGGGTGTTAACCCTGGTGTCCTGGCTAAATTCCCAATCTGGCCCTCAAACCATCATGGTCACCTAATAATCCCCAGTTTACAATTGGCTCATTCCTCCCCCTCTCCCCTGTAACTATTCCCCAGGTCGTTTCTGCAAATGAGAACGTGTTCTCAGTCAACTTACATGGTAAAATAACGGTAAAATAAAATAAATAAAAAATAAAAAAAGCATGCTCATGCGGCAGAGTCGATTTCCGCGCTTATAAACCCAGAGTCGTTACAGTATGCTTATTGGATATAGTTCCTATGTCTAAAGTTCCCGGATGTCGTACTACATTCACAAAATACGAAGGATACAAACAGTGGACACATTCTGTGCTTTTAGGGCCCATAGTGCAATTCTTCACAAAAATGGGTGTGGCTTCACATCGTTTTCAGATTTGAAGAAAATGGCAGAAAATATGCAGCCGAAGTCCAACGAGCAGATAAAAATTCATTGCGTTAACTAATTATGACAAATGTTGATCAATGTAATAAAGAAATGACTTTTCAAATAAGTTACCTTACATGTTATGTTGGCTATCAATTTGTTAGCTACGCTATCCTTACGAACACAACATATCATTACAGCAGTATGTTCTAGTATGTTAGCTAGCTACCTAACGTTAGTTGGCCACTAGTACATCAAGCTTGCCAGTATATTAACTCTATGCTATCTAACTAACTACCCAAAGTTTATTGACTTGATTATTCCCGTCATTCTTAGCTAAGCAGTATAGTCGTTGTGTTCTCAATGGACATTCGGGTGCATTCGTAAATTCTCTCTGGCTGTCTACTCTGATTTCAGAGCACTTTCGTCTGAGTGTACCAGAGCGCAGAATAACTGATGAATTTACAAACATGCAACACAAGGTGAATGTGGCAGTTGTCAGTAAACGTCTGCAAAAAAGCGTATTTAAATCCGTTCTTTTACAGTATACTAAATGAACTTATAGTATGTAGTATATACACATTAAGTATGTAGTATACGGTATGTTAGTATGGGTATTCGAACACCGCTATGGTCTTCACTCTGAGTTGAACTGAACGTTTATGATGTCAGGTCTATGCATCAACTACCCTACTAAAGAGTAGGCCTACTATTACAGTGCACACATTGTTTCCCTCTTACATCTGTGAAAGAACCCCAATTCTTTCTTTTCCTCAGAGGGAGACAGTTGTGAGTTTGGCTCCTCACATTATTTAATTATGTGTGGCATCGGTGGGATCCTGAGCTGTGGTACCACACACACAGCTTTGGTGCCCCTTGACCTCGTCAAGTGCAGGTTGCAGGTCTGTTGGCCCGCCAGGGGTTGCATGGCATGGAATGGATATTGTGCTGTGGATTTCACCACAAGACGACATCATCCAAAATAACTGACTTTCACCAAGACTAAGATCTCACAAATAACGGTTTGCAGGAATGGTTTGAGTTACAACTAGTTTGCTGAAATAAATGTAACCCATTATCATTAGGCCTATTTCATTTGCATGTTTGAGCTGGAGACTGTTTAGGTCCTTTGCTTCACTAGGAGCTATAATAAATAAGTCAAAGGGGGTCAAGTGAGCTGTGAACACGCTTAAAACATTAACAGGAGGGAGTGAAGTCTGAGCCTTTCTTAACAGAACTTGAAGGTGCCTTTTATTAATACAATGTCCTTTAATCTATTACCTCAGACTGTTCTTGCCCTTTCTCTGTGCCCAATCAGCAATTTGATACTGTACCCACATTCATTTAACGGCAGTGACCTTTAGCTTAGCAACAACGGCAGTCAATTTCCAAGCTAGGACAGGACATCCTCCTTATTAAAAATCAGCCTGGAGTTAGATCTACCATACTTGCAGGGAAAGTTTTCTAAATTAATGTTGGTGTCCTGGGCCTGTATTCATAAAGTTTCTCAGAGTAGGATTCCTGATCTAGGATCATGCCCCACGTCCCCCCTCCATGTAATCTTGTATATTATGATCTCAAAGCCAAAACGTATCCTAGATCAGCACTCCTAGGGGGAGGGCTTTATGAATGCAGGCCCTGGTATGAGTACAGGAATAAATCGGACATATTATGTATACATGCCTTGTTTTTGATATTACTCACTATCACCTTACAATTAAGATGAATTCGTATGTTAATAGCACTCAGAAGTTTCGGGCAGAGATCCACCGCTACAGTTCTTCACCATGTTTTCTATCTGTTGATCCAGACCGGGCCACCAGAAGTGGCTCTTTGCCAGCAGCTTCATTTTGACAATTCCAACATGACCTTCAATGTAGTTGCTGCAAAACCTGATGTTGGCATTTCTGGGGTATCATGACTCTCATGCCCCACATCAAACATCCTTGGTACGTTGTAATTTCGGTTCTCCGCTGGAAATACGGAGTCAGCTCCTTTCTGCCAGTAGCTGGCCATCCTGACATGGTGTAGGTGTATACTTTTGACAAGGTCACATCTTTCCTTGTCTCCTGTTTGATAACTGTGCTTGTGACCGGTACTGCCTCAAGCTGAGCGGTATGGAAAATGTCAACTGCATCCACACTCCTTTGTCTTTCTCTTGTACACGGCAGTCTGGATAATCCATCTGCATTTGTGTGGAGGGACGACGGCTTAAACTCAATGTCATATATATGACTGGCAAGGAATAAGGCGTATCGCTGTAACCTGGCTGCTGTCATTGCCAGAATGCCTTTCTTTGGACTGAAAATGGAAAGCAGCGGCTGGTGATCCGTAACCAGTGTGAAACGCTTGCCATATAGGTATGCGTGGAATTTCTTGACGCCCCACCCTAGCGCCAGTGCTTCTTTGTCGATTTGTGAGTAGTTTTTCTCTGCATCATTCAATGTTCGTGACGCAAATGCAACTAACTGGCCTCTCTGACCCATCTTTCAGTGTGTGTAAAAGGATGGCCCCTAAGCCATAAAGAGACTCATCACAAGCCAACTTCACTGGCAGTTCAGGGTCATAATGCATCAGTACCTTTTCAGAAGTGATGAGACGTTTTGTGTGTGTGTGTGTGTGTATATATATATATATATACTGTGATTGAAGAAGAATTGTTCAGAGATTAAGTTATTAAAGCTGTAAGAGCTCCTGAGTGGCGCAGCGGTCTAAGGCCTCCCGGGTGGGGCAGTGGTCTAGGGCACTGCATCGCAGTGCTAGCTGCGCCACCAGAGTCTCTGGGTTCACGCCCAGGCTGGGCTGGGTTCGCGCCCAGGCTCTGTCGCAGCCGGCCGCAACCGGGAGGTCCGTGGGGCGACGCACAATTGACATAGCGTCGTCCGGGTTAGGGAGGGTTTGGCCGGTAGGGATATCCTTGTCTCAGTATGTAATAACATGTATCCACTCTACTGTAAGTCGCTCTGGATAAGAGCGTCTGCTAAATGACTAAAATGTAAATGTAAGGCACTGCATCTCAGTGTTAGAGGTGTCACTACGGACCCTGGTTCGATTCCAGCATGTATCACAACTGGGCGGGATTGGGAATCGCATAGGGTGGCGCACAATTGGCCCAGCGTCATTAGGGTTTGGCCCGGGATAGGCCGTCATTGTAAATAAGAATTTTGTTTTTAACTGACTTGCCTAGTTTAATAAAAAAAAAAAAAGAATCTACACGTTCTACCTGGTTTAAGTTGTTCAAGTTCAGACTTTAATAAATTAAATTAAAACTAATTTAGACACCAGAGCATTCAAATCCTCATTTGACCCACCAGTTCAGAATCGCTGGCCTAGAAAACATACTTGACCAAACAGTCTGTCACTTGTTTGCAAGCCTTGGCAGGATTGCTAATGTTGTGGTGTGAGAAATTCCTAGCATGGCTCCCTTTGTTATCTAAGTGCATGGTGTGTTGTCTGTTTGTATTGTGTTCTGTCTGCTCTAGATTCTGATATTAGCTGCGAGTTTGGCTCTATGAAATACTATGCCTTGTGCGGCTTCGGTGGCATCCTCAGCTGTGGGATTACACACACGGCAGTCGTACCCCTCGACCTGGTCAAGTGCCGTCTGCAGGTCTGTATCTCAGCTAAAGTCTCTGAGCTGTAATGAGTGTACTGGACTGGAATAATGTATACATTGCGGAGTTGGGGTTAATTCCATTTCTATTCGGGAAGTAAAACTGAAATTCCATTGTAGATGTACCTAATTGAAAAGCAAAAGACATTTGAATTTCAATTTACTTCCTGAATTGTAATGTAATTTGCCCCAACCCTTGTAAAGTGATAAAACATTGAGTGGTATGGCTGGCCCTGTAGTGTTGTGTATTTCTGTAGTATTTAGTACATTTTCTTTACAAGGACCTCCAAGTATTATTTCCCCCCTCAAAACCACTACTACTAGTTCACAACCATTAACCATTCTGTTTTTAATGTGTTGTCTAGGTGGACCCAGACAAGTACAAGAGCATCTTCAAGGGCTTCTCCATCACCATAAAGGAGGATGGCATGCGGGGGCTGGCTAAGGGCTGGGCTCCTACTTTCATCGGCTACTCCATGCAGGGTCTCTGCAAGTTTGGCTTCTATGAAATGTTCAAGATCACCTACAGCGACTTTATCGGAGAGGTAAGTCGTTACTAAGTAATTGATGACGATGAAAATAATGATAATGGTTTATTTTGTTTCATTTGCACTATGGTGTAGCCACAGAAAAAAACACCCGTTCAAACTTCTCATGGGGTTAGATTCAGGATGTTTGTCCGGGGCCATACAAAAAATATGTTGCGGGTATTCGCGGACCGGATTTGTGAAACACTGCTTTACACTATATAAGTACAAATTGGATGGTGTTAAGATTGGAGGGGTTGAGTGGAGTTGAAGGGCGGGACTAAAAACAAGGTGACTAATGTAAAATATACTGTCTGTAAAATGTATATACAGTGGGGAGAACAAGTATTTGATACACTTCCGATTTTGCAGGTTTTCCTACTTACAAAGCATGTAGAGGTCTGTAATTTTTATCATAGGTACACTTCAACTGTGAGACGGAATCTAAAACAAAAATCCAGAAAATCCTTTTGTATGATTTTTTTGTAATTAATTTGCATTTTATTGCATGACATAAGTATTTGATCACCTAGCAACCAGTAGGAATTCCGGCTCTCACAGACCTGTTAGTTTTTCTTTAATAAGAAGCCCTCCTGTTCTCCACTCATTACCAGTATTAACTGCACCTGTTTGAACTCGTTACCTGTGGATCTCTCACAGTTGAAGTGTACCTATGATAAAAATTACAGACCTCTACATGCTTTGTAAGTAGGAAAACCTGCAAAATCAGCAGGTTATCAAATACTTGTTCTCCCCACTGTAGGTTCAGAACCTTTGTTAAACAGCACAGTTAGAAATATATGGCAAATAGAAGATAACAATAACTGTTGTAAAATACATTGTGTCCGTAAAATGTATATAGTATGTACATTGCATTCGGAATGTATTCAGACCCCTTCCCCTTATCCAAATTTTGTTGCGTTACAGCCTTATTCTAAAATGGATTCAATACACACAATACCCCAATAATGACCAAGTGAAAACACATTTTTAGAATTTTTTTGCAAATGTATAATTAAAAAAACATGGTTCTCAGACCCTTTGCTATGAGACTTGAAAGAGCTCAGGTGCACCCTGTTTCCATTGATCGTCCTTGATGTTTTTACAACTTGATTGGAGTCCACCTGTGGTACATTTCAATTGATTGGACATGCTTTGGAAAGGCACACGCCTGTCTATAATAAGGTCCCACAGTTGACAGTGCATGTCAGAGCCAAAACCAAGCCATAAGGTCGAAGGAATTGTCCGTAGAGCTCCGAGACAGGATTGTGTTGAGGCACAGATCTGGGGAAGGGTACCAAAAAAATGTCTGCAGCATTGAAGGTCCCCAAGAACACAGTGGCCTCCATTATTCTTAAATGGAAGAAGTTTGGAACTACCAAACCTGATGGAGCTCTGTCAGTGACCAGAGTTCCTCTGTGGAGATGGAAGAACATTCCAGAAGGACAGCCATCTCTACAGCACTCCACCAATCAAGCGTTTATGGTAGAGTGACCAGACGGAAGCCACTCCTCATTAAAAGGCACATGACAGCCCGCTTGGAGTTTGCCAAAGGCACCTAAATGACTCTCAGACCATTAAAAACAGGATTCTCTTGTCTGATGAAACCAAGATTGAATGCCAAGCGTCCCTTCTGGAGGAAATCTGGCACCATCCCTACAGTGAAGCGTGGTGGCAGCATCGTGCTGTGGGGATGTTTTTCAGCCGCAGGGAGTGGGAGACTAGTCAGGATCGAGGAGAAATATGAACGGAGCTGCAAAGTACAGAGATACTTGATGAGAACCTGCTCAACAGGACAATGACCCTGAGCACACAGCCAAGACAACGCAGGAGTGGCTTCGGGACAAGTCTCTGAATGTCCTTGAGTGGTCCAGCCAAAGCATGGATTTGAACCCAATCGAACATCTCTGGAGAGACCTGAAAATAGCAGTGCAGTGACACTCCCCATCCAACCTGACAGAACTTGAGAGGATCTGCAGAGAAAAATGGGAGAAACTCCCCAAATACAGGTATGCCAAGTTTGTAGCATCATACCCAAGAAGACTCGGAGCTGCCAAAGTTGTTTCAACAAAGTACTGAGTAAAGGGTATGAATATTTATGTAAATGTCATATTTCCGTCATATTTTTTGTTGTTCGAAAAACATGTCAACCTGTTTTTGCTTTGTCATTATAGGGTTTTGTGTGTAGATAGATGGGGGGGGGGGAGAAATGTAATTATTTTTAGAATATGGCTGTAACGAAATGTGTAAAAAGTCAAGGGGTCTGAATACTTTCCGAATGCAGTATATAAGCTGGAAGTAGAAGCCTATGTGTTTTAGTTCACTCCAATTAGAGGAAGGGTTAGGATGAAATAATAAAGGAAAATAAATGTAAAAAATATTTTATTTTGCAAAACAGTATGGGGGGTTGGAAACGATGCAGACGATTAAATTGTAGCTTCCATATTAAATCTGATCTGCCCCGTAATTGTTTTATAATAACTGCTCTGCCAATGTGTAGTACCCACTTGGGTGATGCCCTGACATCTGCTTGCACCAGAAATCCCACCACACATCTGTAATTGTCAGAGTAGTAGTTCTCATCACTACGGGTCTCTGCAATCCTCTCGCTGCACTTCTCCTCAGCCTCACGCTGTTGAAGTCGATGTTACCATTCAAACCAAAACAGTTCCCAGTTTCAGCTAATTAATTAATACTGAAATAAGGTTTTTATCAGTGGAACAGAAAAGCTCCATCTCAATTAGTTTTTCCCGTGATTCATCTCATCCTATCCTTGACACCAACTGTGTCAGACCTTTTAATAATCCGCTTTGAAAAAGGAGGCGAGGAGAGAGAATGCAAGGCAATCAAGTAAAGATGAACAACTATTCTTCAGTTCTTTCTCAATTCATCTCCTCCCATTTTGACAACTCATTATGATTTACATTGTGTCTAGGGATGTACACTTAGTCTTCACCTCCTAACCTCCCAGTCTGCCTTCCCCAGGAAAACACCTATCTGTGGAGGACCTCCCTCTACCTGGCTGCGTCTGCCAGTGCTGAGTTCTTCGCTGACATCGCCCTGGCCCCTATGGAGGCGTGTAAAGTACGTATCCAGACCTGCCCCGGCTACGCCAGCAACCTCAGACAGTGTGCCCCCAAGATGTTCGCAGAGGAGGGCCTCTGGGCGTGAGTATCCCAACTAAATCAGCCGGTCACATTTCACTACCTCCTGCTTAGCCGTAACCCTTTGCTGTTGGTCTGGATTTGTATAATCAGTGAAGTACTATACTGAACAAAAATATAAATGCAACATGCAACAATTTTCTAAGATTTCACTGAGTTACAGTTCATATAAGGAAATCAATCAGATTAAATAAATTACTGCCTAATCTATGGATTTCACATGACTGGGCAGGGGCTGAACCATAGGCCCACCCACTAAGGAGCCAGGTTCAGCCAATCAGAATGGGTTTTCCACCACAAAAGGGCATTATTACAGACCGAAACACTCCTCGGTTTCATCACCTGTCTGGGTGACTGGTCGCCGATGATCCCGCAGGTGAAAAAGCTGAAGCTGGATCTGGAGGTCCTGGGCTGGTGTGGTTACACATGGTCTGTGGTTGAGGCCTATTGGACGTACTACAAAATTCTCTAAAACGATGTTGGAGGCTGCTTAATATAGTTCCAAATTAGGGTTAATTCTGGTGTGGGAAATATCAATAAAAGTCACTAATTTGCTCCACCTCTTCCTCTGTCCCCTCTAGTTTCTACAAGGGTGTGGTACCTCTGTGGATGAGGCAGATCCCCTACACCATGATGAAGTTTGCCTGCTTTGAGAGGACCGTAGAGCTGCTGTACAAACATGTGGTCCCCAAGCCCCGTGCTGAATGCTCCAAGTCTGAACAGCTGGTCGTCACCTTCGTGGCTGGATATATCGGTGAGTCCACAATGCTGGATAGAAGTTTATTGAAATTGGTAGATGAATAGGTATGTTAAAACCTCTAACGAGTCACTTGCCTAGAAAAATAAAGGTTCAATTATTTTATTTATATTTTAAATTTCAGGTCTCTACAGATGTTCGATCGGGTTCAAGTCCGTGCTCTGTCTGGGGCACTCAAGAACATTCAGACACTTGTCTCAAAGCCAGCAGGTTCTCATCAAGGATCTCTGTTTTTTGCTCCATTCATCTTTCCCCTTGATCCTGACTAGTCTCCTAGTCCCTGCTGCTGAATAACATTCCCACAGCATGATGCTACCACCACAATGCTTCACCGTAGGGATGGTGCCAGGTTTCCTCCAGACTTGGCATTCAGGCCAAAGAGTTCAATCATGGTTTAATCAGACCAGAGAATCTTGTTTCTCATAGTGAGAGTTCTTTTGATGCCTTTTGGCAAACTCCAAGCAGGCTGTCGTGTTTTTTAACTGAGTGGCTTCCGTCTGGCCACTCTACCATAAAGGCCTGATTGGTGGAGTGTTGCAGAGATGGTTGTCCGTCTGGAAGGTTCGCCCATCTCCTCAGAGGATCTCTGGAGCTCTGTTAGATTGACCATCAGGTTCTTGCTCACCTCCCTGATCAAGGCCCTTCTCCCCGATTGCTCAGTTTGGCCGGGTGGCCAGCTCTAGGAAAAGTCTTGGTGGTTCCAAACTTCTTCCATTTTTAAGAATGGAGGCCACTTCTTTGGGACCTTCAATGCTGCATACCTTTTTTGGTACCCTTCTCCAGATCTGTGCCTCGACACAATCCTGTCTCGGAGCTGTACGGATAATTCCTCCGACTTCATGGCTTGGTTTTTGTTCTGACATGCACTGTCAACTGTGGAAACCTTTTTATATAGATCGGTGTGTGTGTGCGCCTTACCAAATCATGTCCAATCATTTGAATTTACCACAGGTGGACACCAATGAAGTTGTAGAAACATCTGAAGGATGTAAACAGGATGAACCCGAGCTCAATTTTGAGTCTCATAGCAAAGGGTCTGAATATTTCTATTTTGTGTTAATACATTTGCACACAAATAACCTGTTTTCGCTTCGTCGTTATGGGGTGTGTGTGTAGATTGAGATGTTTTATTTAATACACTTTAGAATAAGGCTGTAACTTAGCAAAATATGGAAGTCAAGGGGTCTGAATAATTTCCCAACTGCATTGTAGGTGGATGAACTGCATTTAAAATCATTGAGGATATGGTAATAAAAAAATTCAGGCCACATTACATCGGTTAACAGGCCATATTTGGCTGGATGTTTGAGACTGCTGCCCTAGTCAAAATCAAGATGTTCTATGTTGTCTCGATCACATCCCTGGCGTTTGTTCTCTCCCCTTCAGCCGGTGTGTTCTGTGCCATTGTGTCTCACCCTGCTGACTCTGTGGTGTCTGTACTGAACAAGGAGAGTGGCAGCAGCGCCATCGGAGTACTCAAGAAGCTCGGACCCAAGGGTGAGTACTGGATTCTTTCCAGAAGTTGCCCATATCCTATTGCCCATTCTAGACTGTTTTTAGAATGCCAATTCTCAACTGGTGGGTTGCGACCCAAATGGCGGTTTTGAATGGGTGTCTGATTTTTAAATATAATGGAAAAAATACTCATTTGAATATAAATGACTAAAACCAGGTAGAACGTTTTTAGAAATGATAATGAACCTAACTTTTTGAATAATTTCATCCCTGAACAATTTTTCTTCAATCCCAGTATTTTTAATATGGAGCTATTAGCGCTGTTTAGTTGATTTTGTGGTCTCAAACCAGTAAGCTTATTAACATTCTTAATCAATAATATGGGCAAAATTGAATTATTGACAATGAAAAAGGTGGGAATGTTTTTCCTTTGTCATATTGTCACATTTACTATCATGGCATAAAAATACATAAATCCAGATTGTGTTATGGCCTTTTTTCGCAATGCAAATATTGGGTTGCGACTGAGACAACCTGGTTGAATTTAGGTCCTGAGGCACAACCAGTTAAGAACCACTGGTTTCGAATGTAGATTGATGGTGTTAACTTCACAGTAAATAGGGCTGATTGCAGCTCCAGCCCAGATACCCCCAGCAGCTTTCAGGCTGGACAGTTGGAGGTGCTTGAGTCATTGGCATGTGCGAACAGTCTACCTACTCCCCAGCCCATTACCTGCACTGGCAGCCTTGCTGGAATACTACCAGTGCAGACAGGCTGGGGAGCAGACATGCAATACCTATTACCACCTGTCTCAGATTAACCATCATTAGTTGTTGACCTTTCATATTTTTAAATGGTGTAATGGGATATTAAAATATCAATTTGATCGGAGTTTAAACAGTTTGCCTTTTAATTCTCTTGCTCTTTCTTCCCTCCGTTTGTCCTTCCTTCTCAGGTGTGTGGAAGGGTCTGGTGGCCCGTATCATCATGATCGGTACCCTGACCGCCCTGCAGTGGTTCATCTACGACTCTGTGAAGGTCTACTTCCGCCTGCCCCGTCCCCCTCCCCCAGAGATGCCCGAGTCCCTCAAGAAGAAGCTGGGCCTCACCGAGTAACGAAACAAATAGCAATTCAAAATGGCGGCCTTATCAACAGCCATATAAGATGTAAGACAGCGGCCTTATCAAACACATCCTTCAGTTAACAACCGCCTAGCACACCGCTCTCTCTACCTGCTATAGTCATAGCTGTCCTGCTTGTAGCCCACCCACCCTGGGCTGGGCTACTGATCAGCAGGCTTGGGAGTGATTCAATTTTAATTTCTTGTCAGTTCTAGAAGTAAATTTTAAATGCACATTTTCTTAATTGAATGCAAGGTAATTGGAATTTCAGTTTACTTCCTGAACTTCCTGAAATGTAATTATCCCCAGCCCAACTGGTCATTGGTAATGACACATTAGGCATACTTAAAGATAAGAGGGAAGATGGTTCCCCCCTGTGGGGGTATAGAGGAAAGACTACGACATGAATGCAATCAGGTTTTAACACCCCACCATAGTTGGTTAATGTTCTAATAAATGTGGAAACAACAGTGTTTTGTCTTGTTTTTCAAGGATTGTGGCTGATAAGGAAGGTAATGTTTTGATTCCACTTTAGATATCTCTTTAGAGACTGACCATTGCCAGTAGTTGTGATTTTAGTTATGTTTTAAATATGGGGCTGTGATAACTTTCAACAGTCAGATTTTTTGCGCCGTCACCTAAAACTACATATTTATAGGGTTGGGTGGTATCTAGATTTTCATTCGCTTTGTGTACCATACCGGGGTATACAGTATTACCAGAAGTGCGCACAAGGGGTTCCATTTTTAATTGCACAAAACAACTTGGACAACTGGGATCTTGATCCAGGAGGGGATTGAATCCTTCAGAAAGATGAGTCCCTAGACAAATCCGTTGACTCCTTCTGCACTTATTGTAAAAGGCTTGACAGGTGAAAACTGGTGGAAGTTCATCATTGGGGTGGGTTTTCAGATCAGTACAGATAAAGAGGTAAGGACAGCATTTTGGTATTTGAAAGAGTGTCTCATGGTGAAGTACTCAAACAGCTGACATGTCAGGTCACCCATTACAGAGGCAATACACTTCCTGTGGGGGATGGAAGTTTAGGGCTTAGAGTTGATTACCTGCACTCAGGAGGCAGCAGGCAGACAAGGAGAAAGGACTAGGAGACAGAAGACGACAAGCCAAGGGTAAGACTTAATGTAAATATACTTTCATTTAGATTTTGGAGCAAGTGAAAGAGCAGTGGTGACCAGTGTCTGATTTTGGGGTGTCAAGTATGCGAAGCATGCACTATTAACCTATGATGGTGTGCAATACCCATCTGTACATGGGCTACCTGAGCCTATATGATGCACTGCTGCAATTTCAATCAGCCTATTGACCCTGGATATTTAGGCTATTAGTTGATTAATCGTGGTATCCTGTATTAAGGCCTTGTGATGTCATTGATTGGCAAGAAAAAGGCTAATACAGAACGACTGGTAAAAAGCAACAGGAACATGTATTTTTAAGTGTGAACACAGTACACAGGGTGTTATGTGAGGTGTAACTAACTTAAGTCTACTTAATTGCAGTGGTGGAAAGAGTACCCAATTGTCATACTTGAGTAAAAGTAAAGATACCTTAATAGAACATTTCTCAAGTAAAAGTGAAATTCACCCAGTAATTTACTACTTGAGTAAAAGTATTTGGTTTTAAATATACTTAAGTATCAAAAGTAAATGTAATTTCTAAAATATTGAAAAAGTATAAATCATTTAAAATTCCCTATATTAAACCAGAAGGCAGCATTTTCTTGTTTTTTAAATGTACAGATAGCCAGTGGCACACACACTTAGACATAATTTACAAACTAAGCATTTGTGTTTAGTGAGTGCCACATCAGAGGCAAAAGGGATGACCAGGTATGTTCTCTTGATAAGTGCATGAATTTGACCATTTTCCTGACCTGCTAGTAACAAGTACTTTTGTGTGTCAGGGAAAATGTATGGAGTAAAAAGTACGTAATTTTCTTTAGGAATGTAGTGAAGTAAAAGTTGTCAAATACAGATTCTGCAAAAAACTACTTAGTACTTCAAAATACTTTTACTTAAGTACTTTACCGCACTGCTTAATTGTCGCATCTATCTCTTTGGCGACAGCTTCCGCTTTAAATCCAGCCTGGGACAAAGCCGTCACGTACTGACGAGCAACCAGAGTCCCACGCAGTGCATTCTCTGAGACAGGGCAATTTTTATCAAGGAAAATGGATGTGTGTACTGAAGATGTTTTCCTTCAAATTAGTTTTGAATGTTATGGACGATTAGTGTATCGTGCTTTATAAAACTGTGGTGATTATTAATAGACTAAAGCCTATTTATTATAAACCCAGATGAAATCGGGTTTACTGAAATATTTGTGTTAGGCCTAAATAAAATTCGCATCGCATTCTAGAATTTTTTTGCCTGTCCAAACAAAAATACTTTTAAGATTGTGTATAAAGTTTATGATTCAAATATGTACTCGCGCCTCGTCATATTCTTTGGATATCTATTTAAAGTTATGCGTCTCTGCCAATGTATTTTATCTACGATGTCGTCTACCCTCGGCCATATTGTCTATTTAGCAGATTGAGCGATGATGGAATGACTGTCTGTCTACTTTGCGAAAGTGGGACTGTTTTGAAATTGAATGTGTTGGCGACGTGCCATGCCCAAGAGATTATGGATTGCGCAAATTTAACGGTGGTCGTCCCATCTCATTCATCTGACTATTGTATTGGCCTGCCCTGTATCATCTTTACGGCATGGACAATTATATTTGTTTTTCTAGTAATCCAAAATATTATAATTGAAACAATGCATTGTTCATGGCCTACACGGATGACCTTGCCAAACGGATAAGGATCAAGCGAATTATCGCTCAATGTATTTATGCACACCGTGGCTGGAGGACGATGTCATTCAACATTCACTTGCAATAGATGAACAATTTTGCGGCACTACCCTGTACTTTATTCTTTCCACCTTGACTTCACCATTATGGCATTTGAGGAATAAAACTGTATTTCAACCATTGACCCATAATGTCTTTGCATGACTTAAAAAAGAAGTTACTCCTAACTCATTGGCCATATTGCTGCAGCTATCATCCCGAGAAAGAATGATGTTGGTAACACTGCCTAGGAATTAAAACCCTCTTCATAACACATTATGCGCTATGCATAATGGGCAGTGTTTAGCACTGCCCATATACTGGATACATATCGTCTATAGTCATCAGAGAAGCAGGACAAGTGCACCAGATGGAGCCTGTGACATTACAGGATTACAGGATAACTCCTTTAACAGTCTGCAGTCAAATTTGGCATCCGATTAGCAGAGCCTTCACCAGGCCGTTGGAGCACAGGGAGGAGAGGAAGAGCTGCAGCAAACTACAGTAGAACTCTGTGCCGTCACTGTGGCGCTTTTTGTAGTGCACCCTCGTTTTGGGCCTGTGTCACATGCACTGATTGTAGTGCCGCAGCTCACCTATCTGATTCCTCCCACCTGCCCTGTCTGGATTTGGATACAGCCGTTGTGTGAGGTGTTGTGGATGCAGGGGGAAGGCACCGTAGCTCTCGTCTAGTCTGACATGTTGATTACATGGTGGTATTTATACCTCGCAGCTCGGAGCATCGTCAAACAAAGCAAGTATTTGTTGTCTTATACCTGGGGAAGTTCAGGGTGTCCTGCTAGTATCAGCTCTGCTCGGTTATAAGGGTTGGGGCTCAGATGTTGATGTGTGTGTGTGTGTGTGTAAGAAATGGGTGTAGGAGGTGAAAGCCACATAGGACTACGAGCTGTAGAATCAAATGTACAAAACCGTCATCTGTAATCTCCGTGCAGTGCTGCCAGCCTGCCGTTTTAAAGAAACGCAGGCTGTTTTTTATGAATGCATTACTTATTTAGTGAAACCTAAAGTCACCCTACCAAGGTCGACCAACGTGTTTGGCCAGCTTGGTTGATAGGGTTTATAATGTATGCCATTTATCCAAAGCGACTTACATCCTAGCATACATACATTTTTTTAACATATGGTTGGTCCCAGGAATCGAACCTACTATCCTGGCGTTGCAAGAGTCACGATCTACCAACAAAGCTACAGAGGAAAAGGAAAGGAAACAGATGACCATTTGTTGTATATCTTTGGACGTGTGAAAGACCACTTCTGTTTCTCCACCTCTCTTTCCCCTTTCTCTCTTCATAGCGTTGAACATGGCCTCTATCCTTCAGAAGCTCATCACTCCCCTGTTCAGTGGGACCCCTGAGCCCGCCAGGAACAAGGTGACCGTGGTGGGGGTCGGCCAGGTGGGCATGGCCTGTGCTGTCAGTATCCTGCTCAGGGTAAGACCAGACCTGCTGTGTTTATACTCCTGTCAGATTACTACCCCTACTTTACCCCCTAGTGCTACAGTATTATAGTGTTTAGTCTATTGCACTGCCACTGGATTACCCTTTGCCCTGAGACATGGCTGTAGACTCCTTAGATGCCATAGGAGTCTACTGTCATGTCTCAGGGCAAGCGTACTCTCTGCCTACTGATCTTCTCTCAATATTACACGTCCATCCATTCCCTCATTACAGTGTTATTATAATGTTCAATACTTTATTGCTAAACTATAAAACAGGCTTTTAGACATGCAGAATATGTGTAATTGACTATCATTGCTTAGACTGATATTAGCTCAGATGGGATTATAAGTGTGTTTATAATCTGTTATAAAGAGAGTATTATTCCTAGGCAGTGTTACCAACATAATTCTTTCTCGGGATGATAGCTTGCAGCAATGTGGCCAATGAGTTAGGAGTAACTTATTTTTGATGTCATGCAAAGACATTACGGGTCAATGGTTTCAAATATAGTTTTATTCCTCAAATGCCCATCATGGTGAAGTCAAGGTGGAAAGAATAACTGCACAGTCATTGTACATTTATCACATCTTACCCCCCCCCCCCCCCCCCCCCCCCCTTTTTCTCTTTCTCTTCAGGAGCTGGCTGATGAGCTGGCCTTGGTGGATGTGATGGAGGACAAGTTGAAGGGAGAAATGATGGATCTGCAGCATGGCAGCCTCTTCCTCAAAACGCCCAAGATAGTCGCCAGCAAAGGTGAGAGTGTGTAGTGCAATTGTGCACCAGGAAACCAGAAAACCAAGATGGACACCGTCTGTGTTAAATTAAGTACTCTCACTGAGAGGGGAAGTGTATGAAAGGGAGATGGGAAAAGGGTGAAAGGGAAATGTATGAATGCACTATTCTATTAATGATATGACAAATGATTGAAAATAATATTAGACACAAATGATATACAGTACTCATTGATTTGATATTCTTCCACGGTCAGACTACTCTGTGACGGCGAACTCTCGTATCGTCGTGGTAACAGCGGGCGTTCGTCAGCAGGAGGGAGAGAGCAGGTTGAACCTGGTTCAGAGGAACGTCAACATCTTCAAACACATCATCCCTCAGATCATAAAACACTCCCCCAAGTGCATCATCATCGTGGTCTCCAACCCAGGTACACTCACATATGCATACTGTATATACCAGTGGAGGCTGGTAGGAGGAGCTATAGGAGGACGGGCTCATTGTAATGGCTGGAATGGAATTAATGGAACGGTATCAAACATATGGAAACCATGTTTGACTCCATTCCATTCCAGCCATTACAATGAGCCCGTCCTCCTATAGCTCCTCCCACCAGCCTCCACTGGTACATACACACCTAAATAAACACACACCAAGTACACTCTCACACACAGACACCATAGACTCAGAGCCATTAATTTAGATATATAAATATATGGCTCTGCAGACACTCACATATACTGTAGTACCTACACACACTTGAATGCAAACGCTTACACATCCCAGCTACACACACATAGATACACACTAACACAGATACAAACTCACACACCAGATACAGTAGTGTTCTTCAAACACCTTGTTATGGAAGTCTAACCCCAGAAATCTCTCCCTGGCTGTAGTTGATGTGCTGACCTACGTGACCTGGAAGTTGAGCGGCCTTCCCAAGCACCGTGTCATCGGCAGCGGCACCAACCTGGACTCTGCCCGTTTCCGTTACCTGATGGCCGACAAACTGGGCATCCATGCTACCAGCTTCAACGGATGGATCCTGGGAGAACACGGAGACACCAGTGGTGAGTGTGTGTGTGTGTGTGCATACGTACAGTACCAGTCAAAAGTTGACACACCTACTCATTCAAGGGATTTTCTTTATTTTTACTATTTTCTACATTGTAGAATAATAGTGAAGACATCAAAACTATGAAATAACACATGAAATCAAAAAAGTGTTAAACAAATCAGATTTTAGATTCTTCAAAGTAGCCACCCTTTGCACACTCTTGGCATTCTCTCAACCAGCTTCAACTGGAATGCTTTTCCAACAGTCTTGGAGTTCCCACATATGCAGAGCACTTGTTGGCTACTTTTCCTTCACTCTGCAGTCCAACTCATCCCAAACCATCTTAATTGGGTTTAGGTCTGGTGATTGGAGGCCAGGTCATCTGATGCAGCACTCCATCACTCTCCTTCTTGGTCAAATAGCCCTTACACAGCCTGGATGTGTGTTGGGTCATTGTCCTGTTAAAAAACAAATGACAGTCCCACTAAGTGCAAACCAGATGGAATGGCGTATCACTGCAGAATGCTGTGGTAGCCATGCTGGTTAAGTGTGCCTTGAATTCTAAATAAATCACTGACAGTGTCACCAGCAACGCACCCCCACCCCACCCCACCACACCTCCTCCTCAATGCTTCACGGTGGGAACCACACATGCGGAGATCATCCATTCACCTACTCAGCGTCTCACAAAGACACAGCGTTTGGAACCAAAAATCTCAAATTTGGACTCATCAGACCAAAGGACAGATTTCCACCAGTCTAATGTCCGTTGCACCTGTTTATTGGCCCAAGCAAGTCTCTTCTTATTATTGGTGTCCTTTAGTAGTGGTTTCTTTGCAGCAATTCGACCATGAAGGCCTGATTCACGCAGTCTCCACTGAACAGTTGATATTGAGATGTGTATGTTACTTGAACTCTGTGAAGCATTTATTTGGGCTGCAATTTCTGAGGCTGGTAACTCTAATGAACTTGTCCTCTGCAGCAGAGGTAACTCTGGGTCTTCCTTTCCTGTGGCGGTCCTCATTAGAGGCAGTTTCATCATAGCGCTTAATGGTTTTTGCGACTGCACTTGAAGAAACTTGGCACTTTCCGGATTGACTGACCTTCATGTTTAAAGTAATGGACTGTCGTTTCTGTTTGCTTATTTGAGCTGTTCTTCCCATAATATGGACTTAGCCATATTTGGTCAAAGATCATCTTCTGTATACCACCCGACCTTGTCACAACACAACTGATTGGCTCAAACGCATTAAGGAAAGAAATTCCACAAATTAATTTAAGACACATCTGTTAATTGAAATGCATTCCAGGTGACTACCTCATGAAGCTGGTTGAGAGAATGCCAAGAGTGTGCTAAGCTCTCATCAAGGCAAAGGTGGGCTACTTTGAAGAATCTCAAATATATAATATGTACATCTGTCCTAATTATTAACCATAAACACATACGTACGTACAGTACCAGTCAAAGGTTTGGACACCTACTCATTCCAAGGTTTTCCTTTATTTTTACTATTTTCTACATTGTAGAATAATAGTGAAGACATCAAAAGTATCAAATAACACATATGGAATCATGTAGTAAGCCAAAAAGTCTTAAAGAATACACATTCAGGAAGTCTGAAAATGTGTGTATTCCATTCAAATGTGCTACTGAATTCTTAGACTATAAGTAGCAGCGACCCCATTCTTGAGGGTCACTGTGATAAAGGTGAGGAACAGAGATCTGCTAATCTGGGCTGTCTGGGCCCTACAGGTCCAATGCAGCTGTTTTTATATCAGTATCAAATCATTTCTGGGTAACAATTAAGTACCTTACTGTAATTGTTTTTAATTAAAATGGTCCAATTAGCTTCTTAGCAATAACTTTGCTACGACTGTCTGGGAGTGGGAGGGGAGAACTAGCTGTTATGGGCAGAGGTTTCTTACTGGTCTATTAACTCATTTACCGCCTGGTGATGTCACTAGGTAGGCCAAAACTCACTTCCACCAAAACAGGCAAAAATTTCAGCCGGTCTTTTCAAACATCTCTTACACTAAAAGGGCATTATCATAATTTTCACAATTTCACAGTATTATTACAACCTCAGTGTGGAAATATATATAAAACACAGGATCACGTTTTTTTGACTGTACCGGGCCTTTAAGGAGATAACAGGTAATAAGGTTAAGTGTGTGTGGGTGTGTGTTCCAGTCCCTGTGTGGAGCGGCACTAACGTAGCAGGCGTTAACCTGCAGACACTGAACCCTGACATCGGTACTGATGCTGACCAGGAGAACTGGAAGGAGACTCACAAACAGGTGGTTGACAGGTAATGTACACAGCACCGTACCAACACAAACTATTACCTCTATTACTTTTGTTGTATAGACTCTTAAGGGGGAAAAAAGGTGTCATCTAGAACCTAAAAGGGTTCTTCGGCTGTCCCCATAGGACAAATCAAATCTATTTATAAAGCCCTTTTTACATCAGCAGATGTCACAAAGTGTTTTTACAGAAACCCAGCCTAAAACCCCAGAGAGCAAGCAATGCACAGTGGCTAGGACAAACTCCCTAGAAAGGCAGTAACCTAGCAACAATCCTATACAGGAACCAGAGGCTCTGAAGGGTGGCCAGTCCTCTTCTGGCTGTGCCGGATGGAGATTATTAGAGTACATGGCCATTAAGGACAGATTGTTCTTCAAGATGTTCATAGATGACCAGCAGGGTCAATTAATATTCACAGTGGTTGTAGAAGGTGCAACAGGTCAGCACCTCAAGAGTAAATGTCAGTTGGCTTTTCATAGCCGAGCATTCAGAGGTTCGAGACAGCAGGTGAGGGAGAATCGAAAACAGCAGGTCTGGGACAAGGTGTCACATCCGGTAAACGGGTCAGGGTTCCATAGCCGCAGGCAGAACAATTGAAACTGGAGCAGCAGCACGACCAGGTGGACTGGGGACAGCCAGGAGTCATCGGGACAGGGTTTCCCAAACTCGGTCCTGGGGACAACAAGGGGTGCACGTTTTGGTTTTTGCCCTAGTACTACACAGCTGATTCAAATAATCAAAGCTTGATGATGAGTTCATTATTTGAATCAGCTGTGTAGTGGTAAGGCAAAAACCAAAACATGCACCTCTTGGGGTCTGCAGAACCAAGTTTGGGGAACGCTTCCATAGGAGAACCCTTTGAAAGAACCCTTGTTTGTTCCAGGTAAAACCTTTTTGGCACCAAGAAGAACTGTTTTGGGTTCCATGTATAACCCTTTCCACAGAGGGTTCTACATGGAATTTTACCTGGAACCCCAAAAAAATATCCTATGGGGACAGCCGAAGAATCCTTTAGGAACACTTTTTTTCTAAGAGTGTATTTGAGTCATCCTCATACATGTAGTTTGACTCTCTCACTGTAATGGAGTCCTGGATATATTGAGCCCAAGTGTAACGGATGTGAAATGGCTAGCTAGTTAGCGGGTACGCGCTAGTAGCATTTCAATCAGTTACGTCACTTGCTCTGAGACTTAAGTAGTGTTGCCCCTTGCTCTGCAAGAGCCGTGGCCTTTGTGGAGTGATGGGTAACGACCGTGCTTCGTGGGCAACCGTTGTTGATGTGTGCAGAGGGTCCCTGGTTCGCGCCCGTGTCGGGGCGAGGGGACGGTTTAAAGTTATACTGTTACATTGATGCTGTTGACCCGGATCACTGGTTGCTGCGGAAAAAGGAGGAGGTTGAAAGGGGGGTGAGTGTAACGGATGTGAAATGGCTAGCTAGTTAGCGGGTACGCGCTAGTAGCATTTCAATCAGTTACGTCACTTGCTCTGAGACTTAAGTAGTGTTGCCCCTCAAGGCTACTAAAATAAAATAAAAAGTGTAATTGTGTGTTCCAGTGCCTATGAGGTGATCAAGTTGAAGGGCTATACTAACTGGGCCATTGGCCTGAGTGTAGCTGACCTCACTGAGAGCCTCATCAGGAACATGAACAGGATCCACCCTGTCTCCACCATGGTGAAGGTGAGAGACACACTCCATACACGTACTGCATGCACACGCACACTTGGCCTTCTGACACCACTGAAGGTGTGCGGTTATTCCCTGACAACGCACAGTCTGTTGTATGTAAATGCTTACACAACAGATATGTAACCGATAAACAAACAGACATATAGACATATGCACAAAACTCAAGATGATGCCGTTGCTCGACAGGGCATGTACGGGATCGATGACGAGGTGTACTTGAGCCTGCCGTGCGTGCTGAATGCTGGGGGCGTGGCCAGCGTGATCAACATGACCCTGACGGACGACGAGATCGGCCAAATAAAACAGAGCGCTGACACACTGTGGGACATCCAGAAGGACCTGACTGACGTGTAGCGACACTAACAGAACACCAAGGGGCGCCACATTCCACTCAACCCCTAGGCTGTGTCCCAATAATATCTCCTTTCTCCTCTTGTGTGCATTCGTTCACTACTTCCCACAAATCTAAAATCAAGTGCACACTTTGGGAGAAAGGAGAGATAATTGGGACATAGCCCCAACTCTCCTTATCACCTATTACTCAACATATGCCACTTAGCAGACGGACGCTTTTATTTAAAGCGACTTACAGTAATGTGAGTGCATATAGTTCTAATATGTGTTTTTGATCCGTGTGGGAATTAAACCCACAGCTTTTGCATTGCTAGCCTCGCTCTTAAAGAGCAACTGCCCCTATAAACAACTTCTCATTTATAAAACCGCCTATGTGGCAAATTTACTACAAAGTGTAAATGGGATCATTTTTGGTCATAAAGTCAGTCTCATCCAAAATGTTGTGAGACTTGTGGTCGTGACTGCATCACAACGTAAATGAAGGTTAGGTTTGTTTCATTCCTGCCCACAGCTGGCAGCACTCAATTAATCATCAATTTGGGAGGTGAAGCTGCAAATGATCCAATCTTACTGCCTATGGTAAATTTGGGTTTACTTTGGATATCCATATTGGGCTAGTTAGGGACCATCAGTAAATTACACAATGTACATGGGCCAATATGTTAATTCCAATAGCTAAAAATGTCAATGACTTAAAAACCTCAAACTAATTATAATTGAAATAAATGTATATACAAATATTGAATGCATTTGATGAGAACTAAAAGGTGTTCAACGTGAAAATATTGTCTTTTACATTGTAATTTGTTGACAGTCCATAACTAGCCCCGGAGATAGGCTATCCAAAGAGAAACCAACTTTGCCATAGTCGCACACCAGCTGGCTGAAGCTAATTGGCTAAATAATTTGACTAACTCTTCCCACCTGCAAACACACACAAGACACCCACATCATACCAGACACCGAAACCAACTCAAGTTTCAATTCAGTCATGGCTGCTAGCATTTCTAATGAACCAAATCTAAAACGAGAGATAATCAGGAAGTGCAGTTGCCCTTTAACAACTGAGCCACACGGTTAAATGACACCGGTTCCAAAAATACACTTTCACAGTGTCACTGCTGTTATCTTTCACACTTGTAATCTTCATAGCTTTCCTGGCATCTGGGTGTTTGGTCTCATTGTCAAGAGCATTAGGTGTTAGGGTTACTTTGCACGTGGCTGCTTAACTGGAAAAGGTGCAGATGGAAGCGTCTTTGTTTCCCCGAAAAAGCGCTATATAAAAACCGTGAAAAGTGCTAGGCTATATAAAAACCATGTATCATTCAGATGTCGGCAAATGCTTCAGTCATTTTCCCCTTTTTAAAGTGAAGGGTTATTAATCATGTTGGATGTGTAAAATAAAAGTGTTTATTGGTGTTGGAATGAATAAAGTCCTCAATCTTTGTTTTCAGAATGATTGAACCCATTATTAATCAACAATTTATTTGGTTCAGATTTAGAAGCATTTCGGTATTTTCATGATAATATCATACATCCATGTACAAACACAATATACTATGTACAGCAACAGTTTTTTCCCCCATTCATGCTCAGATTGAGCTCTAGGGTGTCAAACATTGCAGTATGTACTGGAGTGTCACAGTACTTGTCCTAACAACACACCATGGCGTGTGCCCTCAGTCTGACCAGTAGGAACGTGTCTGTCATGTCATCCCACATCAGTGTGATGGGGCAACCTCTCACAGTGAGGAGAATGTAAACATCGTGTGACCATGGTGAAGTGGTGTTACTGCTGTTAATTATGGTGGCGTGACAGTCCTGTTTCACTAGAGTTACTGTAAGTAGCCCCAGGACAGACATGTTTTTTTATTCTAATCACCTATCAGTGTTGACTTTGAGGGGAAACCCCTTTTAAAAATTAGTCCAGCAGAAGACTGTCAATACAATTGGACCATCAAATATTTCTATATTACATGATTTCTTTTAATAATTGACATTTGCTGCAAGTTATGGAATATAATTTTATTCAATGAGCTCAAAAAATAACTAATTGGTATTAGACGCATCAACGGAACATATAAAGACGCTCACATTAACAAATCATCGTTCCACATAGTTGGTTTTCCACATTGGTTGGTCTTGAAAATATAGATCTGAGTTTCCCTGACCGGAAAGAAAGCAAATGTTTGACAGAAGTTTTAGGAGAGCTGATGCAACAGGAGACCAATCTGTGTTTTCACTGCGGGTCCCTGAAGAGACAACACACACACACGACTCACATCGAGTAATATAATGTATAGAGACACATACAATCCACACATATTCATCTGATTTGAAATTATGGGACAAATGTGCTGTGGAGGAAGCTACAAAGGAGAGAGAATTATGCTCATTGCTCACCTAATTGTAAAGCGTCCCATTTTCTGCCCTCTGATATGAAACGATAGTGTCCTCGCTCTAACAAATTGAGACCCATACATGGACTGTCCTTTTAAACATTTTGCTAAACCTTTCATACAACTGGTGGACCACTCTTTACACCTAGTTATCAAAAATCCCTTTTAATTTCTACAACTTTGGCAACAATAATGTAATTACATGTAAGTAGCCCTGCACAAACGACCCGGGACTGCTCATCTCCTGTTTCTGTAGCGCGAGGCAGCTTGACCCTGAAGAGGACGCCAGTCTATCGCAGGGCCTAACCAGCAATCTTTCTCGTTAATGCTGAGTGTCAAGCAGAGAGTCATTGGGTCCCACTTTTACAGTCTTTGGTATGACTTGGCAAAGGGATCGAACTCCCAACCTTCCAATCGCAGGGCGGACACTCTAACCACAAGGCCACTACATACTAATTAAATATTCACATATGGAACAAATGCACACATAATTGTATTGCCTAACGATAAGGACAACCGTAGCCGTTACACAACTTTATGCATAAAAAGAGAAAGATCTTTCTTACGCGCGACTTTTAAGTACAGTATCGCCCAAGGAGTCCAGTTTCTCCGCTGAAACCAAGTACAAGCAATAGATGTTATTGTAACTTCTATTCAATGCACTTTTAATCAACCCAAATTCTAGTTTTGAGCGGTCTGTAGGATGCGCGTAAAATGTGGTTACCTGGGGCGCGCTCCAAGGATGAGACATTAATGTAACCAAGAGTAGCGCGAGCAAAAGAGTCATTGAGGTCTGAAAACTAACAATAACATACCGTTTTTATATTAAGTATTTTGAGGAAAATATTTTTATGCTACTGTAAAAGCACCATAGCAAACCAATATACATGCGTAAAAGGGTACATGTTCCTACAAAATGAGAATTAGAATAATCATGCCATTGTTAATCTTTCAACCACCGGTTATTAATTAAAATAACATTCAATAATGCATTAAGCATAGAAGAGTTCTACGATACAGTATATCAAAGCACATCATTATCCCTATATTTAGGCAAATAGTTTACTTACTTTATATTCTATAGGATGTCTTCAGTTGCTCGCTACTAAATATGGTATTTGCATCTACAGTCGTGGCCAAAAGTTTTGATAATGACACAAATATTAATTTTCACAAAGTCTGCTGCCTCAGTTTGTATGATGGCAGTTTGCATATATTCCAGAATGTTATGAAGAGTGATCAGATGAATTGCAATTAATTGCAAAGTCCCTCTTTGCCATGGAAATGAACTGAATTCCCAAAAAACATTTCCACTGCATTTCAGCCCTGCCACAAAATGACCAGCTGACATCATGTCAGTGATTCTCTCGTTAACTTCTTTGGGAACGGGGGCAGTATTGAGTAGCTTGGATGAATAAGGTGCCCTATGTAAACTGCCTGTTACTCAGGCCCATAAGCTATGATATGCATTTGCATGGTAATATTGGATAGAAAACACTCAAGTTTACAAAACTGTTAAAATAATGTCTGTGAGTATAACCGAACTCGTATGGCAGGCGACAACCTGAGGAAAATCCAACCAGGAAGGGGGAATTCTCAAGTTTGTAGTTTAAGGGATTGTCTATCCGATATCCTGTGTCTGTGGGGTCAGATTGCACTTCCTAAGGCTTCCAGTAGATGTCAACAGTCTTTAGAAGTTGTTTCAGGCTTCTATTGTGAAAGGGGAGAGAATAAGAGACTCACAGTAAGTGGCTCAGCTCAAAGACATAAGTTGTTTATCGCGCAATCCCGTGAAGCGTGCCGTTCGTTCTCTTTCCTTTGTAATGAAAACGGTATTGTCCGGTTGAAATATTATTGAATATTTATGATAAAAACACCCTAAGGATTGATTAGAAACATTGTTTGACATGTTTGTACGAACTTTAATGGAACTGTTTTTACTTTTCGTCTGGATGATGGGACCGCACTTTGTGCATATGGAATACTGAACTAAATGCACAAACAATAAGGAGGTTTTTGGACATAAAGAGTAACTTTATCGAACAAAATTAACATTTATTGTGTAACTGGGAGTCCTGGAAGTACCATCCGATGAAGATCAAAGGTAAGTGATTAATTTTAACGCTATTTCTGACTTTTGTTGACTCCACAACTTGGCGGGTAACTGTATGTCTTGTTTTGCTAGCTGAGCGCTGTACTCAGATCATCGCATGGTATGCTTTCGCCGTAAAGCTTTTTTGAAATCTGACACAGTGTAACGGCTTTTGTCCTCGTTCTTTGAGGAGGAGTAGGAGATATCGGACCAATACGCAGCGTGGTAAGTGTCTATTATATTTTAATAAAACGGAACACAACAAATATACAAAAATAACAAAGTGAATGAATATGAAAACCGAAACAGTCCTGAAATGTGAAAACAAACACTAACACAGGAAACAGGAAACATAGAAAAACAACATAGAATGCCCACCCCAACTCACGCCCTGACCAACTAAAATAAAGACATAAAAAAGGAACTAAGGTGACACAGACTGACACACAGTGGGTTCATTAAGAAGAAGTTTATCTTTAAGCGTATGTATAACACTTGTATCTTTCATCAATGTTTATGATGAGTATTTCTGTAGTTTGATTTGGCTCTCTGTAATTTCACCGGATGTTTTTGAGACAATACATTACTGAACATAACGCGGCCAAATTAAACTAAGGTTTTTGGATATAAAAAAGATGAACTTTATCGAACAAAACAAACATGTATTGTGTAACATGGAGTCCTGGGAGTGCAACCAGATGAAGATCATCAAGGGTTAGTGATTAATTTAATTGCTATTTCTGATTTTTGTAACTCCTCTCCTTGGCTGAAAAATGTCTGTATGGCTTTTTGTGGCTAGGCGCTGTCCTAACATAATCGCATGGTATGCTTTCACCGTAAAGCCTTTTTGAAATCTGACACCTTGGCTGGATTAACAACAAGTGAAGCTTTATTTTGATGTTTTGCACTTGTGATTTCATGAAAGTTTATATTATTTATTTATAGTAATTTAATTTGAATTTGGCGCTCTGCCATTACACCAGATGTTGGCCAGGTGGGACGCTAACATCCCACCTCTCCCAGAGAGGTTAACACAGGTGTGAGTGTTGACGAGGACAAGGCTGGAGATCACTCTGTCATTCTCAAAACTTTTGGCCCTGACTGTACAACAAGTCAATGGCTTCTTATTAACTGGCTTGACTGTCCCTGGTCCCCATTTAGGCATGAACTGGGTATTATATGGGGACATTCCTTCGCACCTCGTGCGTAACAGCGAGGTGCTGTTAAAACTGCCATCACTCCAGACACAAAGTTCATCCACAGGGTCGAAATATCTGATTCAGAGTTAAAAGTTTACAAATACGTTTTTTTCTCTTCCTGACCAACTCTTCCCTGCGTCATGGAAAGGCACTAAGATGTGACGTTTCGACCTTTCTGAACACACAAGTTTCATTACATAGAAAACATAGAGCATGTTACGAATTCCCTGAAGGTTGGTGACTGTTTTCAGCACCTCACTATAATGAGCTGCCCACTCCACTCCCTATCCCCCACGACCAGAGCCTTAGAGTTTAGGGGGTACCATAAACCTGCCTTGAAAACTCTCTAGCCCTGTTTGTACCTGGTGCTAACATGGGTCCTTTGTCCTGATCTTGTCTACATTCGGATTGTGCCCACATTTCCATAAATGTGTCTACACATGGTATTAAAATGTGTCTTATCCATCCACCGTGTCTGCATCGTGACCAGATTCTGGTCCTTTCCATTACGCAAATTATTTCACAGCTATTCTTTTGAAATAATGTATTTATTGTAAGACATATTGATGTAGTCAGTCAATGGTGCCACCTGTCAATAATTAGGGGGCGGAATAATGAGGATATAAATTCTTTCTCTGTGTAGATCAGTCTACACTACCAAGATATCCAGACATAATGTGTCTTAACTACCTCGGAAAGGTGGGCAGGATGTTCTCATCACAATATGTCCTTTGATTGTGTCCACATTTTTATACAGGAGTAGACAATCAGAATGTCAACAAGGTCAGGACAAATTATGCAAGTTAGAACCAGGTACAAATGGGGCTACTGACCTGTGTGACCGTTGCTAGGAGAAGTTACTAGGGGGACAGACATCTGCCGATCCTCTTGACTATACAGTTTACCCAATCAATGCAGTCTACCTCAAGCAGTGGCAGAGCAACATCTCTGTCTCTGCCCATCAACAACTGGACTCACATCTCTGGACTTGTGGGATGGTTTGCATGCCCAAAGTGAGTTGTGTGACATGTATATACTGTTCTTAATAGTTTGTGGTTGCATTATGCATGTTGCCTCTGTATAGCTTGTGACCTGTAAACGTTCAGAGATAAGATATTTATACAGTCCTTTATTACTGCTCTTGTGATAGGTACAGTATATTCATTGCCTTTAATTGACTTCTACATAACCTTCGCCATTTTTCATCCTCATATACTTCGTCAATGTGTGTCAACTCTAGGTCAGCAAATACGTAGAGCCGGGTCGCTCTCTTTCACAGCATGTATAACCCGTGTTCACCCGATTACAGTGTGTTCTTCCTAATGATCCCGGGGGTGTATTCTAACCGCTCTGTACACTGGTGCACGAGACCAGAAAATGTGACACTTCCTACTCGCTCGGTGTGAATGCCTGTTAGTTGACCCCGAAGACATCGTTAGCTTGACGAGGGAGACCCGCTTTTGTTTGAGAATGTGTGGACCTAAGGGCGGTTGATCAATGTAGCCTATGTTTTGTCAGATTCCCCCCCCCCCATTTTTATTTCCTATTCGTATTTTCTCAGAATGAATACATCATTATTATACATTGGCATTGAGGCAGGTGGATGATTGTTTTCACAGGTTGTCCGTGTTCAATTTGCAAATCTTGACAATTCCTTGAATGTCCAATTTCAAATTACAGGTAACTGCCAAAATAAAGGAAACATCAAGTGTCTTAATAGTGCGTTTGAGCCACCACGTGTCGCCAGAACCGCTTCAATGCTTAATGTAGCCAGGTGAAAAAAAGAGAACAAGCCTGAAACGAAATCCCCCACATTCTGGTCTTGAAGAGAATAAAAAATGTTTTAAAAAAATGTTTGAGGTTCTCTTCTGCACTGTTCAACCAATCCAGTAATTGAAGAAGTGTTGGTTTGTTAACATCCAAAAGTGGAAGTCATGTCACTGCCTCGCTCTTCCATTTCCCCTGAAAACCGGAAGCTAGCATAAATTCTACAAGTGTCTGGAACTCTATTGGAGGGATTCCAATAGAGTTCCCACTATTCTTCTTCCACAAGAAATTCCATAATTTTGTGTTTTATTGATGGTGGGGAAAACTGTCTCAGGCGCCGCCCCGGAATCTCCCATACGTGTTGAAATGGGTTGATCTGGGGACTGACACACTTTAAACCCCTCTTCCAAAGTCACAAGTATTTTATTCTCGTCATGGTAGCTAAAATAATGTGCAACTGGGCTTTTTAAAATACATGACAAAGCATGATGGGCTGTTAATTGCTTAATTAACTCAGTAACCACATATGTGTGGAAGCACCTGCTTTCAATATACTTTGTATCCCTCATTTACTCAAGCGTTTCCTTGATTTTGACAGTTACGTGTACAACACTCGTTTTTAAAGCAGCATTGCCTGTTCTTTTAATCTACATTAGTAATCTGAATTTTGTGTAAAGAATTTTTTTTGTCAGGCACATTTGTTTTTAAAAACACACTACTTCAAGTATGTATTTACAAAAGATACATTGAGTAAAACATCTCTCTGACGAACCTCTTAATACATTAAGTAGAAAGTGACAAAGCCCAGCTGCTGTGAGACCATCAATATCTGGGTTGTAGAGACACATCTGTAGCATTGATGCATTCGTTTTAGCTCGCCCAGTGCCCCAGGTGGGTGGAAATTTTCACTTTAGGAAGGAATAGTTTAAAACGTGTAAATTCAACTCACCCGGTGTCCTGGACAAGCTTAAATGAATGTACCCATTTGTGACCCATTGTGCGCACAGGGCAAGTCATCTTCAACAGCTTAGTATTTAGTGATGCAAAACATTCTGAACATTGCAGATAGAACAAATAGAGCTGACATAATTCCCTTTCTGACAATCATATATGTTCTACACAATACATTTCTATCTGAATGTTCTGTAAAGCTACATCCTCCTGAACAGCACACAGGTGTAACACAACTGTACTCTAAACAGCCATACAAAAATTCCAGAAACTCTTCATCAAGTAACCAAAACACTTCTCTGACTGTACAGATAACATTCCAGAACAACATTCTAGAAGAAAGACTGCTGTAACAGATTCAAGACTTCTCCTCCATAGCGATGTCCAATCCAGTGGTTGGTCCAGTCACATGTCAATCATCATAATCAGTCGATCAGGAACGGGCAGTGACACAAAGGGCCCAATTCACCCATTGGGCCTTGAGATAAAGTAGTCCCTTAGTAACAATGTCCATCGATGGCAACCAGGTTATTAGATCCATTTCCGTCAAAGGAAACTTTACGATACCAGTTGTATTCATATGTCTGCCCAAAGAAACGTTATTTTCCTTTGATCAGAAAGAGGTTCCTGATTCACAGCTTTGACCTTTGACATGGGGGTAGTCTTGGCCAATAGTTGACCGGTAGAGAAAAGTCACCAATATAAACTATTATAAATAGAGTAAAGGGATTTCATACCCTCCAATCCAAAGATGTTCACTGTTATACCATATTGTTGCTCTCGCCGACTTTGTCCACAAACTGAAAAAAAGATACAAATGTATTATCAGTAAACCACAATCTTTGTCATTTAAGGGTGGTTCGCCGGACTCAGATTAAGCCTAGTCCTGGACTAAAAAGCAAGCTCAATGAATAATCTTAACTGAAAGTGTTTTTGTTGTTCTTCAAGACTAAGCTTAATTTGTGTCTAGAAAACTTGCCCCTGGAGACAAAGGGCAATGGTGCAAGGCGCAAAGAGCCGGAAACAGCTGACTTTGGCAATTCTGTGAACTTTATCACATTACACATGGCAAATAAACCTGAAACGTGATACTTACTCCACTAATCCCTGGGAGGTTCAGTATGGACCCGAGGACAGGCACCCTCCTAATGAAGCCTACTGCCACTGGGAAGAAGCCCCTGGAAAAGAGAAGAGACATTTGGGGTGAATCTCAAAAGTATTTCTTGATTTTTCAAATCCTGCTCCCTCACCTACTTCGCAAAATGTTAGCGGGAAGCGAGGAGAGCATTGGAGAAGATCTGAGAAGTTCCGTCTCCTCCAATGTTCTCCTTGCTTCTCTGAGGTTTTGAGAAAGGAGGAGGAGAGAGAGAGAGGAAGCAGGGAATCAAGAAAAAAATACGGCCCAAAAATAAGTTGGTTAAAATATTTGGCTAACTGTCCATTTCAGACCAACTGACCGGAATAAGAGGAAGAAGCCATAGATCTCCAGCACCACTCCAATGATAGGCCAGCCAATCAGAACCACCAGCACACCCCCCAGGAAGAAACTGGTGGCTTTAAATTTGTGTCTCTGGAAGAAGAATTTGAAGGTACGCTCCAAGCCGATGACAAAGGATAGGCCTGCTACAAACAATATCTGACACACAAACACAGGGGTGAGAAATAAAAGGTTAGAGGATTTTTCAAATTCCATGACAGTATACTACTGCACTACTAGCCTGGTGGCATCCAAATTAATTTAGCTACATTTCACTTCAACAGTGAAACGTAGTAGTGAAATCATTTTGGATGCAAGACTAGTGCAGTACAGTATGTCATTTCACTTAATTTAGCTATGTAAACAACTGGAGGACACATACCAGCTAGAAAAGTCACCAACACAGTGGTCTGATCAGAGACACTGATAGTACTAGTGCTGTAGATTAGTAGGCAGTGCAATACAACAGAGAATCATCAAAGCCCTCCACAAATCAGGGCCTAAAATTAACAGATTTTGTCATTGGCAGGTAGAATATCTAATTCACCAGCCACATTGGCAGGTGGTCACACTAAGGGATCGTATAGTGTGAGCATTTCATGAGAATATTCAAAAGTCAAATATGAGCACATGCGAGTTGCGATTTATACTGTAGCAAAAGAAATGCTGCATTAGCTGTTTGTAAACATATGTTTCCCATGCCAATAAAGCCCCTTGAATAGAAATGAAAAATGAACATAATTCATCGTGTTTACCATGTTCCAAGATGGCGTAGCAGTCGGGGTCTGTTTTGTTTGTCTTGTCCCGTGTATATATCGTTTTCTTTGTATATAATTCGTACATATTTTTATATTTTTAATTTCCAACTACGGACTGAACATACTCTCCTGCAACCCGCCTCGCCCAATGTGGTATGGATCTGCTATTTGTCATACTTTGAACCGGAACCCACTTCAGCAGCTAGCCAGCTAACTAGCTAGTAGTCAGTTAACGGTGATGACCGCTATTAGTGGTTAACTCAGACATCAGCCAGCCTCAGCCTGGCCAATTCCTGCCAGTCTGCACAGCGCGATATCAACCCAGAGCATATCGGACTGCTCTCCCAAATGTCAATATGCCTTGTCTATTGCTGTTTTGGTTAGTGAGTTTTGTCTTATTTCACTGTAGAACCTCCAGCCCTGCTCAATATGCCTTAGCTAGCCCTTTTGTTCCACCCCCCACAGATGCGGTGACATCACCTGGCTTAAATGGTGCCTCTAGAGACAAAACCTCTCTCATCATCACTCATTGCCTAGGTTTACCTCCACTGTACTCACATCCTACCGTACCCTTGTATGTACATTATGCCTTGAATCTATTCTTCCGCGCCCATAAATCTGCTCCTTTTACTCTCTGTTCCGAACGCACTAGACAACCAGTTCTTATAGCCTTTAGCCGTACGCTTATCCTACTCCTCCTCTGTTCCTCTGGTGATGTAGAGGTTAACCCAGGCCCTGCAGCCCCCAGCATCACTCCCATTTTCCAGCTGCTCTCATTTGTTGACTTCTGTAACCGTAAAAGCCTTGGTTTCATGCATGTTAACATTAGAAGCCTCCTCCCTAAGTTTGCTTTATTCACTGCTTTAGCACACTCCGCCAACCCGGATGTCCTAGCCGTGTCTGAATCCTAGCTAAGGAAGGCCACCAAAAATCCAGAAATGTCCATCCCGAACTATAACATTTTCCGACAAGATAGAACTGCCAAAAAGGGCGGAGTTGCAATCTACTGCAGAGATAGCATGCAGAGTTCTGTCATACTATCCAGGTCTGTGCCTAAACAATTTGAGCTTCTACTTTTAAAAATGCACCTTTCCAGAAACAAGTCTCTCACCGTTACCGCTTGTTATAGACCCCCCTCTGCCCCCAGCTGTGCCCTGGACACAAAATGTGAATTGATCGCCCCCTATCTATCTTCAGAGTTCGTACTGTTAGGTGACCTAAACTGGAACATGCTTAACACCCCGGCCGTGCTACAATCTAAGCTAGTTGCCCTCAATCTCACACAAATTATCAAGGAACCTACCAGGTACAACCCTAAATCCGTAACCATGGGCACCCTCTTAGATATCATCCTGACCAACTTGCCCTCTAAATACACTTCTGCTGTCTTCAACCAGGATCTCAGCGATCACTGCCTCATTGCCTGCATGGGTAATGGGTCCGCGGTCAAACGACCACCCCACATCACTGTGAAACGCTCCCAAAAACACTTCAGTGAGCAGGCCTTTCTAATCGACCTGGCCCGGGTATCCTGGAAGGATATTGACCTCATCCCATCAGTAGAGGATGCCTGGTTGCTCTTCAAAAGTGCTTTCCTCACCATCTTAAATAAGCATGCCCCATTCAAAAAAATGAAGAACTAAGAACAGATATAGCCCTTGGTTCACCCCAGACTTGACTGCCCTTGACCAGCACAAAAACATCCTGTGGCGTTCTGCATTAGCATCGAAAAGTCCCCGCGATATACAACTTTTCAGCTAAGTCAGGAACCAATATAATCAGTCAGTTAGGAAAACTAAGGCTAGCTTTTTCAAACAGAAAATTGCTTCCTGTAGCATAATTCCAAAAAGTTTTGGGACACTGTAAAGTCCATGGAGAATAAGAGCACCTCCTCCCAGCTGCCCACTGCACTGAGGATAGGAAACACTGTCACCACTGATAAATCTACAATAATTAATAATTTCAATAAGCATTTTTCTACGGCTGGCCATGCTTTCCACCTGGCTACCCCTACTCCAGCCAACATCTCAGCACCCCCTGTAGCAACTTGCAGCACCCCCCCAACTTCTCCTTCACCCAAATCCAGACAGGTGATATTCTGAAAGAGCTGCAAAATCTGGATCCCTACAAATCAGCTAGGCTAGACAATCTGGACCCTTTCTTTCTAAAATTATCAGCCGAAATTGTTACTACCCCTATTACTAGCCTATTCAACCTCTCTTTCATATCGTCTGAGATCCCCCTCTTCAAAGGGGGAGACACTCTAGACCCAAAATGTTAGACCTATATCCATCCTGCCCTGCCTTTCTAAAATCTTCAAAAACCAAGTTAACAAACAGATCACCGACCATTTCGAATCCCACCGTACCTTCTCCACTATGCAATCTGGTTTCCGAGCTGGTCATGGGTGCACCTGAGCTACGCTCAATGTCCTAAACGATATCATAACCGCCATCGATGAAAGACAGTACTGTGCAGCAGTTTTCATCGACCTGGCCAAGGCTTTCGGCTCGGTCAATCACTGCATTCTTACCGGCAGACTCAATAGCATTGGCTTCTCAAATGACTGCCTCGCCTGGTTCACCAACTACTTCTCAGATAGAGTTCAATGTGTCAAATCGGAGGGCCTGTTGTCCGGACCTCTGCCAGTCTCTATGGGGGTGCCACAGGGTTCAATTCTCGAGCCGACTCTTTTCTCTGTATATATCAATGATATATCTTGCTGCTGGTGATTCTCTGATCCACCTCTAGGCAGACGATACCATTCTGCATACATCTGGCCCTTCTTTGGACACTGTGCTAACAAACCTCCAAACGAGCTTCAACACCATACAACACTCCTTCCGTGGCCTCCAACTGCTTTTAATTGCTAGTAAAACTAAGTGCATGCTCTTCAACCAATTGCTGCCCACACCCTCCCGCCCGACTAGCATCACTACTCTGGACAGTTCTGACCGAGAACATGTGGACAACTACAAATACCTAGGTGTCTGGTTAGACTGTAAACTCTCCTTCCAGACTTACATTAAGCATCTCCAATCCAAAATGAAATCTAGAATTGGCTTCCTATTTCGCAACAAAGCCTCCTTCACTCATGCTGCCAAACATACCCTCGTAAAACTGACTATCCTACCGATCCTTGACTTCGGTGATGTCATTTACAAAATAGCCCCCAACACTCTACTCAGCAAATTGGATGTAGTCTATCACAGTGCCATCCGTTTTGTCACCAAAGCCCCATATACTACCCACCACTGCGACCTGTGTGCTCTCGTTGGCCGACCCACACTACATATTCATCGCCAAACTCACTGGCTCCAGGTCATCTATAAGTCTTTGCTAGGTAAACCCCCGCCTTATCTCAGCTCACTGGTCACCATAGCAACATCACCCGTACCACGCGCTCCAGCAGGTATATTTCACTGGTCATCCCCAAAGCCAACACTTCCTTTGGCCGCCTTTCCTTCCAGTTCTCTGCTGCCAATGACTGGAACGAATTGCAAAGATCACTGAAGCTGGAGGCTTATATCTCCCTCTCTAACTTTAAGCATAAAATCCTCCACGATATCACAACTCAAGTGACCAATCGAAGCTCACCATAGCTTCCAACCCTTAATGGGGATCCCGAGTAGGGGTTGGAATTGTCAAAGACTCCAGCCACCCTAGTCATAGACTGTTCTCTCTGCTACCGCATGGCAAGCGGTACCGGAGCACCAAGTCTAGGTCCAAGATGCTTCTAAACAGCTTCTACCCCCAAGCCATAAGACTCCTGAACATCTAATCAAATGGCTACCCAGACTATTTGCATTACACCCCCCTCTCTTCTACACTGCTGCTACTCTCTGTTATTAACTATGCATAAGTCACTTTAATAACTCTACCTACATGTACATATTACCTCGACACCGATGCTCCCGCACATTGACTCTGTACCGGTACCCCCTGTATATAGCCCCGCTATTGTTATTTACTGCTGCTCTTTAATTATTTGTTATTCTTATCTCTTACTTTTTTTTGTATTTTCTTAAAACTGCATTGTTGGTTAAGGGCTTGTAAGTAAGCATTTCACTGTAAGGTTGTATTCGGCGCATGTGACAATTACAATTTGATTTGAGTGGCGCAGCACTCTAAGGCACTGCATCTCAGTGCTAGAGGCCTCACTACAGACCCTGGTTCGATTCCAGTTTGTATCACAACCGGACGTGATTGGTCCCATAGGGCGGCGCACAATTGACCCAGCGTCGTTAGGGTTTGGCTGCTTGTATAGTGTAAACGCCAGTCCCGTAGAGCATGGCGCTTGCAACGCCAGGGTTGTGGGTTCGATTCCCACGGGGGACCAATATGAGGGGGAAAAATGTAAGAAAAAGTATGCAGTCACTACTGTAAATCGCTCTGGAGAAGGGCGTCTGCTAAATGAGTAAAATGTAAACAGCCGGTAAGAGGTACATTTGGGATCATTCTCGTAAATAAAGGAGGTGCACATACACGTAGCAGGGCATCTATCGCAAACATTATGATTATGTAGTAGGCTATAACTCACATTTCCAATGGCAAGAAGAGCCTTGTCAAAAAACAGGATCATCCCAAAGAAGAGGAAGAACACGCCAAAGCCTGTCAACCCCATCCCGATTTCTGTGGAGACAAAAAAGAAGTCAATACATTTGTATTTGTTATGGATCCCTATTAGCTGCTGCCTAATCTTCCTGGGGTCCAGCAAAATTAAGGCAGTTTATACCATTTTAAAACATTACAATACATTCACAGATTTCACAACACACTGTGTGCCCTCAGGCCCCTACACCACTACCACATATCTACAGTACTAAATCCATGTGTATGTATAGTGCGTATGTGTGTGTGTGTGTGTGTGTGTGTGTGTGTGTGTATGCATGCATGTGTCTGGGCCAATGTTTGTGTTGCTTCACAGTCCCCGCTGTTCCATAAGGTGTTTTCTATCTGTTTTTTAAATCTAATTTTACTGCTTGCGTCAGTTACTTGATGTGGAATAGAGTTCCATGTAGTCATGGCTCTATGTAGTACTGTGTGCCTCCCATAGTCTGTTCTGGACTTGGGGACTGTGAAGAGACCTCGTGGCATGTCTTGTGGGTTATGCATGGGTATCCAAGCTGTGTGACAGTAGTCTAGACAGACAGCTCGGTGCATTCAACATGCCAATACCTCTCATAAATAAAGTAGTGATGAAGTCAATCTCTCCTCCACTTTCAGCCAGGAGAGATTGACATGCATATTATTAATATTAGCTCTCTGTGTACATCCAAGGGCCAGCCGTGCTGCCCTGTTCTGAGCCAATTGCAATTTTCATAAGTCATTTTTTGTGGCACCTGACCACACGACTGAACAGTAGTCAAGGTGCAGCAAAACTAGGGCCTGTAGGTCCTGCCTTGTTGATAGTGTTGTTAAGAAGGCAGAGCATCGCTTTATTATAGACAGACTTCTCCCCATCTTAGCTACTACTGAATCAATATGTTTTGACCATGACAGTACTCCAAGCAGTTTAGTCATCTCAACTTGCTCAATTTCCACATTATTTATTACAAGATTTAGTTGAGGTTTAGGGTTTAGTGAGTGTTTCGTTCCAATTACAATGCTTTTAGTTTTAGAAATATTTAGGGCTAACCTATTCCTTGCCACCCACTCTGAAACTAACTGCAGCACTTTGTTGAGTGTTGCAGTCATTTCAGTCGCTGTAGTAGCTGACGTGTATAGTGTTGAGTCATCTGCATACATAGACACTCTGGCTTTACTCAAAGTCAGTGGCATGTCGTTAGTAAAAAAATACATTTAAAAAAAGCAAGGGTCCTAAACAGCTACCTTGGGGAATTCCTGATTCTAACTGGATTATATTTGATAGGCTTCCATTAAAGAACACCCTCTGTGTTCTGTTAGACAAGTAACTCTTTATCCACATTATAGCAGGGGGTGTAAAGTTATAACACATACGTTTTTCCAGCAGTAGACTATGATCAATAATGTCAAAAGCTGCACTGAAGTCTAACAAGACAGCCCCCACAATCTATTTATCATCAATTTCTCTCAGCCAATCATCAGTAATTTGTGTAAGTGCTGTGCTTGTTGAGTGCCCTTCCCTGTAAGCATGCTGAAATTCTGTTGTCAATTTGTTTACTGTGAAATAGCATTGTATCTGGTCAAACTATTTTTTCTCAGAAGTTTACTAAATGCTGGTAACAGGCTGATTGGTCGGCTATTTGAGCCAGTAAAGGGGGCTTTACTATTCTTGGGTAGCGGAATGACTTTAGCTTCCCTCCAGGCCTGAGGGCACACGCTCTCTCGTAGGATGAAATTGAATATGTGGCAAATAGGAGCGACAATATCATCTGCTATTATCCTCAGTAATTTTCCATCTAGATTGTCAGACCCTTGTGGCTTGTCATTGATGATAGACAACAATCCTTTTTTTTAGGGCCAGCAGCATACCACCCTGCATACCACTGCTGGCTTGTTTCTGAAGCTAAGCAGGGTTGGTCCTGGTCAGTCCCTGGATGGGAGACCAGATGCTGCTGGAAGTGGTGTTGGAGGGCCAGTAGGAGGCACTCTTTCCTCTGGTCTAAAAAAATATCCCAATGCCCCAGGGCAGTGATTGGGGACACTGCCCTGTGTAGGGTGCTGTCTTTCGGATGGGACGTTAAACGGGTGTCCTGACTCTCTGAGGTCATTAAAGATCCCATGGCACTTATCGTAAGAGTAGGGGTGTTAACCCCGGTGTCCTGGCTAAAAATTCCCAATCTCGCCCTCAAACCATCATGGTCACCTAATAATCCCCAGTTTACAATTGGCTCATTCATCCCTCTCCTCTCCCCTGTAACTATTCCCCAGGTCGTTGCTGCAAATGAGAATGTGTTCTCAGTCAACTTACCTGGTAAAATAACGCTAAAATAAAATACATTTTCACCTCTTCCACACTGACTTTACGGAATCAAAAAGTACAATTCCTGTCTTTCAGAATTTGGTCCGATATACTTGGATGTGTAGTGTCAGCATTTGTTGCTGGCATGTCATCCCTAAATGTTATTATTTTGCCAATGAAAAAGTCATTAAAGTAGTTTGCAATATGAGTGAGCTTTGTGATGAATGAACCACCTGATTCAATAAATGAAGGAGCCGAGTTGGCTTTTTTACCGAAATGTAATTTAAGGTGCCCCAAAGCTTTTGCTATCATTCTTTATATAATTTATCTTTGTTTCATAGTGTAGTTTATTTTTATTTAGTTTAGTCACATGATTTCTTAATTTGCAGTACATTTGCCAATCAGTTGGGCTGCCAGACTTAATTGCCATACCGTTTGCCTCATCCCTCGCAACCATACAATTTTTAAATTCCTCATCAATCCAAGGTGATTTAACAGTTTTTACAGTAATTTTCTTAATGGGTGCGTGCTTATTAGTAACTGGAATAAGTCGTTTCATAAATGTGTCAAGTGCAGCGTCTGGTTGCTCCTCATTACACACCACAGACCAGCAAATATTCTTTACATCATCAACATATGAATCACTACAAAACCTCTTGTATGACCTCTTATACACTATATTAGGCCCAGCCTTTGAAACTTTGGTTTTCCTAGATATGGCTATTATATTGTGATCACTACATCCTATGGATTTGGATACTGCTTTAAAGCAAATATCTGTAGCGTTAGTAAAAATGTGATCAATGCATGTTGATGATTTAATTCCTGTGCTGTTTGTAACTACCCCGGTAGTTTGACTGACAACCTGATCCTGGTTGCAGGCACTGGTTACAGTTCAACGTTTTTTCCTGGGTGGGCAGCTTGATGATAGCCAGTCAATATTTTAATCACCCAGAAAATATACTTCTCTGTTGATATCACATACATTATCAAGCATTTCACACATATTATCCAGATACTGATTGTTAGCACTTGGTGGTCTATAGCAGCTTCCCGTAAGAATGGGCTTTAGGTGATGCAGATGAACCTGTAGCCATATTACTTCAACATTATTTAACATTAGATCGTCTCTAAGCTTTACAGGAATGTGGTTCTGAATATAGACCGCAACACAGCCTCCGTTGGCATTTCTGTCTTTTCGGTAGATGTTATAACCATGTATTGCTACCACTGTATCAAAGGTGTTACCTAAGTGAGTTTCAGAGATAGTCCGAATATGAATGTCAAATTTTACAAGCAAGTTGTTGACTTCATGGACCTTGTTTCTTAGGCTACATATGTTAATATGGGCTATTTTTAGCACTTTTCTGGGTTGCTTGATTGTTTTTAATGCTTTACTGGGAAGCTTATCAGAGGTAGGCTTAATCATGTTATTTACATGTTTTACATTAAAGTCTAACTAGCTACATTGTTTCCATTGACATTGATTGACACCTAAAGCATCCATCCATATACTCTCTCTTGTCTGCACATCCGTTACTTTATGAGCAGGAGTAGGTAGGTAACTAACTAACTATCGCCCATGATTTGACTAGTAGTGAAATAAGTTCCAAATAGGTCGTTCATAAAACAGGGCGATGGGCCCAACTGGTCCCATTCATTCAACCTGGCTAGCTAGAAGGACTGCTCACAAAGAGGAGATACAACAACGCTTTAAACATGTCATTTATACATTAAAAGGTCTTACTCTGTGAATCCGTTAGAGAAATCATTTTGTCGGAAGTGTAGCGATTGGAAAATCACTTGTGCTCATTCAATAATCGTTAGATAGCGGTAGCTTGTTGAAGCAGAGGAAAAGCCGGCGCCACGTCTTCTTCGTGATTCATGCGTTCACGCACGCTCAAATGACACGTTCGCGGGAAACAGTTCTGCGCGGTGCTGCGTAGAGATTTAGTTGTGATAAAAAGTCAAGATATGGGGGATGTGTGTGTTGCAATTTGTGAACAGAGATCTGGATATAATGACGAGATGCACATGTCTCCGTCCTAACAATTGGAGTCGTTGTCCCAAAGATGGGAAGGCAGGCGAGAAGCTTAAGCTTAGGTCCGAGATAAACCCATATAAACACATTAGGTTTATTTTGGACAGATTTTGGCGAGAGTGAACCTTCTCGCTTCGCCTCTTCCTCTCTGTTGTGAATATGTATTTTGCTACTATGTAATCCTTAACCCCAACAAAATTCTGCCTGGACTCAATACAACTGTGATTTATTTTAACGTTGCATCGCCATCTTTATGGGAAATGTGGTTCTCTGCTTGAAAAATATAGCTACTACAACACCCATGCGTAGGCAATCCGGAAGAGTGTAACCGGTGACGTGTCCAAGAAAATACTCGATTCGTTTTTATATAAATATAATTAGAGCAGAAAACCTCAGTGTTTACGCAATGTCCGTTTTAGGAATACTCGTAGGTTATTTTCCCCCAATAACTGCAAACATGAATACCATTTTTGCAGTACTTCTTGTTTTTTTTGGGTGCTGCAGCAATGTTGTGTTTCTGGAAACGCTTGTAAGGTCAGTGATCAACTCTGAACTCCTCAACAACAACTATTGACAACTAGGCTACTAGCTTGGTTGAATGAGGTTAGCTACATCTTTCGAATATTTATGCATTCTGTAAAGAACAAGTTTATATAAGCCTAACTAAGATGCTGCAATGCTTAATATCCAATAATCTATTATTTAGGCTAGCATATTTCTTAATAATGAATGATATTCATGTACACTTTTATATATTTTTCCTACTCCCAGAGAGTTCCCAGGATGTGGCAACATTGTGACCTTCGCTCAATTTGCCTTCATTGCATTGGAGGGGTTCATCTTCGAGACGAACTTTGGAAGAAAGAAACCAGCCATCCCTATGAGGTAGGTAGCCTAATGCAGTGGTTCCCAAACTGTGTGGTGCAAAAGGGGGATACCTAGTCAGTTCTACAACTGAATGCTTTCAACTGAAATGTGTCTTCCGCATTTAACCCAACCCCTCTGAATCAGAGAGGTGCGGGAGGGGCTGCCTTGATCAACATCCACGTCTTCGGCGCCCGGGGAACAGTGGCTTGACTGCCTTGCTCAGGGGCAGAATGACAGATTTTTACCTTGTCAGCTCTGGGATTCGATCCAGCAACCTTTCGGTTACTGGCCCCACACCCCTACCCGCAAGGCTACCTGGGATCGGCGGTTCCCCTCCTTTTTAAAGGAACTCAGTCCGGCATTAAGTTTATTCTTGAAAGTTGTAATAGTAAAATGGACAAGGTGCAATTTCGAAATTGGGTAGTACATCACTAATTCCTCTTGTCATGTTAGTCTTTGCATACCTTGGAGAACTTTTTTCTCGACCTGTGTGCACCTACTTCGTAAACTTTCATTCATAGGCTAGTGTAACAGTATAGCTTCCGTCCCTCTCCTTGCCTCGAACCAGGGACCCTCTGCACACATCAACAACTGCCTCCCACGAAGCATCGTTACCCATCGCTCCACAAAAGCCATGGCCCTTGCAGAGCAAGGGGAACAACTACTTCAAGGTCTCAGAGCGAGTGATGTCACCAATTGAAACGCTATTAGCGCGCACCCCGTTAACTAGCTAGCCATTTCACATCGGTTACACTCACCCACCTTTTGACCTCCTCCTTTTCCGCAGCAACCAGTGATCCAGGTCAACAGCATCAATGTAACAGTTTTGCTCCGTCCCTCTCCTCGCCCATACCTGGGCTCAAACCAGGGACCCTCTGCACACAGAAAACAGCCACCCTCGAAGTATCGTTACCCATCGCTCCACAAAAGCCGCGGCCCTTGCAGAGCAAGGGGAACAACTACTTCAAGGTCTCAGAGCGAGGGACGTCACCGATTGAAACGCTATTAGCGCGCACCCCGCTAACTAGCTAGCCATTTCACATCGGTTACACTGGTTGTAGCAACTCATGATGGGTACAGGGAAAATTTGAGTAACATGTAGTAGCCTAAACCTATTGATGTTACGTTGAACTGGGTGAATGGAATATGAATGACATTCATCCAACATGCTGTAATAGAAATAACGGCATGCTCATGAATATAAAAATCGGCCTCCCTCATAATAAATGGCACTGACCGCCACTGTTGGAGAGCTATTTATAACTTGTCAGAAATGTCCAGATCAACTAGCCCATGTCAGCTAATGTTTTTTTAGAACGTAGATTTTGTTTCTTTAGCACATAGATATTGTTGTAATTTTTTAGTCGCTCAAATATCACATGAATACACATTAGACATGGAAAAATGTGAGATTTGCAAGAAAATTTGCTTTAAAACTGCACAATTTTCTTTGCACTCCATGACAAATTGTGTAGAATTGCAGGAAATAAGCTTAAACCTGCAAAAGAGGGGTGTGAACAGTTTGTGTCATGAACAGTGCTTGTGCCTTCTAGAAATAGATGAGGCGCGGGGATGGGAGGGGCACAGGATATTCCCCACTGATGAAAAAGTTTGGGAACACCTGGCCTAATGTATGAGAATGTAGCTACAATGATGGAATTATTGAGCTGTCTGTCTGCCTGTCTGTCCGTCTTTCTCCCTCTCCTGTCAGGGGATGAGGAGCACAGTTTTCATTTTTCAACCTTTGTGTTTATTTCTTCTTAACAGCAACTATGTAGTCATGGTGACCATGTTCTTCACAGTCAGTGTGATCAACAACTATGCCCTCAACTTCAACATCGCTATGCCTCTGCACATGATCTTCAGATCTGTAAGTCTACCGTTATAAACGTTCTGATGGCTCTTAACTCTCAACATCTGATGCTTTTAGTACCACTTATCAACAACATCTAATAATATCCCTGCTTGATTGACAAATGCCTTGTGTTGTGCTTGTATCTTCACAGGGATCGTTAATAGCTAATATGATCATGGGTATAATAATTCTGAAGAAAAGGTACCCCTGCATAATTTCTCTTTACTTGGCAGTCTTACAAACCCTTACCATGTTAACATGTTACTGTTACTCTAGAGATGTTACTAATTATTTAGCCAAATTAATAGGCTATTTTTGCCTTTCTGCAGCATGAGCTATAGCGTCAGAGGAATGTATTGCTGCCTTTGTCACTATTTTGCATGATCATGACGGTTGCTGTTGAAATGCCTAAAATGCCTGGCCTGGTCTGGTTATCAGGAGGTTCTGAAACGATGTACAGCCTCTTTTCCCTGCAGGTATTCAATGAGTAAATATCTCTCCGTAGCGATGGTGTCTCTGGGCATCTTCATATGCACCATCATGTCCGCCAAACAAGTGGTGAGCTCTTCATAATATTAACATGTTTCCGTTCAACCACACACTTTGTTTCCACATAATGTGCACTGTGGGTTGCGGCTGCAATGTCTAGTAGCTGAGTTGTTACACATTTGTTACAGTCATTACAACCTGTTACACATATACAGTAGTCAGCACATATTTGTTCATATTGTACAGGGAAATCTTCAGTAAGTTTTTGAGGTGTTCCATTTTCTGCTATTTAGTGACCTCTGTTTTCCACTTTTCAGAATGTAGGTACTCAGGGCTCAGAGGATCAAGGTGTATATGCCTTCCTGCACTGGCTGATAGGTAAGTCGTACATGGACGTTTACTGTTCGGTGTGCCTATAGGAGTGAGACATGTAGTCTTCTCAGACAGATTTCTTTGTTCCAGAATGACTTGCATTTTTGATAATAAGATCTTTACCGTGCCTCGACTAGTCGGGACTACCTTTATCTGAGAACCGGACGCTCATTGTTACTGTTGTTGACAAAGGGTGGACAATGGATTGAAATAAGAGCACACAACTCTTGACTATCACACAAACCCTGCATACATATTTATAGGAAATTACGGGACTTGCAAGTCCTTAGTGCAAAATCTACCCCATTCCCATTTTAACCTGACAATGATTAATGCAATCATTAATACAACTTAAGGCACGGACACACCGGTAGGATTGTAGAGTGTCTGCCAGCCGAGAGTACCGAGCACCTCTGAACAGAGTGCGGGCAGTCATTTGCAAAACGGTTCTACACGTAGAAATGGGCGAAAATGACTGCAGTCAGCAAGCAAACAAACGGCCCCCTACTGTACAGACCGACAACCAACAACTCTCTCCCTCTCCCTGTACGGTTAAAAGTATCTGTTTCTCAATCATGCTACAACTGATTTTCTGGGTTTGTTGTTGTTCTTCTAGGTATCGCCATGTTGACCTTTGCACTGCTCATGTCTGCGAGAATGGGCATTTTCCAGGAGACCCTATACAAGCAGTATGGCAAACACTCCAAGGAGGCTCTCTTCTATAATGTAAGTGTCAACCCCAAAACCCCTGTATGCATTCCAGACCTGTCAGACATTGTATACTTGAAAGGCAAAGTAACTCACAAAAGTAATTGTAATTTATCCCCCGACAATGGGGATATTAAGCTTTGCTTTTCTCACCAAACGTAATGCTCCACCCTACAATTGTTGATCTATATTTGGTGCAAACCAAGTGTCTGCATTTTCAGTGTTGTGTGCACTGTGCATTGATAATAGGCTGATTTATATGTATACTTTACCCTATATATGTATCTTCTCTGCAGTTGTAATATGTTTGTCATTGCTCTCTCAGCACTGCTTGCCTCTGCCTGGGTTCCTGCTTCTGTCCTCAGACATCTACAACCACTGTGTCCTCTTCAGTCAAAGCAGTGAGTCAAATACAGTCTAGTAGGAAAGTTTTGTATGAAAACATGTCAAAGTATCCTCCTTATTGAGTAGAGTTGCAAAGTTTCCAGGTTTTTCAGAAATCCCAGTTGAAGGATTTAATGGGAAATCGCTTCACTAACCTCAATAATTTAAAGTTATGTCTGTTGGTGTCTTTGATAACCTGGTTCCAGATCTGTTTGGGCTGTCTTGACAATAACCATAGGAGTTAGCAAGACAGCACAAACAGATCTGGGACCAGGCTAGTCTTTTCTCACTGATGTTATGAATGTTATGTTGAATTAAACATTGTCCAGAGTTGGGCTGTAGCCTAAATGACATTTGTCTTCCAGCTCCTGTAGAGGTTCCTGTGATTGGCCAGGCTGTGCCGGTGTTGTGGTTGTACCTACTGCTGAACGTCATCACACAGTATCCTTTACAATACTTTCACAGTGAATACTGTATGTGTGTAGTCACTACCGCTTTTTTTCCCACCTTGTCGGCTCGGGTATTCGAACCAGCGACTACCTGCCTGCCGCCACGGTAAGGATTGGACGTTGTCCATAGTTGTGCTGTTTTTCTTTCTGCTCCTTTCAAATCTTACTTTCACAGTAAACACTGAATGTCTGGTCACTGAACACAAATTGGCATGCTTGGAATGGAATTCAAACCTTCGTAAACAAATTAGACCAATCCAGAGTTTTTTTACAACGCTGCTAACTAACACACTGTTACTGACGTCTCTATACTAGAAGACTATGCACATTCACCTTACGAATTGCAATGCAAACACACTCTCTCTCTCACACTCACGTACACATACACATGTTAGACCCGTTTTTATTGAACATATACCATCATCCTCTACCAGTCCTTCACCCTCCTCAGATATGTGTGTATCCGCGGTGTCTTCATCCTGACCACAGAGTGTGCCTCTCTCACCGTAACCCTGGTGGTGACTCTGAGGAAGTTCATCAGCCTCATCATCTCCATCCTCTTCTTCAAGAACCCCTTCACCGCCTGGCACTGGGTGGGCACTGGAGTCGTCTTCCTGGGCACCCTGATCTACACGGAGGTCTGGACTAGCATCTGCACGGCGTTAAGAGGAGGTGAAAAGCTGAAGAAGAAAAAGACGTAGTAATATGCAGTAAAGAAGGCAGAGTGATACGCAGCACTTTCGTCAATTCCTTGCATCCTCTCTCTTTGCCTCCTTCTCAAAACGAATTGGAGAAGAGGATCCACGGGGGGGGGGGGGGGGCTGAGACCCTCTCCTCCAATATGATTGAGAAGGAGTAGAAGTGAGAGGATAGAGCCAACGTCACAAGAGACCTTTGACTGCACTGTTGTGTGTGTATACGGGACTACATTTGTTGTGGGTGTGATTGCACACTCTGGAGCCTGTTTCCCCCCTTGCTCTCTACTGCAGCTGCAGTAGGAGCAGGTTGGTTTTTAATAGAATCATCATAAAAAATGTATGTTTTTTCCTATTGTTTTCATTGCTTGAACAATTATCTTAGAAATAATGTCTTCCCACTAGGTTTCTCACTTAACTTAAGGACATAACCTTGACAAAACTACCTTGTTGACTGAATAAGTCAAGGCAAGATTTTTGCAAAACTGATTGTATGGAGATACCCTACTGCTTTGTTAGTTTTGTTTGTTTGGTGAGCTGTATTTATTTAGGTGTTTTGCTAAATATGAGTTTTGCTGAGCTGTGAGTGAAAAGTATGTGTCTTGTAATTGAACACCAGAAAAATTATAAATTATTATACCGGTATATGGACAAAACATATTACTGTACTCTGATTAGCATCATTTTGAAATACTAAATTACAAAAAGTTATTTCACCACCTCATCAATGTTATAAAAACTGATGTTAGTGAAACACAAAAGTTACAAGTATTATTTTCATGTATTCCTCAGGAGGATATTTGTCCTTTCAAAATAGTACTTGGCAGGTCCAGTAACTTTGTCTTGAAAAACCCCCAAAACCATGCAAATGTATTTTCCTTCACTCCAGAATCACTGCACCATTCATTTTCAACCTACTGAAATAAAAAGTTCTACCCTATACATTTGCATTGTATTGCATAATATTTCTGTATGTATATTTCCATACAATGACCCACTTACAATTAAAAGGAAAATATTGTACTTACGTAATAGTTTCAGTGAAATGCACTTAATGTACCCTGGTCAAAAGGAAAAGGTGCATAGTAGACTCAGCCTGGTCTCATAAACTAGACCTAGTATAGCAAATGTAAATCCGGGACACTCAAATTAGCATGATACGTTATGATGATGATATGATGTTACGTTTGGTGTGGTTACATAAGACAGACGGTTACTTAAGGCAAGTAGTGCAGTTGGTTGGGGTGGATGTGTGGGCGTATAAGGCGTACGTCTAGCAACCCAATGGTTGCGAGTTTGAATCTCATTAGGGACTTTAGCATTTTAGCTAGTAAGCCACTTTTCAAATATTTATTTGCTGCTTTCTAACTACTTAGCATGTTAGCTAACCCTTTGCCCTAATTCCTTGATCACACCGACAGCGTCATTGCATTTTGGTACACCAAACGATGTTAATTCCCAATGGAGCGCTGCGTTTGCCTTGCAGCATTGCATTGCAAAGGCAGTTGCAGTGCGTTCTGTGCGGTGCATACGTTGGATTTATTGTACACATCAAGTTGTATGCGTGACGGCTTGACAGAAATGTGAATGTTGAACTTTTGTTGCACACATATCCAGATGATGCGGCGTACCATTTTGCTCAATGATGCTGTCGGTGTGATCAAGGGCATAACCCTAACCTTAACCCTTTTTATAACGCAAATGTCTAGCAACCTTTGCGAGTTTGAATCTCAACACAGACCTTAGCATTTTAGCTAATTAGCAACTTTTCAACTACTTACTACTTTTTTGCTGCTTTGTAACTACTTAGCATGTTAGCTATCCCTGACCTTAACCCTTTAACCTAACTCCTAAATATAACCCTAACCTCTAACCCATAGCCTAGCTAACGTTAGCCAGCTAGCTAGATTTCGTAACATATACATTTAGCAAATTTGTGAGATATGGTAGATTTAGCGAGTTTGAATCTCATCACAAACAACTTTAGCATTTTAGGAAATTAGCAACTTTCAACTACTTAACTTTTTTGTTGCTTTGTAACAAATTACCATATAAGCTAACCGTTTCCCTAACCTTAACCCTTTTAGCAAATCCTTCCTCTAACCTTAACCATTTTAGCTAAACCTATACTTAACCCTTTAACCAAATTCCTAAACTTAACCCTAACCCCTAGGCTAGCTAACGTTAGATGCCAATCGCCATATAAAGTCCAAGGAAGAAAAAGCTTGAAAGGAGGAGAGATGACTAGAAACGATTCGGTTGACCGTTTTATGTGTGGATTAATTGTCGGAGTAGAGGACCTTGTGCATTTCAGGTAAAATAACAACTCAACATTTATATCCCAGGACAAATTTGCTAGCAGCCGCAAGCTAGCTAAATGGGACAAATTAGCTAGCAACTGCAAGCCAGCTAGCTAAATTGCCATAAATGTTCAATGCTTTTCAACCTATCCCCAAAATAATATAATTGGTTCAGAGTTTGTTTTGATATTTCAACCTGCCTGTCATGATTATGTTTGCTGTGGGGGGACAAAATCAATTTGCGCATGCGCACCGCGCGACCTGCAATTTAAGTGAATCTGATTGGTCAAGACACGCAAAAAGCCTGCAACAGCACTCTGATGTGGATAGAGCGAGTGTGCGCGAGTTGACAGATCATAAAAAAAAGGTATTAACTAAGTCATAAGTGCCGCTTCGCAATAACGTTTTCCGACGGCCCTACTGTAGACTACCTATCTGTTGCCTTTCTACTCTGCCACTTGGAAGGTCGCTTTAAGTTTTCAAAAAGAAGACGCGATGGGCACAATGACAGAATATATACGATAAAGCGAAGTGTCTGTCTATGCTCGCGCCTCATCCGTCTGCGGGGAGACCAGACACCTGCACCCAAGCTTCGCACTTTGCTTTCGTTCTCGTTTAAAATGAACATTATGCGAGTTTGACTTTTTTTATTAGAACCTGATGGCTGAATCTTGGTGATGTAAGTCCAATTATTACAGTTATCCAGTTGGTTTATTATTTGATGCTGAAGTGCGGTGCATGTTTTATTATAAGCACGTTGAAAGTAGGCTAATATGTTGTATTTTATTGTAGCTTCAACATCGGTGTTCCAACGATATGTTTGTTTGTTTGTTTTACTAAATTATCTATAAGAAAATTGATCTAGACTATAGTGTGACTCGGGGAATTGACGCTGCGCCATGTTTTTCTTGCCAAGGGAGGGTGTTTTCATCCCTTGCCACACGGCTCTGACACTTGGGCATTGCCCAACGTCCGCATTCCCCATCATGTTGCGCAGATACAATTCCAGGGCTGAAGTACTCCGAATACCCGCAGTGAACGTTTTTATCTACACTATATATACAAAAGTATGTGGACACCACTTAAAATTAGTGGATTCGGTTGTTGATAGGTGTACAAAATCGAGCACACCGCCATGCAATCTCCATAGACAAACAATGGCAGTAGAATGGCCTTAATGAAGAGTTCAGTGACTTTCAATGTGGTACCATCAAAAGATGCCACCTCTCCAACTAGTAATTTTTCAAATTTCTGCCTAGCTAGAGCTGCCCTGGTTAACTGTAAGTGCTGTTATTGTGAAGTGGAAACATCTAGGAGCAAAACTGTCTGTCTTCGGTTGCAACCAAGTTCCAGACTGCCTCTGGAAGCAACATCAGCACAAGTACTGTTCGTCCGGCGCTTCATGAAATGGGTTTCCATGGCCAAGCAGCCACACACAATCCTAAGATCACCATGCGCAATGCCAAGCGTCGGCTGGAGTGGTGTAAGGCACACCTGCATTGGACTGTGGAGCACTCGAAATGCGTTCTCTGGATTGATGAATCACACTTCACCATCTGGCAGTCCAACAAACAAATCTGGGTTTGGCGGATGCCAGGAGAACACTACTTGCCCCGATGGGTTTGAGGTCAGTGCCCTGACATATTTGGGATGAATTCGAACGCCCGACTGCGAGCCAGGCCTAATCACCCAACATCAATGCCGACCTCACTAATGCTCTTGTGGCTGAATGGAAGCAAGTCTTCTCAGCAATGTTCCACCATCTAGTGGAAAGCCTTTCCAGAAGAGTGGATGCTGTTATAGCAGCAAAGGGGCGACCAACTCCATATTAAAAGCCCATGATTTTGGAATGAGATGTTTGACAAGCAGGTGTCCACATACTTTTGGTAATGTAGTGTATAAATAAAAGAAAGAGGTGTGATTTAAAGTGTAAATAACTCAATCGTGGAGCGGTATTTATTTCACGCCACCAAGTCAGTAGCGTAGAATTATTCATAGGCCTACCTGTTTTATGATTTAATAACGATGCTGAACCATTGCAATTGCTCATTGGTGTGTTGTGCCACATATTGTTGTCGTATCAGCTTTTTGGGATGTCTTTGTAAGCTGCGCCTTTTGGAAACTTGTGCGCTGGCTGTTAATTTGACAATATGGTAATATAGCATTTGTTGTAGACACGTACCGAGGTTACAAATTGGTTGTTACATTATTATTACAAAGTGTGTGTGTGTGTGAGAGAGCGAGAGGGTGGGAGAGAGAGAGTTTGTTTATCTTGTGCCTTCATTGGTTTTATGACTCACTAGGCTTCTGTGTTTATATCACTAGAGAAGGGCAAGGACTGACACACATAGACACACAGTGGATGTAAGGTCAAGGAGTATGTGGAGAGGGATAAAGAGAATATAATGTACCCTATCAGTATGCATGTATACAGAAAGTGAATTCCTTCATAGATATGATCTTTAGAGAAGTTGAAATGTTTTCTCTTGTTTTGCTTACATAAATGAATACTGCATTTATTATTATATAAATGGTTTTCAATATGTATAGGAACACCACCCTTGCTCTCCTTTATGTACAATACCGTTCAAAAGTTTGGGGTCACAGACATTTCCTTATTTCTGAAAGAAAAGCAAATTTTTTGTCCATTAAAATAACATAATATTGATCAGAAATACAGTGTAGACATTGTTAATGTTGTAAATGACTATTGTAGCTGGAAATGGCTGATTTTTAATGAAATATCTACATAGGCGTACAGAGGCCCATTATCAGCAACCATCACTCCTGTGTTCCAATGGCATGTTGTGTTAGCTAATCCAAGTTTATCATTATAAAAGGCTAATTGATCCTTAGAAAACCCTTTTGCAATTATGTTAGCACAGCTGAAAACGGTTGTGCTGATTTAAAGAAGCAATAAAAACCGGCCTTCTTTAGACTAGTTGAGTATCTGGAGCATCAGCATTTGTGGGTTCGATTACAGGCTCAAAATGGCCAGAAACAAAGAACTTTCTTTTGAAACTCGTCAGTCTATTCTTGGTCTGAGAAATGAAGGCTATTCGATGTGACAAATTGCCAAGACACTGAAGATCTGGTACATCACTGTGTACTACTCCCTTCACAGAACAGTGCAAACTAGCTCTAACCAGAAAATAAAGAGGAGTGGGAGGCCCCAGTGCAGCAAGAGGACAAATACATTAGAGTGTCTAGTTTGAGAAACAAGTCCTCAACTGGCAACTTCATTAAATAGTACCCGCAAAACACCAGTCTCAAGGTCAACAGTGATTAGGCGACTCCGTGATGCTGGCCTTCTAGGCAGAGTTGCAAAGAAAAACCCATATCTCAAAATGGCCAATAAAAAGAAAAGATTAAGATGAGCAAAAGAACACAGACACTGAACAGAGGAATTCTGCCTAGAAGGCCAGCATCCCGGGGTCGCCTCTTCACTGTTTACGTTGAGACAGGTGTTTTGCGGGTACTATTTAACAAAGCTGCTAGTTGAGGACTTGTGAGGCGTCTGTTTCTCAAACTAGACATTGTAATGTACTTGTCCTCTTGCTCAGTTGTGCACAAGGGCCTCCCACTCCTCTTTCTATTCTGGTTAGAGCCAGTTTGCGCTGTTCTGTGAAGGGAGTTTGAAGTTCACTGCTCGACTGAGGGACCTTACAATTATCTGTATGTGTGGTGCACAGAGATATGAGGAAGTCATTGAAAAATAACATTAAACAATATTATTGCACATAGTGAGTCCATGCAACTTATGTGATTTGTTAAGACTTTTTATGCCTGAACTTATTTAAGCTTGCCATAACAAGGAGGGCCAATACTTATTGACTTAAGACATTTCAGCTTTTCTTTTTTATTAATTTGTCAAATGTTTGAAAACCATAATTCAATTTTTGACGTTATGCGGTATTGTGTGTAGGCCAGTGACCAAAAAAATCTAAATGTAATCCATTTTAAATGCAGGGTGTAACAACAAAATGTGGAAAAAATCTAAGGGTTTGAATACTTTCTGAGGCACTGTACAACATAGCATTGTGACTTTGAAGGGCTGGTAGATGTATTCGATGTCAACCTGTTTCTACAGAGATTCTCAAAACGTCTTCTGGTACTTGACTGCACTATGCTCTTTCACCAGTAGAGGGCACTCTTAGACCCTTTTCACAATAGTGAGCCGAACCAAGCCAAGCTGTACTGTGCTGGCCTCAGTAGCCTTGGTCACATATCCACCACTAGAATACAGAGTCAGGTCGACTCATCTCTCAACCATCACTAGTTCACTTCTCCAGTTGCATTAAACTCCCTTATAGTGGCAATCAGTGAATGAAGCTTTGCCATGCCTCCTACAGAGAGTGAGATATCAGGGCATGTCTCTGTCTTGTCAGTGTGCTTATGGGAGAGTGTCTATCTGTGTATATTTATGCCATCAAGTCTGTGTCATAGGTATACGTTTTTAAAGGTCTGTGTGCTTGCGAGTGGGACTGGTGATATTCAATGCCTCGTCAAAGAGGAAGAGTGTGTGTGTGTGTGCGTACAAGTGTGAGATGGAAGGAAATAGACATAGAAGGTGAGACAAGTGAGATGTACAGCGGCCTAGTAGAGGTTGTGAGAGCAGCACAGGAGGAAGGGGAAAGTACACTACAGATTTAGAGCAAAACACTAAACCAAACTGTGGTCTGTAAATCTAAAACCAAGCCAGACTTGACGTCAGTCTACTCCTCTGAGGAAGCTGTGGTCAGAATTACCAGTGTTTCTCCGTGGCTTGTTGTGTTTGTACAAAGGGATTCTGACTGGTGCTTGTTTGAAGTAACTGTATTAGTGCACACCCATGTATAGTGTGTGTGTATTGTGTTTATGTGTGTGCGATAGCGAGAGTGAACAGTACGTTCTCTGTGTGCGAATTGTTTTTGAAGAACCTGCTGTTACTCAAGTTGTATGGGAGTTTGGAAATCCCCTCATACAATGCTGACCTGATTGCTCACTCAGATGTAAGGTTTCAGGAATGTACAGGAATGTAAGATGTATGCAGTAGCTAGATTTCATACCTACTCATAGAATTACATCAGTATTTGTAACAACAGAATCTGGGTAGTGTTAAATCTTCATATAACATTTTTGGTAAAAACATTCAATTCATTATTGTCATTATCTTCTGTCGAGTGTGTTCATACATTAGAGCTCATTTTGAATGTAAACATGAGTAGTGTCTTGGCCCTTCCCACTGGGAACCAGCACAAACTGGTTGAATCAACATTGTTTCGACGTAATCTATCAATGTATTGTGATGTGGAATCTATACAGGGGGAAAAAAATAAGTTATCAACTTGTTTTGAGGGTGGCATTTCAACCACAGGAATATGTCATCATTGTAACCAATTTTCAGCAAAGACAAACCTTATAAAATACAGGTGCAAATAATAACTGGAAACAAGGGAAAACAAAAGGGTCAAAAAAGCACAATGGGGGCATCTAGTGGCCAAAACCGGAACAATCCTGGCCAAATCCTGACAACTATCAGAAAAAAACCCAAAAGATTAGACAGCACCTCCTACTGGAGAGTTGATCTATCCACCGCTATTAAGTTGGTCTCCCATCCAGGGTTTTATCCAAGCCCTGCTTAGCTTTGATATGTCACTGACTACTACCAATGTGCTATTGTGAGAATTATTATTGAGAGATCTCTTAATAACTAAATACAGAGTACAAAACGTTCCTAATGAGTTCCACCGCCTTTTGCCCTCAGAACAGCCTCAATTCGTCATGGCATGGACTCTACAAGGTGTCGGAAGCATTCCACAGGGATGCTGGCCCATGTTGACTCCAATGCTTCGCACAGTTGTGTTAAGTTGGCTGGGCGTTTGTTAGGTGGTGGAGCATTCTTGATACACATAGGAAACTGTTGAGTGTGAAAAATCCAGCAGCGTTGCGGTTCTTGACACACTCAAACTGGTGCGCCTGGCACCTACTACCATACCCCGTTCAAAGGCACTTAAATCTTTTGTCTTGCCCATTCATCCTCTGAATGGCACACATACACAAACCATGTCTCAAGGCTTAAACATCTCCTCCCCTTTATCTACACGGATTGAAGTGGATTTAACAGGTGACATCAATAATGGATCATAGCTTTCACCTGGATTCACCTGGTCAGCAGATTAATCATTAAGAATTAAGAAATCATAGGCTTAAGGCATACCGGTAAGTGCAAAAATAATGGAAACACTTGTGTAAACGAGAGATACAGAGTATAGGAAGGCCTGTTTTTTTTTTAAATGAATGCCTGTTTTTTCGTGACTACTTCAAAACTATGGCAAGTAGCTGGGACCTATGGTAATATTCTGAAACTGGGCTCCACTGCGGATGCAATGAACTAGTTTTTATCTGAAAAAAGCATTGTCAAAAATGTAATGTGTTCAGGCAACTAAGGGCTGTGTCCAGGCACTCTGCATTGCATCCTGCATAAGAACAGCCCTTGGCGGTGGTATATTAGCCATATACCACACCTCCTCTGGCCTTATTTAAGTGATAATGCCTGAGAAGCCAGTGTTTGGAGGATATATTTGCATGGGTGTTTTTAGCAAAGCGTGCCAATGTATCCTCCAAACACCTGCTTCGAGGGCATTATCACTTTAATACAACGGGTTACCAACTTATTCAAATAATGATTGACATTTTCATTTAACGTTTTTAAATTAATTTCTTCATACTATTTTACTATTTCATCCTTCCACAGGATATAGTCCCGACACAAATCTATGGGTTCTACCCAAGCCGGCTGGTCGTTCGTTCTATCGGTCCGGTTGCCAGAGACACGACCCAGTCGTTCAGTCTTTTTGTTCTGTATCTATGGACGTGACACAGTCGTTCGTTCTAAATGTTCTATTGCCATAGTGACTGGCGACATTCTTATCCCTTGCTTGCTAGTTTGCCAACTACAGCTAACTTACAGTCAAGTCAAACAGTGCAGACAGAAAGACAACAGTAGCTGCATTTTGTTTAAGCTGTTTTCTAGAGACATTTATTTGGATACATCCATAACAATGAGCTAATGAGCCACGATTTCATCTGGCTTAGAAAATGTGCTCTTTCGCTAGGACACTGTTGTTCAGAGGAGCTAGCCAACAACATAACTACACAATAACTTCAAACTGAAGCTGGAAAGACCGCAAATTAGGTGCAAACTATTTGTTTTTGTATATATCCATAAAAATGATGCCAGCTGACTCATGATTTCAACTGGCTGAGAAACGCTGCCTGCCTCTCTGTAGTCCCGACTCCCGACCCCTACATGTTCATTACCATGGGACAGTTTGAGATCGAATTTGAATATTGAAACAACGTTGCAAATGTCTGAAAGACAGAACGCAAGGTTTATGCAAATCTCCGCGGTTGAAAACTAAATGTTAGTCTAAAAGTAGTGTGAGATAGTGTATAGATGGTGATCAAGTTTATAACTTGACGATACAGTGGGTTGCGCAGTCAGATGAGACAGAGTGAATAGGCATTTTAACGTCATAGACTTGTGGAATAGACACCGGCTGGAATGTGCTATTTATTGTATGTTCAATGATATTTGATTGATTTGGACCGATTGAATGAATATGCATTTTGAACAGACCACAAGTGGGTGTCAGAGAGGACAGGGAAATGTCAAGGCAATCCAAGTAACATTGTTTGTGTGCGTGTGTAATAGAGAGATAATTGAAAGTTCCCCTTCCTAGATGCCAGATAGTGCAGCTGGTTTGTATTTTGGACAGAGGGAGGGATGGTCAGGATGTCGGGTAGCGGGCTTGGGTGGGGCATGTTTTGACTGTTTTTGGTACACCAGCCACCCAAAGCATTCCTAACAATGCTGCAACAGCACCCAGCTCAGTTGGTAAGAACACATACAGAGGGAGAGGAGGAGGGGGGGGGGGGGAGCAGCAGGTACACAGGCAACGGAACTCTCCCACTGGAGACTGATGGGTTGTCACTGATGATTGACAGTTAGATGATGGAGGCGAATCTGGGTGAGGGGTTATTACGGGTAGCTCTGACTCAGCCCACACATCCTTGGCTCTAGCACGGCAGAGATGGAGAGATTAAAGGAGGAGAGGAAGGGCGAGGGAGCGACTCATCGTGTGGTCAGCTGACTCAGACCACAGGAACGGTGGGAAGCATGTACAAAGCATGTACATTTGGAAGTGTGTGTATGTGTGTGTGTGCGCGTGTGTGGGTGTGTGTTACCATGCCTTTGGTCTGACAGCCAGGGCTGCCATTAGTTCTATTTCCTGTCACATGATTGGAATGTTGGAGCAGGATTCCTGTCCTGTTAGTCTCTCCCACTCACCTGCTAACTTTCACCACATGGATCCCATTACTTCCTCTTACGTCTTCCCAGGAATTTCCCCTTCTGTGTGGTTTCAACATGATGAAAGTCACTGGGGCTGTAGTGTAAGTAGTGGTGGGTGTATATAATTAATAACAAGTGTCCCTCATTGATAATTCATATAAATTCATACACTACATGGCCAAATGTATGTGGACACCTACTCGTCGAACATCTCATTTCAAAATCATGGGCATTAATATGGATTTGGTCCCCCCTTTGCTGCTATAACAGCTTCCACTCTTCTGGGAAGGCTTTTCACTAGATGTTGTAACATTGCTGCTATAACAGCCTCCACTCTTCTGGGAAGGCTTTCCACTAGATGTTGGAACATTGCTGCTATAACAGCCTCCACTCTTCTGGGAAGGCTTTTCACTAGATGTTGTAACATTGCTGCTATAACAGCCTCCACTCTTCTGGGAAGGCTTTTCACTAGATGTTGTAACATTGCTGCTATAACAGCCTCCACTCTTCTGGGAAGGCTTTTCACTAGATGTTGTAACATTGCTGCTATAACAGCCTCCACTCTTCTGGGAAGGCTTTTCACTAGATGTTGTAACATTGCTGCTATAACAGCCTCCACTCTTCTGGGAAGGCTTTTCACTAGATGTTGTAACATTGCTGCTATAACAGCCTCCACTCTTCTGGGAAGGCTTTTCACTAGATGTTGTAACATTGCTGCTATAACAGCCTCCACTCTTCTGGGAAGGCTTTTCACTAGATGTTGCAACATTGCTGTGAGGACTTGCTTCCATTCAGCCACAAGAGCATTACTTAGGTCGGGCACTGATGTTGAACGATTAGGCCTGGCTCGCAGTCGGTGTTCTAATTCATCCCAAAGTTGTTCGATGGGGTTGAGGTCAGGGCTCTGTGCAGGCCAGTGAAGTTCTTCCACACTGATCTCGACTAACCATTTCTGTATAGACCTCGCTTTGTGCAAGGGGGCATTGTCATGCTGAAACAGGAAAGGGTCTTCCCTAAACTGTTGCCACAATGTTGGAAGCACAGAATCATCTAGAATGTCTTTGTATCCTGTAGCGTTAAGATTTCCCTTCACTGGAACTAAGGGGCCTAACCCGAACCATAAAAAATATCCCCAGAACATTATTCCTCTACTTCCAAACTTTACAGTTGGCACTATGCATTCGGGTACGGAGCGTTCTCCTGGCATCCGCCAAACCCAGATTCGTCCGTCGGACTGCCAGATGGTGAAGCTGAATTCATTACTCCAGAGAACGCGTTTCCACTGCTCCAGAGTCCAATGGCGGCAAGCTTTACACCACTCCAGCCGACGCTTGGCATTGCGCATGGTAACCTTAGGCTTGTGTGCAGCTGTTCGGCCATGGAAACCCATTTCATGAAGCCCCCGACGAACAGTACTTGTGCTGACGTTGCTTCCAGAGGTAGTTTGGAACTCGGTAGTGAGTGTTGCAACCGAGGACAGATGATTTTTACGTGTTACGTGCTATGCGCTTCAGCACTCGACGGTCCTGTTCTGTGAGCTTGTTTGGCCTGCCACTTCGCGGCTGAGCTGTTGTTGCTCCTAGACATTTCCACTTCACAATAACAGCACTTACAGTTGACCGGGGCAGCTCTAGCAGGGCAGACATTTGAAGAACTGACTTGTTGGAAATGTGGCATCCTATGAAATTGCCATTTTGAAAGTCACTTAGCTCTTCAGTAAGGCCGTTCTACTGCTAATGTTTGTCTTTTGAGATTGCATGGCTGTGTGCTCGATTTTCTACACCTGTCAACAACGGGTGTGGCTGAAATAGCCGAATCCACAAATTTTAAGGTGTGTCCACAGACTTTTGGCCACGTAGTGTATATTAATCTCTTTCACCAAAACAATGTTTGTTTGCTCATATTTTGATTGACAACAATTCCACCATGTGATGAATGGCACCTCGTTGTGAGAGTTGCAGACACGGTTTCAAGTGTACCGGGCAGTGATTCTAAAAGTATGTGTGTGCGTATGTGTGAATGTGCGTGTGACAAAGTGAGCATGTATTTCCTTTGTTTGTTTAGGAGATAATGACACCATATATTATCCTCTATGTAAGAGAGTACGGTTGTGTGCGTGTGCGTGTCCGTGTGCGTGTGTGTGCACGCATATGTGTGTATGAGTAAGTAAGAAAAAGAGAGAGCGAGTGAGTGAGAGAGAGTGATAAAGAGAGCGAGAGAGTGTGCGGCAAAGCCTGTTGACTCAGTGTAAGAATGACTGCGTGAGTACTGGATGAACAGATCACGCCCTCACACTTACATTGAAGACGAACGGGAGAGAGGAAGGCAGACAGAACGAGGAGAAGGAAGAAGACAGGGAGAGAGGAAGGCAAAGGAGAAAGACAGAGGGGAAGGCAGAGAGAGGAAGAGACAGGCTAGCAGTAGTCTCTCTGGTACCTACGGCTCAAGGCATCTATTCCCTACTCTTTCTGTGGGCTTGTATAGAGACAGACATGAGGACTCTGGGAGCTACAGTATAGTATATCTTTATGGATAGGCTGGGTGGCTGGGCTCCTCTCCTTACAACCGGACAGCACAGCAACACAGGCAGCATGGAGATGATGCCTGAGGGACACCATATGGCTCACCGTTGGCGATTTTAAACAGGTATAGAGTGGCTTTGTTTGTGTAAATGTTACTTTTTTATTCAAGACTATAAATGCAACTGAAATGCACTGTTATAACGAGTATGTTAAGTTCAATTACATTGTTATATCGTGTCATCTAAAAGTACCTTATGTTTTCAGTAAGATTCAGCATTTATAGTTTATCAATTTATAATAACTGTTTGTCTTTGTTGTTGTTTTTATAGACGTAGTAACTGCTCATATAATAGTGGTAGAATGAAGTGTGTTTGTGTACTTAAGTAGATCTTTGAAACACATAGTGCATCCAGACGTCAAGCCACAAGACTGTAAATCAATCTCATGTTCTCTAACTAACTGGGCATCTGTCATGCACTGTACTGTAGACACCAGAATGTGTGTGTGTGTGTGTGTAAGAAGTGTTTGTGTGTGTCTGTTTCACTTTCAGTATTTCGCTCTCACACTCTCGCTCTCTGTGCGTCACTTTCAGACTCTGGTTTCACTGTGCATTGTGCGTGTGTGTGTGTGTGTGTGTGTGTGTGTGTATGTGTGACATGTGTGTAAGTTTCACTTTGACTCTCTGTTTCTCTGTCTCTTTCTCTTGTATCCACGTAGCTAATGGAAGTGCTAGGTGACCACATCTGGATCTTGTACTACATTGGCTGTGCATATTTATAGCTATTTTTCTTCCTCAGAGTGGCGAGCCTCATTCTGTCAGTTCTATCCTGTATGTGGAGTGTGTCCCTCTGTCTGTATAGTCACTGATCTGTAGTGCGGGTAACTACGAACTGGCTTTTCTCTCAGTGTGTAGCTTAACTCCGAGACAGTATAGTTATAAACGACTCCCATCCATACTTTACTGTCCTCACATTAGTGTCCGTACCTACTGTACAGCTGAGGACTCTTGGCTGGCCCATACATCAAATACTAGGAAATGCCCTTGGGCATATTCCCCATTTATTTGATAGGTATTTTGCATGTTTTTGCGTCTCGTAATGTCAAGAATTCTCTACGTAGATGGTTAATATCATTAAATATATGGGCTTCACAATCTGCTTTACATGGTCACGGACCGTGTTCGCTCTGAAGCTGTCCTTTGAAGTTAAAAACACGGAGGGAGAATCCATGTTGTTATATTGACAGATCCAGCCCAATGATAGCCCTGTGATTGCTTTCTCTGTCAGTAGAATGGAGTGAATCATTTCCACGACATGGTGCGCCCGCCGCTTTGACATCTCAGTTGAAGTGTTGACATTGATATGAGAAAGCAAGGCGGAGCTGGTAGATTTGCTCTAAAATATCTGTAGATATCACAGAATGGGCCTGGATCCACTGAGACAAGGCAGTAAATGAGCTCCCTTCCCGGACCTCACTAAACTCAAACCCTGGTTCCGGCCCTGTACCTAGCTACAAGGCAGTAAATGAGCTCCCTTCCGGACCTCACTAAAACCCTGGTTCCGGCCCAGTACCTAGCTACAAGGCAGTAAATGAGCTCCCTTCCCAGACCTCACTAAAACTCTGGTTACGGCCCTGTACCTAGCTACACGTTGACATGTTGACAAATTAGATATCAATGTAGCCTACATAAACCCGACCTCACTCAGAATGTACTTTCACATACAACTTCTTTAGGAAAAGTTAGAGGAGTTACTTTCAAGTATTCAATGTTATTTAGGTAGTCTACACAAATGAGTATGGATGCTGTTCAATGTCTAAATGTGTTGACGTGATGGTTCAGCTGAAATGTACACAGCTTGTTTGCTAAGCAGGGTACATAGCGGTAGGCATCTGGACAGTAGACTTGTTCTAACTGAAGTACATTACCCCTCATATACCAGTAGGAGTCACTGTTCAGGCAGGAATCGTTGGACTGTGGCATTTCAATATATCTCTTTATTTAGGTTGATGGCATGACGTTGGAACAATTACACTGATTCAAACATAACATTTTACTATCAACATTGAAACAAAGTTTAATCAGATATAACATTTGACATCATTTCAACTACCTAATATATAATGAATATAAAAAAAAGATTTGTAACGTTTCTATGTGGAATTTTCAACAGAATTTCAATATATACACACAGTAGTTCTGATGATTATGTTGAAATTCGGCTTAATGTAACAACCTGTTAGTCAGGTTAAGTCAACGTGTTAAAGTTTTACACTAATTTCAATGTTCAACCAGCCCTTTCAAGCTTAACATCCTTATCATTTATCGCCCTCCAGGTTCCCTTGGAGAGTTCATCAGTGAGCTTGACGCCCTGATAAGTTCCTTTCCTGAGGATGGCTCACCTCTCACAGTTCTGGGTGACTTTAACCTCCCCACGTCTACCTTTGACTCATTCCTCTCTGCCTCCTTCTTTCCACTCCTCTCCTCTTTTGACCTCACCCTCTCACCTTCCCCCCCTACTCACAAGGCAGGCAATACGCTTGACCTCATCTTTACTAGATGCTGTTCTTCCACTAATCTCATTGCAACTCCCCTCCAAGTCTCCGACCACTACCTTGTATCCTTTTCCCTCTCGCTCTCATCCAACACTTCCCACACTGCCCCTACTCGGATGGTATCGCGCCGTCCCAACCTTCGCTCTCTCTCCCCCGCTACTCTCTCCTCTTCCATCCTATCATCTCTTCCCTCTGCTCAAACCTTCTCCAACCTATCTCCTGATTCTGCCTCCTCAACCCTCCTCTCCTCCCTTTCTGCATCCTTTGACTCTCTATGTCCCCTATCCTCCAGGCCAGCTCGGTCCTCCCCTCCTGCTCCGTGGCTCGACGACTCATTGCGAGCTCACAGAACAGGGCTCCGGGCAGCCGAGCGGAAATGGAGGAAAACTCGCCTCCCTGCGGACCTGGCATCCTTTCACTCCCTCCTCTCTACATTCTCCTCTTCTGTCTCTGCTGCTAAAGCCAATTTCTACCACTCTAAATTCCAAGCATCTGCCTCTAACCCTAGGAAGCTCTTTGCCACCTTCTCCTCCCTCCTGAATCCTCCTCCCCCTCATCCCCCCTCCTCCCTCTCTGCTGATGACTTCGTCAACCATTTTGAAAAGAAGGTCGACGACATCCGATCCTCGTTTGCTAAGTCAAACGACACCGCTGGTTCTGCTCACACTGCCCTACCCTGTGCTTTGACCTCTTTCTCCCCTCTCTCTCCAGATGAAATCTCGCGTCTTGTGACGGCCGGCCGCCCAACAACCTGCCCGCTTGACCCTATCCCCTCCTCTCTTCTCCAGACCATTTCCAGAGACCTTCTCCCTTACCTCACCTCGCTCATCAACTCATCCTTGACCGCTGGCTACGTCCCTTCCGTCTTCAAGAGAGCGAGAGTTGCACCCCTTCTGAAAAAACCTACACTCGATCCCTCCGATGTCAACAACTACAGACCAGTATCCCTTCTTTCTTTTCTCTCCAAAACTCTTGAACGTGCCGTCCTTGGCCAGCTCTCCTGCTATCTCTCTCAGAATGACCTTCTTGATCCAAATCAGTCAGGTTTCAAGACTAGTCATTCAACTGAGACTGCTCTTCTCTGTGTCACGGAGGCGCTCCGCACTGCTAAAGCTAACTCTCTCTCCTCTGCTCTCATCCTTCTAGACCTATCGGCTGCCTTTGATACTGTGAACCATCAGATCCTCCTCTCCACCCTCTCCGAGCTGGGCATCTCCGGCGCGGCCCACGCTTGGATTGCGTCCTACCTGACAGGTCGCTCCTACCAGGTGGCGTGGCGAGAATCTGTCTCCGCACCACGTGCTCTCACCACTGGTGTCCCCCAGGGCTCTGTTCTAGGCCCTCTCTTATTCTCGCTATACACCAAGTCACTTGGCTCTGTCATATCCTCACATGGTCTCTCCTATCATTGCTATGCAGACGACACACAATTAATCTTCTCCTTTCCCCCCTCTGATAACCAGGTGGTGAATCGCATCTCTGCATGTCTGGCAGACATATCAGTGTGGATGACGGATCACCACCTCAAGCTGAACCTCGGCAAGACGGAGCTGCTCTTCCTCCCGGGGAAGGACTGCCCGTTCCATGATCTCGCCATCACGGTTGACAACTCCATTGTGTCCTCCTCCCAGAGTGCTAAGAACCTTGGCGTGATCCTGGACAACACCCTGTCGTTCTCAACTAACATCAAGGCGGTGACCCGTTCCTGTAGGTTCATGCTCTACAACATTCGCAGAGTACGACCCTGCCTCACGCAGGAAGCGGCGCAGGTCCTAATCCAGGCACTTGTCATCTCCCGTCTGGATTACTGCAACTCGCTGTTGGCTGGGCTCCCTGCCTGTGCCATTAAACCCCTACAACTCATCCAGAACGCCGCAGCCCGTCTGGTGTTCAACTTTCCCAAGTTCTCTCACGTCACCCCGCTCCTCCGCTCTCTCCACTGGCTTCCAGTTGAAGCTCGCATCCGCTACAAGACCATGGTGCTTGCCTACGGAGCTGTGAGGGGAACGGCACCTCCGTACCTTCAGGCTCTGATCAGGCCCTACACCCAAACAAGGGCACTGCGTTCATCCACCTCTGGCCTGCTCGCCTCCCTACCTCTGAGGAAGTACAGTTCCCACTCACCCCAGTCAAAACTATTCGCTGCTCTGGCACCCCAATGGTGGAACAAACTCCCTCACGACGCCAGGTCAGCGGAGTCAATCACCACCTTCCGGAGACACCTGAAACCCCACCTCTTTAAGGAATACCTAGGATAGGATAAAGTAATCCTTCTACCCCCCCCCCCCCCCCTTAAAAGAGTTAGATGCACTATTGTAAAGTGGTTGTTCCACTGGATATCATAAGGTGAATGCACCAATTTGTAAGTCGCTCTGGATAAGAGCGTCTGCTAAATGACTTAAATGTAAATGTAAATGTAATGTTTACAACGCTGGTTGAAATTAGATGAAAAAATAACTGGTTGATGACATTTTTCAAATCCAATGTATTTTCCACGTTGATTCCATGTCATAATACGTTGACAAATGACGTTTAAACAACATTGATTCAACCAGTGTGTACCCAGTGGGAACTTTGTTGGTACTTACAAAGAGCTCAAGATTGACTCAAAAAATGGCAATGATAAGATAGACAGGTACCTGAGTGGACAAGGTTGTACGTAGATCTTCAACAACCCCATACTCATCTCACATGGGAGACAGTTGGGAACACATTATAGGAGTCACAAGGCAAATTACTAACCACCTTCATGGCAGAGATTACTGTCAGTCAACTCGAGACATATAGTTCCCGTTTCCACAGACCCTGACTATCCCCTCATTCTGACACCACCAAATCTCCTGACTCAAAAAACGACACTACCCCCTGCACCCCTTGGTGAACTTCGTGTCAATGTTCCCATGAAACATATCTCGAACATGAATATCTTAAGTTCTGAGAACATGGTAACCACGTTCTGGGTAGGTTTTATTTGACGTTAAGGGAATGGTCTCTTGGAAGCATTCCTTGCACGTCACGGGAACATTCCTATGAAAACGTTAGTTAATGACCTAATGAGACTCTTAAGATGTGGGAACATGTTGTTAGCTGGGATGTGAGAGCAACGGGACTCAAAATCAGAGAAATATCCCTTTCAGAAAGAGAAGACAGTGCCCACGCTCTCAACACCACCCTTATGCACATGCTTGCATTAAGACTAATACTCTCACTATACCACACAAACTTCTCTCTTTCTTACAAACTCACTCTCTTTTCTATTTCCTCTTACTCCTCGCAGGCGGAAACTTCCCAGACACCCCAGAGCTTCCTGCCCTGCTTTGCTGATGCTGCAACGGTACTGTACTGGACCTCTCTCCTCTTCAGGGAAACTGTACTCTTGTATGGATGTATGAAATACTGCCAACTGTATTAGCTAAAGTGCAAACTTTCAAAATATCCATGTACTGCTTCTCCCTCCTGTTGAAGTAAAACTGTAGCCTGCTCTCGTGTGTATGTAGGAGATACTACCCACTGTAACTGTATTGCTAGAGTGCAAGCGTGCAGAATGTCTCCAAGAGCCCACCTTCCTTTTTCCCCTGTTCATGTTTTTTTTTTATCACTAATGATTTGGTTTCTGAATTCTACATTAGACCAGACCACAACCTCTGCTGTTCATTTTTAGAATGGGACAGACATGCACAAGTGAAATTAGATAAAGGACAGTTTCTTTCTCTCTCCAACCCGTGACCTAGGTAACCTGTGACTTCCCTACGTCCTACTTTAGGAACAAGCTGATCTCACGCCAGGCCATCGCATTGCTCTTCAAACCACAAATAGCCTACAACACCTATGTGCAGGCAGTGACCTCTTCTGGTAGAATGAAGACAAGTTCAATGAACTCATACACACTGAAAAAAACACTCAATTGCTCCCCCCAGAAGCTGGTTTCCTATGGTGGTTTAGATGTGTGTTCTCTGTTCTAGCACCATATGAAATCAGTGTTCTGGAAGGTAGAATAGCAGCTCATGGAAACGGACCAAGCCATAGTTAAGAAAGTGAAAAATTGACATTGTGTGTTGTTGCATGTGTTTGTCTGTGTATACGGTAGGTACAATGACAAGTGTTCTTTGAGTGGGTTTCTAATAAAGTTCTTACTGTTTGAAGCTACATTCTGTGTCGACTTCTAATTTGTTAGTACACCAAATATAATTATGCTTCCATCAGTATGTATGACTCCATTATTTACAGGGACAGATTAATTCAGGGGATTGCCGGGGCTGAAGCCCATGGGCCTAAGAGGCAGGAAAATAATTCTTATAATGAAATAATAAATATATACAGTACCAGTCAAAAGTTTGGACACACCTACTCATTTCAGGGTTTTTCTTTATTTTTACTATTTTCTACATTGTATAATAATAGTGAGACATCAAATCTATGAAATGACACATATGGAATCATGTAGTAACCCCCCAAAAAGTGTTAAACAAATCAAAATATATTTTATATTTGAGATTCTTCTAAGTAGCCACCCTTTGCCTTGATGACAGCTTTGCACAATCTTGGCATTCTCTCAACCAGCTTCATGAGGTAGTCACCTGGAATGCATATCAATTAACAGCCGTGCCTTGTTAAAAGTTAATTTGTGGAATTTCTTTCCTTCTTAATGCGTTTGAGCCAATCAGATATGCTGTGACAAGGTAGGTGTGTTATACAGAAGATAGTCCTATTTAGTAAAATACTAAATCCATATTATGGCAAGAACAGCTTAAATAAGCAAAGAGAAACGACAGTCAATCATTACTTCAAGACATGAAGGTCAAGGGCCTCCCGGGTGGCGCAGTGTTCTAGGGCACTGCATCGCAGTGCTAACTGCACCACCAGAGTCTCTGGGTTCGCGCCCAGGCTCTGTCGCAGCCGGCCGCGACCGGGAGGTCCGTGGGGCGACGCACAATTGGCATAGCGTCGTCCGGGGTAGGGAGGGTTTGGCCGGTAGGGATATCCTTGTCTCATCGCGCTCCAGCGACTCCTGTGGCGGGCCGGGCGCAGTGCGCGCCAACCAAGGGGGGCCAGGTACACGGTGTTTCCTCCGACACATTGGTGCGGCTGGCTTCCGGGTTGGAGGCGCGCTGTGTTAAGAAGCAGTACGGCTGGTTGGGTTGTGCTTCGGAGGACGCATGGCTTTCGACCTTCGTCTCTCCCGAGCCCGTACGGAAGTTGTAGCGATGAGACAAGGTAGTAATTACTAGCGATTGGATACCACGAAAAATTGGGGAGAAAATGGGATAAAAAAATTTAAAAAAGAAAAAAAAAGACATAAAGGTTAGTCAATCCGGAAATGTCAAGAACTTTGAAAGTTTCTTCAAGTGCAATCGCCAAAAACCATCAAGCGCTATGATGAAATTGGCTCTCATGAGGACCGCCACAGGAAAGGAAGACCCAGAGTTACTTGTGCTGCAGAGGATAAGTTCATAGTAAAAATAGTATGTCAAAATTAAGAAAAACCCTTGAATGAGTAGGTGTGTCCAAACGTTTGTCTTGTACTGTATGTGTTGCCACCCTAGGGACACGCAATACTCATAAAGCAAATTTTGAACTTTTATTATTCAAAAACACAAAATACCTTCAAAAACCGCCATACCACCAAAAAATATGCAAATACTGTGATACGATATTTGGCCATATCGCCCAGCCCTACCGCCGGGCTTGAGGACACACACTTTCCTGTTGGCTTAGATTGAGGAGATGGCCAATAGGAGTGGCAATATAGTCCTCTACCATCCTCAGTCATCTTCCATCCAAGTTGTCAGACCCAGGTGGCTTGTCATTGTTGACAGACAACAATTTAAAAAATTTGACCTCTTCCATAACTCACTTTACGGAATTCAAAATTACAATGTATTTCATAATTTTATCTGTTATGAATGGATGGATAGGTTCAGAGTTTGTTGGCAATATCAGTGGGTTTTGTGATGAATGAGCCATCTGATTCAATGAAGGAGTTCGCCTTTTGCCCATAATGTAATTTAAGGTGCTCCAAAGCTTTTTGCTAAGCTTCTTTACATCATTTATCTTTGTTTCATAGCACAGTTTCTTCTTATTTTTGTTTAGTTTAGTCACATGATTTCTCAGTTTAAAGTACATTAGACAATCAGCTGTTCAGCCAGACTTATTTGCCATTCCTTTTACCTTGTCCCTCTCAACCATACAATTTTTAAATTCCTCATCAATACACAGGGATTTAACAGTTTTACAGACATTTTCTTAATGGATGAATTCTTATTAGTAACTGGAATAAGCAATTTCATAAATATGTCAAGTGTAGCGTCTTGTTGCTCCTCATTACACACAACATACCAGCCAATATTAATTTATCTTCAACATAGGAATCAGTACAAAACCTCTTGTATGATCTCTTATACACTATATTAGGCCTAACCTTTGGAACTTTGGTTTTCCTAGATATGGCTACCATATTATGATCACTACATCAAATACATGTGGATACTGCTTTAGAGCAGATTTCTGCAGCATTAGTAAAGATGTGATCAATATATTTGGATGATTTCATTCCTGTGATGTTTGTATCGTGGTATATGATATCCTGAACCAGGTTTCAGGGACTGGTTACATTTTGAAGCTTTTTCTGAACAAATACCTCTCTGTTGATATCATATACATTATCAAACATTTCACACATATTATCCAGATACTGACTGTTAGCACTTGTTGGTCTATAGCAATTTCCCACAATAATAGGCTTTAGGTGAGGCAGGTGAACAGCTGTGAGTCTTTCTGAATAAGTCTCTAAGAGCTTAGCACTCCTAGATTGTACAATATTTTCCCAGTATTCTTTTCAAAAATCTTCAAGCTCTGTCAAATTGGTTGTTGATCATTGCAAGACAATCATTTTCAAGTCTTGCCATAGATTTTCAAGCAGGTTTATGTCAAAACTGTATCTCGGCCACTCAGGAACATTCACTGTCTTCTTGGTAAGCAAGTCCAGTGTAGACTTGGTCTTGTGTTTTAGGTTATTGTCCTGCTGAACGGTGAATTCATCTCCCAGTGTCTGGTGGAAAGCAGACTGAACCAGATTTTCCTCTAGGATTTGGTCTGAGCTTAGTTTCATCCAATTATTTTTTATACTGAAAAACATTCCTTAAAGATTACACTACAAGCATACCCATAACATGATGCAGCCACCACTATGCTTGATATGGAGAGTGGTACTCCGTAATATGTTGTATTGGATTTGCTCCAAACATAAAATGTTGTATTCAGGACAAAAAGTGAATTTGTTTGCCACATTTTTTGCAGCATTACTTTAGTGCCTTATTGCAAACAGGATGCATGTTTTGAATATTTTTATTCTGTACAGGCTTCCTTCTTTTTACTCTGTCAATTAGGTTATTATTGTAGAGTAACTACAATGTTGTTAATACACTCAGTTTTCTCCCATCACAGCCATTAAAATCTGTAATTGCTTTAAAGTCACCATTGGCTTCATGGTGAAATCCGTGAGCGGTTTCCTTCCTCTCCGGCAACTCAGTTAGGAAGGATGCCTGTATCTTTGTAGTGACTGGATGTATTTATACACCGCCCAAAGTGTAATTAACCTCTCTGCGCTACGGATACCGGTACAGGGTTTAAATTCGACAACATACGGTGATCGCCACAAATAGTCATATTAAACATTCCTGAAAATACAAGTGTCTCACATGCTTCAAAAGCCTAGAATCTTGCTAATCCAACTGCGTTGCGAAAGAATACGATGCGATTATCTGAGCACAGAGCCCCATACCAAAATACTATTTCAACCAGCACAGGCGTAACAAAATCACAGATTGCAATGAAATAAATCGTTTACCTTTGAAGATCTTGCTCTGTTTGCAATCCCAAGGCTCATTGTTACACAATGAATGGTCTTTCATTCGGTTAAATCCATTTTTATAGCCTAACACGAAACATTTTGTGAACGCTTATCTCGTTGAATTTCGTGTCATTCAATTTTCGACGAAACATTCAACGCAAATACACAGACTAAACCTGACTTTATCCAGTCATGTTTGGTTTCCTTGCAATCAACTGTTTGTTTGTAACACAACCAAACTTGATGGGTCATTTCGCGGGACATATTGACCCAAAGAAACCGATTGGAAGACAACAAGTAACGACCTCATTGTGCACCAATTATATGACCGCTGTTTCGTTGATTGACTGTATTTTAACCCAATGACCACTGATCTTCTTGAAATCTAGCTGGGTAGATAGCCAATGAGCAGAGGTAAACGGCAATATGTAATGTTTCTGTTTTGGAAGACCAACCCATGTAGTAAACTCCGGCGTAAAGACGGTCATTCGCCATTGAAGATTCATACTGGAAGAAGCCAAGCTCGTTACGCACAGCACTATTCCGGTAACACGCATCTTCAGCTGTTTATATAGCGAACATCATGGAGAATAAGTCAGGGAAAGCTAAATCTAAGACTAGATATACGAATGTAGACAAAATTATAGAGGAAATTGATCGTGAAAGTGAAACATATGCTTTTGGAAGACGACTCAGTTAGCGACCATGACTCAAATGGAAGCATATTTTTTGAACGGAGAGGACATCGTTTTGGACTGGTAAGTTCTTCTCATGCTAGTGCCGTTGTTTGAAATGAATAATATAAAATATTATTTGTGATTGTTTTTACATTTTATTTGCAATATATAAAAATGTAATGAAATGTGTAAAGTACACTGTTCATATTTACTCTTGAGGTGCTGTCCTGTTGCACCCTCTACAACCACTGTGATTATTAGTGTCTGACCCTGCTGGTCATCTATGAACGTTTGAAAATCTGTTCTGTTATAATCTCCACCTGGCACAGCCAGAAGAGGACTGGCCACCCCTCATAGCCTGGTTCCTCTCTAGGTTTCTTCCTAGGTTTTGGCCTTTCTAGGGAGTTTTTCCTAGCCACCGTGCTTCTACACCTGCATTGCTTGCTGTTTGGGGTTTTAGGCTGGGTTTCTGTACAGCACTTTGAGATATTAGCTGATGTACGAAGGGCTATATAAATGTATTTGATTTGATAGAGGACTGAGGGTCTTCCAAATATTGAAAGTGTGTAAATAGTTACCCAGGTTATTTTGTAAATGTATTTTTTTTTTTTCATTTTTTTTTTTTTCCAATATTTTTTCCCCCATTTTTTTCCTCCATTTTTTCCCCTCCATTTTTTGGGGGGGTGTGTTAGAATACCATTTTGGTATTTTGTATATAGTTATTTGTTTCAAAATGTATACCTTCACCAATTTGGCCACTTGGGTACATTTGGGCTACTTGTGTGGGACACCTGGGTGACTTCATAATAAATGTCATGTAGCACACTCATTTTGGAAGTTATCATTCTGAAACTTTGCACAAGTACTGTTGCCCTCTTATGTTTTTCACTGAAATTGTCCCCATATTCATATCTGAATGTTTGTTTTATCTTGTTCATTTTAAAGATGATGATACAACAATTAAAAAGAAAAAACGTATGGTTTTTTCATTGTATTATCTAAACCAGATCTATTGTGTTATATTCTCCTACATTCAATTCACATTTACACAAACTTCAGAGTGTTTTCTTTCAAATGGTACCAAGAATATGCATATCCTTGCTTCTGGGCCTGAGCTAGAGGCAGTTAGATTTGGGTATGTCTTCAGGTGGAAATTGAAAGAAGGGGGGAGGTAGCTGTATTAATAACTTCACCATGCTCAAAGGGCTATTCATTGTCTGATTTCTTCCCCCTATCTACAAATAGCTTCTTTGTGAGGCACTGGAAAACAACCCGGGTCTTTGTGGTTGTATTTGTGTTTGGAATTCACTGGGACCTTACAGATAATTGAATGTATGGGGTACAGAGATGAGGTAGTCATTCAAAAGTCGTGTTAAACACTATTTTTCACACAGAGTGAGACCATGCAACTTATTATGTGACTTGTTTAGTAAATGTTTACTCCTGAACCTATTTAGGCTTGCCATAACAAAGGGGTTTACTACTTATTCACTCAAGACATCTCAGCTTTTCATTTTTTATTAATTTGTAAATATTTTGATGAACATAATTCCAATTTGACACTATGGTTATTGTGGGTAGGCCATTGACACAAAATAAGAAAATAATCAATTTTCAATTCAGGCTGTAATACAACAAAATGTGGAAGAAGGTCAGAGGTCAGAATACTTTCTGAATGCACTGTATGCTAATGTAAACTCAGCAAAAAAAGAAACGTCCTCTCACTGTCAAATGCGTTTCTTTTCAGCAAACTTAACATGTATAAATATTTTTATGAACATAAGATTCAACAACTGAGACATACACTTGTGACTAACAGAAATGGAATAATGTGTCCCTGAACAAAGGGTGGGGGGGTCAAAATCAAAAGTAACAGTCAGTATCTGGTGTGGCCATCAGCTGCATTAAGTACTGCAGTGCATCTCCTCCTCATGAACTGCACCAGATTTGCCAGTTCATGCTGTGAGATGTTACCCCACTCTTTCACCAAGAAATGTGCAAGTTTCCGGACATTTCTAGGGTGAATTTCACTCGCCCTCAATGGGATTGAGATCCGGGCTCTTCGCTGGCCATGGCAGAATACTGACATTCCTGTCTTGCAGGAAATCACACACAGAACGAGCAGTATGGCTGGTGGCATTGTCATGCTGGAGGGTCATGTCAGGATGAGCCTGCAGGAAGGGTACCACATGAGGGAAGAGGATGTCTTCCCTGTAACGCACAGTGTTGAGATTGCCTGCAATGACAACAAGCTCAGTCCGATGATGCTGTGACACACCGCCCCAGACCATGACGGACCCTCTACCTCCAAATCGATCCCGCTCCAGAGTACAGGCCTCGGTGTAACGCTCATTCCTTCGACGATAAACGCGAATCTGACCATCACCCCTGGTGAGACAAAAACGCGACTCGTCAGTGAAGAGCACTTTTTGCCAGCCCTGTCTGGTCCAGCGACGGTGGGTTTGTGCCCATAGGCGACATTGTTGCCGGTGATGTCTGGTGAGGATTTGCCTTACAACAGGCCTACAACCCTTCAGTCCAGCCTCAGACTATTGCGGACAGTCTGAGCACTGATGGAGGGATTGTGCGTTCCTGGCGTAACTCGGGCAGTTGTTGTTGCCATCCTGTACCTGTCCCGCTGGCGTGATGTTCGGATGTACCGATCCTGTACAGGTGTTGTTACACGTGGTCTGCCACTGCGAGGACGACCAGCTGTCCGTCCTGTCTCCCTGTAGCGCTGTCTTAGGCGTCTCACAAAACAGACATTGCAATTTATTGCCTTGGCCACATCTGCAGTCCTCATGCCTCCTTGCAGCATGCCTAAGGCACGTTCATGCAGATGAGCAGGGACCCTGGGCATCTTTCTTATGGTGTTTTTCAGAGTCAGTAGAAAGGCCTCTTTAGTGTCCTAAGTTTTCATAAATGTGACCTTAATTGCCTACCGTAAGCTGTTAGTGTCTTAACGACCGTTCCACAGGTGCATGTTCATTAATTGTTTATGGTTCATTGAACAAGCATGGGAAACAGTGTTTAAACCCTTTACAATGAAGATCTTTGAAGTTATTTGGATTTTTACGAATTATCTTTGAAAGACAGGGTCCTGAAAAAGGGACGTTTCGTTTTTTGCTGAGTTCAGTTATTTTTGTTATTGCTTTACTGGGAGGCTTATCAGAGGTAGACATGACAGTGATATTCATGTTTGAGCTGATAGTGCAGGGTGAAATGCACACAGTGTGCTTCCTACTAGAGCAAACCAACTCAGTGCTCACAGTATAACTCATGTTCATAGGCAGGCACATGATTACTGCTGACAGTAACTGTTGGATTGACAGAGGCATTCAGGTGAGTTAGAGGAACATAAATTAGGTTACTTACATTGTGATTTCCAATACCCCTGGGACAATGTACATTTGCAGCAGCACTATGACAACTCAGCGACACAATACGCTGAGCAACAGAAATCCATAACAGAATGACTGCAATTAAACTGGATAAAATGGGAAATTATAGTAGTCACAAAGCACAGTTGGTCCACCTACTACTGTCAACCCTTCTACTGGCATACTGTTTTGTACAGTATAGCTCATAATTGTGACAACAGCCTGTACAACCTCTCCCTTGCTCTCTCCCTGTCTCTCTTCTCTCGCCAGTTAATGTCATCTCTCCCAGCTCTTAATGACACCTACCCATGAGCCAACCTCTCGTTCGATTTACTGTAACCAGTACCGTCACCCACTGAGCACCGACCAACACCAGATGTCCATGGGCGTTCAAAAGTGGTTGAAATTTGGTCAGTCCAAAGCTGAACTAATCATAGATGTCTATGTTTCACAAGATTGAACAGCACATTGCAGTACAGTGCAGTACAGAAAAGTAGAGTAGAGGTCAGTACATTACTGTACTGTCGAGCACACTAGACTATGTTGTGCTGTACTGTTTTCTATTGTACTATACTGTGATGTCCAAACTTGTGAAACGTAGACGTCTACGATTGGTTCAGATCTTTTCAAACTCAAGGTGTGATGTCATAGCTGACACTCCATTCTTTCCCATTCTTTTCTTTCACTCCATTCTTTTTTATCTTTGAATCTTAATTCAGAGTCGATATTTAAAAGTTTTTGGAAAACGTGGTAACATAAACAACTGACAGAGATTTTACCCTCATTCTGTTACGAAACTTTACATCTGCACTGTTCTTCAAGTATATGTGTTTTTGTAAAATTTTCTGTGACATTTTTTAAAAATTAAAGCTGTCCTTGTGCATAGAATTCTCTGTTTATTTAAACTTAGCAATCAATGGTTTGTGTTTGGCATACATTTTATAGTGAAAAGTCTCAGTTTCATTCTGTAGCAATGGAATTGCCGAAAAGACAAACTACATTTTGGAAGTTATCCAAACGCTACTGGGAAAAACGATTCCCATGTTGTGGCGCTACTATAATCCGACAAGCAATATGAGAACCTTTACCAGAGGGACAACATGTCCTTTCCTAATCTCTATTGTTTCTCCTAGATGGAGCATATGTGGATTACATGTCAGAGTCAATTGAGGCAGAAAGAAAGGCAAGAGCTATTCCAAGATTACATAATCAAAATATATCACAATTCAGCATCTGCTGTCATTCTTTGTCTAGTGTCAATCAATCACATGTACAGTTGAAGTCGGAAGTTTACATACACTTATGTTGGAGCAATTAAAATTTGTTTTTCAATCATTCCAAAAAATGTCTTGTTAACAAACTATAGCTTTGGCAAGTTGGTTAGGACATCTACTTTGCGCATGACACAAGTGATTTTTCCAACAATTGTTTACACACAGATTATTTCACTTATAAATCACTGTATCACAATTGCAGTGAGTCAGAAGTTTACATACACTAAGTTGACTGTGCCTTTAAACAGCTTGGAAAATTCCAGAAAATTATGTAATGGCTTTAGAAGTTTCTGATAGGCTAATTGACATCATTTGAGTCAATTGGAGGTGTACCTGTGGATGTATTTCAAGGCCGACCTTCAAACTCAGTGCCTATTTGCTTGACATTATGCGAAAATCAAAAGAAATCAGCCAAGACCTCAGAAAATAAATTTCAGACTCTGGTTCATCCTTGGGTGAAATTTCCAAACGCCTGAAGGTACCACGTTCATCTGCACAAACAATAGTATGCAAGTATAAACACCATGGGACCACGCAGCCTTCATACCGCTCAGGAAGGAGACGCATTCTGTCTCCTAGAGATGGTGCGAAAAGTGCAAATCAATCCCAGAACAACAGCAAAGGACCTTGTGAAGATGCTGGAGGAAACGGGTACAGAAGTATCTATATCCACAGTAAAACTAGTCCTATATCGACATAACCTGAACGGCTGCCCAGCAAGGAAGAAGCCACTGCTCCAAAAACCGCCATAAAAAAAGCCAGACTACGGTTTGCAACTGCACATGGGGACAAAGATCGTACTTTTTGGAGAAATGTTCTCTGGTCTGATGAAACAAAAATAAAACTATTTAGCCATAATGACCATCGTTATGTTTGGATGAAAAAGGAGGAGGCTTGCAAGCCAGAGAACACCATCCCAACTGTGAAGTAGGGGTGGCAGCATCATGTTGTGGGGGTGCTTTGCTGCAGGAGGGACTGGTGCACTTCACAAAATAGATGGCATTATGAGGGAGGAAAATGATGTGGATATGTTCAAGCAACATCTCAAGACATCAGTCAGGAAGTTAAAGCTTGGTCGCAAATGGGTCTTTCAAATGGACAATGACCCAAGCATACTTCCAAAGTTGTGGCAAAATGGTTTAAGGCGAGCAAGGAGGCCTACCAACCTGACTCAGTTACACCAGCTCTGTCAGGAGGATTGGGCCAAAATTCACCCAACTTATTGTGGGATGCTTGTGGAAGGCTACTTGAAACGTTTGACCCAAGTTAAGCAATTTAAAGGCAATGCTACCAAATGCTAATAGAGTGTATGTAAGCTTCTGACCCACTGGGAACGCAATGAAAGAAATAAAAGCTGAAATAAATAATTATCTCTACTATTATTCTGACATTTCACATTCTTAAAATAAAGTGGTGATCCTAACTGACCTAAGACAGGGAATTTTTACTAGGATTAAATGTCAGGAATTGTGAAAAACAGTTTAAATGTATTTGGCTAAGGTGTATGTAAACTTCCAACTTCAACTGTATTTATAAAGCCCTTTTTACATCAGCAGGTGTCACAAAGTGCTATACAGAAAGCCAGTGACAATATCCTTGCCTGTGAAGCCCTTTTTGTGCAAAGCGATGATGACGGAACGCGTTTCCTTGCAGGTAACCATGGTTGACAGAGGAAGAACAATGATTCCAAGCACCACCCTCCTTTTGAAGCTTCCAGTCTGTTATTCGAACTCAATCAGCATGACAGAGTGATTTCCAGCCTTGTCCTCGTCAACACTTACACCTGTGTTAACGAGAGAATCACTGACATGATATCAGATGGTCCTTTTGTGGCAGGGCTGAAATGCAGTGGAATTTTTTTTGGGGGATTCAGTTAATTTGCATGGCAAATTAAAACTTTGCAATTAATTGCAATTCATCTGATCACTCTTCATAACATTCTGGAGTATATGCAAATTGCCATCATACAAACTGAGGTAGCAGACTTTGGGAAAATTAATATTTGTGTCATTCTCAAAACTTTTGGCCTTTTGACCTTCAACACAAGATTTCGCTTTACGCGGATGATGTCTTGCTCTACATATCCAACCCTGAGAAATCCCACCCATTTTAGACACAATTGCTCAGTACGGCAATTTTCCAGGATATAAGATAGATTTTAACAAATCCATTGTGTGCCCTCTCAATCTTACACTCTCCAGCTCTATGAAGACACTGCCCATTCCAATGGAAGACAGGGGTTTCAATACCTTGGGATCTTTGTAACACCAGATCTGAATGGTCCTTTCAAGGAAAATTCTCTCCCACTCCTTGATCGAATCAAGAATGATCTCTGAACCTGGATGTCTCTCCCAATCAGCTTAGTCAGAAGAATCAATGTTATTTGTATGAACTTCCTCCCTAGATTGAACTATTTATTTCAGATGCTCCCATGCAATCTCCCAGTTAATCTTTTCTAAAACAACCAACCAAAGCATCACCAAATTTATATGGGCAATAAAAAACCTACGATCAAGTTCTCCACTCTATTGAAACCTGAATCTAAGGGTGGTCTTGCCCTTCCCTGCCTTCAATTGTACTACTGGTCTGTCCAAATCCACAACATGCTAACATGGATCACAAACATTCAAGACTCAATGTTGATTTAGATAGAGGCCCAATCCTGTGGTTAATTGCCCCTAAACTCAATTATGTTCATTAATAACTATTGAAGTGGGCAACATACCCAAAACCCAAAACCTACCCAAAACCTTTGTGATTTACAGCACTCTACTAGCATGGAAGGACTGTAATAAATACCTTGGCATTTCTTCCCAGATATGCTCTCACTCGCCTATGGTATGCAATCGAGACTTGCCAAAAGCCCTGAGTAATGCCTATTTTAATCTTTGGCATACTCTAGGGATCAGGACCTTTTCAGACCTGTTTCATCAGAACACAACTACACTGAAATCCTTTCAAGACCCCTGCAGTGAATTCAATGTGCCAAAATACATCTTTTTTTTATTTTATCTTGATATTAGACACGTAATTTCCTCATTCACTTCCAAGGGGAGGTTTAGAGCACAGCTGAACGAAGCAAGAGACTCTTCTTGCTACAGCACAATCCATCACAGGCAAAATCTCCTATATCTACAGAATCCTGTATTCCTTTGAAAATAATCTGGGGAAAAGATCTTTGTCTGACTATCAGTGATGAGTTATGGCCGAATGTTTGCGTCAGGGTATACTGCTCCTCTAATGTAAACATTTAAGAATTTAATTACAAATGTTTGTACAAATGTTATTACACCCCAGTGAGACTCCATAGAATGAATAGATAGAATGTATACATGCATTGTCAACTGTGGGACCTTATATAGACAGGTGTGTTTCTTTCCAAATCATGTCCAATCAATTGAATTTACAACAATCAAGTTGTAGAAACATCTCAAGGATGATCAATGGAAACAGGATGCACCTGAGCTCAAAATTGCTACCAATGATGTCCTCAAACACTACAGCTTGAGAGGGAGGAGGGAGAAGTGGCCCTTCCAAGACCTGGTGAAATGCTGGTTAATAACCAGTAGGTTCAATACAAACCTTCACTGGGTGTAAAAAACAGTAAGAACACCTTCCTAATGTTGAGTTGTACTTAAGGCTTAAAAATCCTTCTTTAACCTGTCTCCTCAACTTCATCTACACTGACTGAAGTGGATTTAACAAGTGACATCAATAAGGGATCATAGCTTTCACCTGGATTCTCCTGGTCAGTCTATGTCATGGACAGAGCAGGTGTTCATAATGTTTTGTCCACTCAGTGTATATGTCTGTCCAGGGTTGCAAAATTCCGGTTTACCTAAAATCCCGGTTGGAGGATTCCCAGAATCAGAAGGGAAATCTGGAATCCTCCGACCAGGATTTTTGGAAAACCAGGGAATTTATTGAACGTTTTTTGCAACGCTCTTTAGTACCCGTTTTTGTAACTTTGACCACATCACAGCTATGCTGAAATCCACATAACCCACGTTTGGAGTTTTGGGACCCCTTTAAGTATCAAAAAATATATATACAAATTTGTTTTTGATCAAATATTGATTTTGGCCTGAACTACTAAAGTCCATAGAAACATATTGAATAACACATTCCTAAATGGCAAAAAGGACAGTCAAAATAAAACTCAGGAAATATATATTTTAGCACATATTTAAGTAGGCAAAAAAACATAATACATTTTTTGTAACAGGTACCAGTTACCTTCAGATGAGTCCCGTGACACTTGTGGGGGTTGTAGAGCAAAACAGAACACTATAGTGTTCGTGATTGTCACGAATCCCGCCGAGGATGGTGCCTCTTCCTGTTCGGGCGGGGCTCGGCGGTCGTCGTCACCGGCCTACTAGCTGCCATCGTTTCTTTCGTTTTGGTTTCTGTTAATTTGGGCTGATTGGGTGCACCTGTTTTAGTTTAGGTTGGTTGGGTAGGCTATATATAAGGTTAGGTAGCCCGCTGGCTGTTGTGCGGGCTTACTTACTGTTATGTTGGTGTAGGATCTTGTAGTGGATTTTGTTATTTTCCTCGGAACAGTTTAGTCTGGTGTTACTTGGACTTTTCTGATGTGCCCGTATGTGTTAGGGCAGGATTTCCCGTGCATTGGAAAATAAATCCACAAACCTTAATTTGCTCTCTGCGTTTGACTCCATTCCACCCAGCACTCCTAGTAGCTCTGACAGAAGCCCGCACCTCCTTTACCGTGGTTGGAGTCGGCCAATTACGCACGGCGTTTACGCGGTCACACTCCATCCTCACCCCCGAGGTGGAAATGCGATAACCCAGGAAGGAAACGGCTGGTTTGGAGAACACACATTTCTCAGCCTTGACGTATAAGTCATGCTCCAGCAGTCGCCCAAGCACCCTGCGCACCAAGGAGACATGTGCAGCGCGTGTGGCCGAATAGATCAAAATGTCATCAATATATACTACCACACCCAGCCCCTGCAAGTCTCTGAGAATCTCATCTACAAAGGATTGGAAAACGGCTGGAGCATTCTTCAACCCATACGGCATGACGAGGTACTCATAGTGGCCTGATGTGGTACTAAACGCTGTTTTCCACTCGTCTCCTCCCCGAATACGCACCAGATTATACGCGCTCCTGAGATCCAGTTTTGTGAAAAAACGCGCTCCGTGGAATGATTCCATCGCCGTAGCGATCAGAGGTAGTGGATAACTAAATCCCACTGTGATTGAATTTAGACCTCGATAATCAATGCACGGACGCAGTCCTCCGTCCTTTTTTCTCACAAAAAAGAAACTCGAGGAAGCGGGTGACATGGAGGGCCGAATGAACCCCTGTCCCAGAGCTTCCGTGACATATGTCTCCATAGCCAACGTCTCCTCCTGTGACAAAGGGTACACGTGACTCCTGGGAAGTGCAGCGTTCTCCTGAAGGTTTATCACGCAATCCCACCGTCGATGAGGGGGTAATTTAGTCGCTTCCTTCTTACTAAAAGCGATAGCCAAATCGGCATATTCTGGGGGAATGCGCACAGTGGAAACCTGGTCTGAACTCTCCACCGATGTGGCACCGATGGAAACTCCCACACACCTACCTGAACACTCATCTGACCACCCCTGAAGAGCTCCCTGTCGCCAGGAAATGAGGGGATTGTGAATGGCTAGCCAGGGAATCCCCAATACCACTGGAAAACCAGGTGAATCGATAAGGTAAAAACTGATCTGCTCCCTATGATCCCCCTGGGTTACCATGTCCAGCGGAATCGTGGCCTCCCTGACCAGCCCTGACCCTAACGGTCGGCTATCTAGGGAGTGCACGGGAAAAGGTGGGTCTATCTGCACCAGCGGAATACCCAACCTACGGGCGAGTCCGCGATCCATAAAACTCCCAGCTGCGCCTGAGTCGACTAGCGCCTTATGCTGAAGAGAGGGGAAAAACGCAGGGAAAAATATAACCAAAAACATATGACCAACAGGGAGCTCTGGGTGAGTCTTGTGCCTACTCACCTGAGGTGGCCGAGGAGTATTCCGCCTGCCATCCCGACTCCCAGATGGACTCCTCCAGCACCGGTCCGAAGTGTGTCCTCTCCGGCCACAGTAGGTGCAGGAAGAGCCACCTCCTCCGGTCCCCCTAGATGCAGCTCCTCCCAACTCCATTGGAGTTGGAGCGGGAGAGCTGGGAGGTGGAATGGACAGGACCCCCTCTGAACGCCCGCGGGCAGCTAGCAGGTTATCCAGTCGAATCGACATGTCGATCAGTTCATCTAGAGATAGTGTGGTGTCCCGACAAGCTAGCTCCCGACGGACGTCCTCCCGAAGGCTACAACGGTAATGATCTATTAAGGCCCTGTCATTCCACCCCGCTCCAGCAGCCAAAGTCCGGAACTCTAAAGCGAACTCCTGGGCGCTCCTCGTCTCCTGTCTCAGGTGGAACAGACGCTCACCCGCCGCTCGGCCCTCTGGTGGGTGGTCGAACACAGCCCGAAACCGACGGGTGAACTCTGCATAATGGTCCCGAGCAGAGTCTGGGCTGTTCCATACCGCGTTGGCCCAGTCCAGGGCTCTCCCCGATAAACAGGAGACAAGGAGGCTTACCCTCTCTTCCTCCGAGGGAGTCGGACGCACGGTAGCCAGGTATAGCTCAAGCTGGAGCAAAAACCCCTGGCAACCAGCCGCTGCTCCATCGTTTCTTTCGTTTTGGTTTCTGTTAATTTGGGCTGATTGGGTGCACCTGTTTTAGTTTAGGTTGGTTGGGTAGGCTATATATAAGGTTAGGTAGCCCGCTGGCTGTTGTGCGGGCTTACTTACTGTTATGTTGGTGTAGGATCTTGTAGTGGATTTTGTTATTTTCCTCGGAACAGTTTAGTCTGGTGTTACTTGGACTTTTCTGATGTGCCCGTATGTGTTAGGGCAGGATTTCCCGTGCATTGGAAAATAAATCCACAAACCTTAATTTGCTCTCTGCGTTTGACTCCATTCCACCCAGCACTCCTAGTAGCTCTGACAGTGATATAGATCCTATGCAAAAAAACAGACATCTCTAGCTTAATTAAACTGACCGATTTTGATGGGGATTTTTTTGTTATGTAACTGGTGCATCAATCGACTCAATCGACTTACCCTGCTGGTCTAGCAAATGGTTTAACTTGTTTAGATATAAATTAAGTGTCACGTTCCTGACCTATTTCTGTTAGTTTGTTGTATGTGTTAGTTGGTCAGGACGTGAGTTTGGGTGGGCATTCTATGTTTTCTGTTTCTATGTTGGTTTAGGGGTTGCCTGGTATGGCTCTTAATTAGAGGCAGGTGTTTGGCGTTCCTCTAATTGAGAGTCATATTTAGGTAGGTTGTTTCACTGTGTTCGTTGTGGGTGGTTGTCTCCTGTGTCAGTGTTTGTCGCACCGTACGGGACTGTTCGGTTTGTTTTGTATATCGTCATTTTGTGTAGTCTATTTTCCCTGTTCGTGCGTTCTTCGTGTTCAATGTAAGTTCGTCGTCCAGGTCTGTCTACTCCGTTTGTTGTTTTGTTAGCTGTAGTGAAGTTTGTGTTTTTTCGTCTTGTCTTTGAATAAATTATGTGTTCACAACCCGCTGCGCCTTGGTTCCATCACTACTCCTCCTTTTCGGTTGAAGAGGAGGAGGACCACCGTTACATTAAGCTAGGCGTCCCACCAGCGGTACACCTGTCGACAACTTCCGGTGACATTGAAGGGCGCGCAATTCAAAAAAAAAATCATAGATATTATGGATATTAAACATTTAGGTACATAGAAGTGTCTTATATCGGTTAAAAGCTTAAATTCTTGTTAATCTAAGTGCACTGTCCAATTTACAATAGGCTTTACAGCGAAAGCATGCCATGCGATTGTTTGAGGAAGGCGCCGCACATCAACATACTTTTCCACCGGCACAGGCTGCATAAAATCACAAATAGCGATTAAATATTCACTTACTTTTTGAAAATCTTCCTCTGATTTGTAATCCAAAGGGTCCCAGCTACAACATGTAGTGTCGTTTTGTTAGATAAAATCCTCCCTCATATCCCAAAAAGTCTGTTTAATTAGCGCCATCGATTTGAGCAATCCACTCGTTCAACATGCAGAGAAAGGAATCCAAAAAGCTACCGCTAAACTTTGTTAAAACAAGTCAAAATACATTTCTATGTAATCCTCAGGTACCCTAAAGTGTAATTAAACTATAATATTTCATACGGAAAGAAGTATGTTCAATAGGAAAATGATATTAGCAGGTGCGTGTCCTCTTCTTTGCGTGCGCACAGACTGATTTAAAACTCATAATTCTTCCTCGTTTTGGAAGAAACAAGTCTGAAACCTTGAACAAGGACTATTGACATATAGTGGAAGCCATAGGAATTGCAATCTGGGAGCTGGATTTGGATATGCCTATACTTTCCATTGTAAGAGCATGGGCTCTCAAAAAAAGAATGTCCGGTTTGTTTTTCTTTAGGTTTTCTCCTACCATATCTATTGTGTTATAGTCTCATACATTATTTTAACATTTCTACAAACTTCAAAGTGTTTTCTATCTAATGGTACCAATTATATGCATATCCTGGCAGTTTACTTTGGGCAAGTCAGTCAGACAGAAAGAGGAGAAAAATAGACCCTAGCCTGAAGGAAAGGACCAGCACTCACTTGATATGATTTGCAGTTTGTGTTTATTTTCTTAAATTCATAGTAACAAAATGTCTTAATACACTGCACGGATATATTTCAGCTTGTACCTTCCTCAGTGCGTGTCCAGTTCTTACACTTTCTTCCTGGCCCCAACATGACCAGATGTTTCATGGTTAGCAAGGGCTATTGGCTTTTGGTTTGGTTAAGAGGCAGGCAGCAAGGTTCCTATGAGCAACCATAATAGTTCCCTCTTTCTATAGAAAGGTGATCGTCTCCTTGTGCATTTCCTTTCTTTCTTACATTGCTCGACTGAATGACCATCTTCACAGATTAAACTAGATATAATTGAAGTCGGAAGTTGACATACACCTTAGCCAAATACATTTAAGCTCAGTTTTTCACAATTCCTGACATTTAATCCTAGTAAAAATTCCCTGTCAGTTAGGTCAGTTAGGTCAGCACTTTATTTTAAGAATGTGAAATGTCAGAATAATAGTAGAGAGAATTATTTATTTCAGTTTTATTTCTTTCATCACATTCCCAGTGGGTCAGAAGTTTACATACACTCAATTAGAATTTGGTAGCATTGCCTTTAAATGTTTAACTTAACAAACATTTCAGGTAACCTTCCACAAGCTTCTCACAATAAGTTGGGTGAATTTGGGCCCATTCCTCCTGATAGAGCTGGTGTAACTGAGTCGGGTTTGTAGGCCTCCTTGCTCGCACACGCTTTTTCAGTTCTGCCTACAAATTTTCTATAGGATTGAGGTCAGGGCTTTGTGATGGCCACTCCAATACTTTGACTTTGTTGTCCTTAAGCCATTTTGCCACAACTTTGTAAGTATGCTTGGGGTCATTGTCCATTTGGAAGACCCATTTGCAACCAAGCTTTAAATTCCTGACTGATGTCTTGAGATGTTGCTTCAATATATCCACATAATTTTTCTTCCTCATGGTGTCATCTATTTTGTGTAGTGCACCAGTCCCTCCTGCAGCAAAGCACCCCCATAATATGATGCTGCCACCCCCGTGCTTCACGGTTGGGATGGTGTTCTCCGGCTTGCAACATAACAATGGTCATTATGGCCAAACAGTTTCATTTTTGTTTCATCAGACCAGAAGACATTTCTTCAAAAAGTACGATCTTTGTCCCCATGTGCAGTTGCAAACCGTAGTCTGGCTTTTTTTAATGGCGGTTTTGGAGCAGTGCTCCTTGCTGAGCGGCCTTTCAGGTTCTGTCAATATAGGACTCGTTTTACTGTGGATATATACACTTTTGTACCTGTTTCCTCCAGCATCTTCACAAGGTCCTTTGCTGTTCTGGGAATGATTTGCACTTTTCGCACCAAAGTACGTTCATCACTAGGAGACAGAACGTGTCTCCTTCCTGAGCGGTATGACGGCTGCGTGGTCCCATGGTGTTTATACTTGCATACTATTGTTTGTACAGATGAACGTGGTACCTTCAGGCATTTGGAAATTGCTCCCAAGGATGAACCAGACTTGTGGAGGTCTACAATTTTTTTTCTGAGGTCTTGGCTGATTTCTTTTGATTTTCCCATGATGTCAAGCAAAGAGGCACTGAGTTTGAAGGTAGGCCTTGAAATACATCCACAGGTACACCTCCAATTTACTCAAATGATGTCAATTAGCCCATCAGAAGCTACTAAAGTGACATAATTTTCTGGAATTTTCCAAGCTGTTTTAAGGCACAGTCAACTTAGTGTAAGTAAACTTCTGACACACTGGAATTGTGATACAGTGAATTATAAGTGAAATAATCTGTGTGTAAACAATTGTTGGAAAAATTACTTGTGTCATGCACAAAGTAGATGTCCTAACTGACTTGCCAAAACTATAGTTTGTTAACAAGAAATTTGTGGAGTTGTTGAAAAGCGAGTTTTAATGACTCCAACATAAGTGTATGTAAACTTCCGACTTCAACTGTATCTGTATGTGAGACGTTTTGTATGGTATGTATTCATTTGTGGATGATATGTAACAAATTACAATTCGTATTATATGCTACGAATATGCAAGACGTACATTATGTTACAAATTCTAGTTAGATGGCTAACGTTAGCTAGCTGGCTAATGTTTGCTAGGTTAGGGGTTAAGGTTAGGGTTAAGTTTAGGAGTTAGGTTAAAGGGTTAAGGGCAGAGTTAGCTAAAATAGTTAAGATTAGGGGAAGGATTAGCTAACATGCTAAGTAGTTGCAAAGTAGCTAAAAAGTAGTAAGTAGATGAAAAGTTGCTAAAATGCTAAAGTTGTCCATGATGAGATTCGAACTCCAAAACCATTTGGTTGCTAGAAGTGTGCGTTATAGACCCAATCAACCACCCTACAAGTAACCATCTGTCTTAAAGCAACCATACCAAACGTAACATATCACAAATACAAACGCAACATGCAAACATGCAACAATTTCAAAGATTTTACTGAGTTACAGTTCATATGAGGAAACCAGTCAATTTAAAGAATGAGGCCCTAATCTATGGATTTCACATGACTGGGAATACAGATATGCATCTGTTGGTCACAGATACCTTTTAAAAAATGGGCCTCACAATGGGTCTCAGGATCTCGTCACGTAATTTCTGTGCATTCAAAATGCCATCGATAAAACGCAACTGTGTTCGTTGCCTATAGCTTATGCCTGCCCATACCATAACCCCTCCACCACCATGGGAGCACTCTGTTCACAATGTTGAAACGGTCTGCGGTTGTGAGGCCAGTTGGATGTACTGCGAAATTCTCTAAAATGACATTGGAGGTGGCTTATTGTAGAGCAGTGGTTCCCAAACTTTTTATAGTTCCGTTCCCCTTCAAACATTCAACCTCCAGCTGCGTACCCCCTCTAGCACCAGGGTCAGCGCACTCTCAAATGTTGTTTTTTGCCATCCTTGTAAGCCTGCCACACACACACTATACGATACATTTGTTAAACGTAGGAATGAGTGTGAGTTTTTGTAACAATAAGAATGTGTTCTTAACTGACTTGCCTAGTTAAATAAGGGTAAAAAAAAAAGTAAAAACGGCTTGTGGGAAGTGACAAAGAGCTCTTATAGGACAAGGGCACAAATTATAATATAATAATAATCAATAATTTTGCTCTTTATTTAGCCATCTTACATATAAAACTATCACGTTTCAGGTGAAACCCAGGTGCAGACAACATTGAAGTAACAACAGTTTATTAATCCAACAGGGGCAGGCAAAAGACAGGTCAAGGGCAGGCAGGGGTCAGTAATCCAGATAGGTGGGGCAAAGGTACAGGACGGCAGGCAGGCTCAGGGTAGACAGAGGTCAGTAATCCAGATAGGTGGGGCAAAGGTACAGGATGGCAGGCAGGCTCAGGGAAGGCAGAAAAGGTCCAAATTGGGAACTCTAGAAAACAGGAACCAATCGAGAGACAGGAATAGAGGGAAAGGCTTGACGAAACAAAACGAACTGGCAACAGACAAACAGAGAACACAAGTATAAATACACAGGGGATAATGGGGAAGATGGACAACACCTGGAGGGGGTGGAGACAATCACAAAGACAGGTGAAACAGATCAGGGTGTGACAAAAACCTTATTTGTTCATCAAAGTTATTGTGAATAACTCACCACAGGTTAATAAGAAGGGTGTGCTTGAAAGGATGCACATAACTCTGCAATGTTGGGTTGTATTTTAGAGAGTCTCAGTCTTAAATAATTTCCCACACAGTCTGTGCCTGTATTTAGTTTTCATGCTAGTCAGGGCCGAGAATCCACTCTCACATAGGTACGTGGTTGCAAAGGGCATCAGTGTCTTAACAGCACGATTTGCCAAGGCAAGAAACTCTGAGCGCAGCCATATCCAGAAATCTGGCAGTGGCTGCTGATTAAATTACATTTTCACAGAACCGCTTGTTGCAATTTCGATAATGCTCTCATGTTCAGATATCGGTAAGTGTACTGAAGGCAGGGCATGAAAGGGATAATGAATCCAGTTGTTTGTGTCATCCGTTTTGGGAAAGTACCTGTGTAATTGTGCACCCAGCTCACTCAGGTGCTTCGCTATATCACATCTGACATTGTCTGTAAGCTTGAGTTAATTTGCACACAAAAAATCATACAATGATAGAAAGACCTGAGTGTTGTCCTTGTTAATGCAGACAGAAAAGAGCTCTAACTTCTTAATCATAGCCTCAATTTTGTCCCGCACATTGAATATAGTTGCGGAGAGTCCCTGTAATCCTAGATTCTGATCATTCAGTCGAGAAAAAACATCACCCAGATAGGCCAATCATATGAGAAACTCGTCATCATGCAGAAAATACACGAGAGTTCAGGGGCCTTGCTTTAACAAAGTTAATCATTTTCACTGTTGTGTACAAAACGTCTTTCAAGCTGTCAGGCATTCTTTGGCAGCAAGAGCCTCTCGGTGGATGCTGCAGTGTACTCAAGTGGCGTTGGGAGCAACTTCTTGCACTCGCGTTACCACTCCACTATGTCTCCCTGTCATGGCTTTTGCGCCACCAGTACAGATACCAACACATCTTGACCACCTTTTTCACATTTGAAAAATGTCATGTTTTTATTAATTGTATTATTTTGTTTAACTCGACGTACAGTACCAGTCCAAAGTTTGGACACACCTACTTATTCCAGGTTTTTTCATTAGTTATACTATTTTCTACTTTGTAGAATAATAATGAAAACATCAAAACTATGAAATAACACATGGAAGTCAGGCCATGACCCTGGTAAGGACGACGAGCACGCAGACGATCTTCCTTGAGACGGTTTCTGACAGTTTGTGCAGAAATTCTTCGGTTGTGCAAACCCACAGGTGAAGAAGCTGGATGTGGAGGTCCTGGGCTGACGTGGTTAAATGTGGTCTGTGGTTTTGAGGCCGGTTGGATGTACTGCAAAATTCTCTAAAACAACGTTGGAGGCGGATTATGGTAGAGAAATTAACATAAAATTATCTGGCAACAGCTCTGGTGGACATTCCTTCAGTCAGCATACCAATTGCACACTCCCTCAACTTGAGACATCTGTGGCATTGAGTTGTGCAACAAAACTGCACATTTTAGAGTGGCATTTTATTGTCTCCAGCACAAGGTGCACCTGTGTAATGATCAAAGTGTTTAATCGGCTTCTTAATCCATCCACCTGACAGGTGTGGCATATCATCTTGGAGACATGCTTACTAACAGGGATGTAATCAAATTTGTGCACAAACTTTGAGAGAAATAAGCTTTTCGTGCGTATTAAAAATGTCTGGAATCTTTTATTTCAGCTCATGAAACATGGGACCAACACTTTGCATGTTCCGTTTATATTTTTGTTCCGTATACATGGTCCCTGACAAAAATGAACTATGGAATTACGTAAGTTTTAAATAAATAATTTGAATACACAGAACCTGACTAGCCTTCAGACCTGTCAATCGCCTCTCTCAATTCCAACCAATCAGCCTCAGAAATTACAGCCCAAATAAATGCTTCACAGTGGTCAAGTAACAGACACATCTCAACATCAACTGTTCAGAGGAGACTGCGTGAATCATGGCTTCATGGTCAAATTGCTGCAAAGAAACCACTACTAAAGGACACCAATAATAAGAGACTTGCTTGGGCCAAGAAACACAGGCAATGTACATTAGACTGGTGGAAATCTGTCCTTTGGTCTGATGAGTCCCAATGTGAGATGTTTGATTCCAACCGCTGTGTCTTTGTGAGATGCAGAGTAGGTGAACGGATGAGCTCCACATGTGTGGTTCCCACCGTGAAGCATGGAGGAGGTGTGATGGTGCTTTGCTGGTGACACTGTCAGTGATTTATTTCAAATTCAAGGCACACTTAACCAGCATGGCTACCACATATCATTTGACTATCATTTGTTTTTCAACTGGACAATGACCCAACACACCTCCAGGCTGTGTAAGGGCTAGTTGATCAATAAGGAGAGTGATGGAGTGCTGCATCAGATGACCTGGCCTGCACAATCACCCGATCTCAACCCAATTGAGATAGTTTGGGATGAGTTGGACCGCAGAGTGAAGGAAAAGCAGCCAACAAATGCTCAGCATATGTGGGAACTCCTTCAAGACTGTTGGAAAAGCATTCCAGGTGAATCTGGTTGAGAGAATGCGAAGAGTGTGCAAAGCTGTCATCAAAGCAAAGGGTGCCTTCTTTTTTTGGTTACTACCTGATTCCATGTGTGTTATTTCATAGTTTTGATGTCTTTAGTACTATTCTACGATGTAGAAAATAGTAAAAATAATGAAAAACAATTGAATGAGTAGGTGTCCAAACTTTTTGACTGCTACTGTACCTAAGAAAATTGTTGTTTTTCAGCTAATATCCTGCAATTCTACACAGTTTAATAAGACTCATTACATATTTTAGGTAGGCTATTTAATGATAAAAATAATAATGGATATTAAAGTCTATACCCGATTTCCCCAATTCCGCTACCAAATGTTTTATTATGATAATGTATATGAACACTCAATTTAATTATACATATTCTCTTTTACAGAAAATCAATCGATCAATTGATGGCGACAATCACACGTTGTATGAGTATACTTTCCAAGCAAAGTCCAATTTCTATGACACCTTAGATCAGCTTCTGAATAAAATAGAGACAAACAAAAGATGCATGCATCGTTTTAGATTAGTATAAACAATCGCGAATTTTCTGTGTTTGTGCATGCGTCACAGCTGTCACTGGTGGAGAGGGAACAGAATAATTTTAACATAAAATATATAATATGTTACTATTGCAATGATAACAAAACCACTGAAATGATTGTTAATTTTTTTAATTCTTGTTGCCAAATACTTTATACACAAACAAAAATTCCAAAATTCTATACCAAAATTACATTTTACAAATTACCAAAATTACAAATTATCATTATAATAAGATATTTTCAGAGTGAATATAATTGCACTTAAATTGTTTATTTTTTGTATTTTATTTTTTAGATTTTTTGTATGTTTGAGCATTGTTAATACCTGTGTTTGGTTTGCTAGACATGTTTGATGTAGCAATGTAAGTTGATTTTTGTATTATGAATAAAATACATTTAAAAAACAAAAAACAGAAGTAATCTAATCTAAGAAAGAGGAAGTACTCTGGTCTGTGTGTGTCAGCATGCTCGGACGCTAATAATCACCTTTAAACTATGCTTACTTGTGCAACTGTTCTAACCATGGTCAGCCCCTACTTCCATGGCCACATCCGTACCATCGGACAAGACGTTCCTTCCTCATTCTTCTCAAACAGAGCGTTTCGTGTGACAGTTTGTCATAGTTTTGAATTTCTCGTCCTCAAAAAGTACTGAATATGGCACTTTTTATTTTCCAACCTTTAACATATTATTTCAAATGTAACTTCAGTAAAGCAAAAAATTGAAGGGTAAAAAGTATTAACATGATTGAATATGATAACCTGCAGATATTCATTTGAAGGGGTGTACTTGACACCCGTAAAACCCACATTTTCAACACTCCAATCATGCAGAGATCATGCAGAAGAAGACAATTTCACACTTATAAACTTAATAGTCTTGCATTTGGCTACATACATATACAGTATTAATGGAATTTACACAAATCAAATACATTTATTGTATTATTTACATTATTTACACAATCCTAAAAGCTTAGCTAGAAGATTTAAGAATTCAGGTTGGACGAGACTAGCCTGGTCCCAGATCTGTTTGTGCTGTCTTGGAGAAGGGTTGCAAAGGGAGGGTATATTACTGGAAACCTTTCATATCTTTCAAGGATTTTATGTAATCTATCACAAGACATCTAGTGGCCCTTTTTGGTACTTCAGATTATCACAGGTGTCTAATTATCTCTGTCCCTGTTGCCTTATTACATGTAAAATATATGAAATAATTAAATAAGATGATTTTAAAATAACAAATAGAATGACAAATCTGTAAAACATTATCCTAAATATAAACCAGCAACTTAGTGAATACCATTTTTTAATGAGCATTTCAGCATGAAATATCCTTTATTTTTTTACACACGTTTATTTTACTATGTCAATATATTTAGGACGCTGCTACAAAGTGGCAGTCATGGGCCTCCATCAGAGCTCCTACATCTATCATGAGCTGAACACACTCAAGAGTTACGTGTAACACACACACAAAAACGGCAGTCATAGTTTAAGACACTTGGTTATTAAAGGTGAGTAAACTACAAATCATCCCAGTGTGTGTCTTTATACTGTGTGTGGTGTCCAAGACAGCTGCCCTCCTCTCCCACAACATTAACATTGTTGTAATCAAAAACAAAATGTACCTCCCACGCAGGCCTCGGGATGGGTGTGGAGGTAAACAGTGGAGGGTTGACCGTAGCCCCATGCTGTATGAGCAGTTTTACACACTCCAGGCTCACCGTCGCACATGCATCGCATAGAGGGGTACTGCCGTCAATGTTTCTCCCTCGCCCCTTGCCCTGGAAGTGTATACTCGTCAGACGTCAGGACACGTCATCAGAAGTGTTTACTTAATTTGAGGGCTGAGGGGATAGGATGTCTCTTTTAAGGGTTTGGAATACACACAGCCTTCCAAAGATTGAAATGCACACAGCCTTCCTAAGATTGAAATGCACACAGCCTTCCAAAGATTGAAATGCACACAGCCTTCCAAAAATTGAACGTAAATTTCCACTTACGTCCACTCTCCTCCCCTTAGCATTCGTCACTTCCGGTTCTCGTGCGTTAGCAGTTCGAGTCTTCTAATAGTCACTCTATTGCGGCATTGCCTTTTCAGTTGTTAGTTGAATGTTACGTTTTACAATCGAGGTGTAGACACGTATAACGCCACATAGAAAAGTTCCACTTCTTCACTGAATATAACACATTTTCCTATTTGTAAATGTCGGTAAAAGATGTAGGCCTACTGTAAATTACAGTCTGCTCTAAATGCCTAGTACAGCATATGTTTCCCACACCTAAAATATTTTAATGGACATAATGTATTCCATTCATGGACAGTTTCAGTTTGTGCATGCTGTTCAAATGCTCAAGCATCTACTCAACTGCGTCTACTAGCGGAGTGGAGACAAGAAAGCAAATCAGTCTCAAAATGGATGCGGGGTGACATAAGTTTCTGTTTCTTTTTTGGAAGCACAACTTTACGTTGAGTTAATATTACATTACTCGGTGAATATATATATATATATGCTATTTGTGACAAATATCTGAGTATAGTGTCAGAAAAATTCACAAAATCTCGAAGTGTGTTCTAATCGCGACGTTTTTTCTTTTTCGTACTTCTTCCTGGTTGCAACGTATGTGGAAACTTGCCTTTGGCACAAAGACTTCGCCAGATAATTCATATGGATTGGCTACATTTTTCTCGGAATAGACAAATTAAAAGTATCGGAATGTCAATGGAAGACGGAGGTGGTGTGCGAATGTCAAGAGGAGAAAAAGGCACAAACTGATTTCATACGTTTTTTTCAACCATGGAAATCGAGAATGGTGCCGCAAGAGGTGACGAATAGAGTTTTTGGTCAACCATAATTCGTTCATCACTCTTATAACACTTGTATATGATAGCTATTTATCATTTACATTTGACTATTTCGAGAATTGGTTGTAGTCATACATCATTGGTTTTAGGTCTATTTATGAGTGTTACAGTGTTTACAGTATTTTGTCACGTGTGCATAGGTTACTGGTCTAACTTCACTGTCGTTAGCATTCGTAAGCACTCCAGATAATGCAGTTCCATAGGTAAAACACTATTTTTGGCATAAATACACTACATGAGCAAAGGTATGTGGACACCTGCACGTCGAACATCTCCTTCCAAAATCATGGGCATTAATATGGAGTTGGTACCCCCTTTGCTGCTATAACAACCTCCACTCTTCTGGGAAGGCTTTCCACAAGATGTTAGAACATTGCTGTGGGGACTTGCTTCCATTCAGCCACAAGAGCATTAGTGAGGTCGGGCACTGATGTTGGGCGATTAGGCCTGGCTCACAGTCGGCATTCCAATTCAACCCAAAGTTCGATGGGGTTTAGGTCAGGGCTCTGCAGGCCAGTCAAGTTCTTCCACAATGATCTCAACAAACCATTTCTGTATAGACCTCGCTTTGTGCACGGGGGCATGGTGATCTTAGGCTTGTGTGCGGCTGCTAGGCCATGGAAACCCATTTCATGAAGCTCCCGACGAACAGTTAATGTGCTGACGTTGCTTCCAGAGGCAGTTTGGAACTCTGTACATGCTACGCGCTTCAGCAATTGCCAGACCCATTCTGTGAGCTTGTGTGGTCTACCACTTCGCGGCAGAGCCATTGTTACTCCTAGACGTTTCCACTTCACAATAACAGCACTTACAGTTGACTGGTGCAGCTCTAGCTGGGCAGAAATTTGTCGAACTGACTTGTTGGAAAGGTGGCATCCAATGAAGGTGCCATGTTGATAGTCACTGGGCTCTTCAGTAAGGCCATTCTACTGCCAATGTTTGTCTATAGAGATTGCATGGCTGTGTGCTCGATTTTATATACCTGTCAGCAATGGGTTTGGCTGAAATAGCCAAATCCACTCATTTGAAGTGATGTCTACATACTTTTATATTGTTCTTTTAACAACATGCTCACCTGTATTTACGGCTAACTCAAAATAGAATATATAGAATAGAATGAAAATGGTTGTCACAAATGCAAGACACCTAGAATAGAATTGAAAACTGAATAGAATCGGTATGGATGTTACAAATGCATGACACCTAGAATAGAAGGTAATAGAAAATACTATCATATATATATATATATGGTAGTTACCAATGCAAGGCACCTTGAATAGACTAGAATATAATAGAAACAATTATATAATATATTCATATGGTAGTTACAAATGCATGGCAACTGTTGGTACAAAACATAACAATTTACAACCCTGCGGTAAAGTCACGTTTTAATCTTCATCCTGTTCCAACCACCAGGTGTTTTGTTACCTGTACTACCAGGTTCCGAGCCCTTCGACAACAGTATTCTGCCTCCACTGCAGAACATGTACATGTATGAGGAGTCTAAGCAGTCTTTCAGATACAACTCTGCTTTCTTGATAAAGAATGCCACCCTGCAAGACCGGGTCAGTATATTTGACGACTTGGTAACTTTTTAATCCACCTGCTTACCCCTCAGTGCGCCGCCTCCCTCTGACCAGAGAGTTCAGTTATTACATGATATCTTTGTAATACTTGATAATACATGATCGTACTTGTACTTCTACACGATAGTAAATGTGTTATATTTTATAGTACATACTTAGTATTTATTGTGCTGTTCAGTCAGTTGTTAAGTACATGTTTACATAAAATCTCTTGACTTTTGCTAGCAAGATGTTGGTCGCATGCGACATAAAGAATGACCTCTTTCTTGTTGTTGGACAGTATGAGGCCTTCCGAACTGAAAGGAGAGGCATGGGATACTCAGAGGAAGAACTGGAGGAGTCCTATGGGTTCTTACTGTTTGACGACAAAAATAAGGTGAAAATAATAAGAAAGAATATCAATGAACACCAGAATAATATCACTCTAAACACAATTATAACCATATCTACATTCATATTTCTGATAAAAAAAGGAAAGAAAGTCACACACTGATACCCTTTTTGTATGGAGAAACCCATATCTGTAATTTCTCGTCATAGAAAACTACCTCAAAACATCCCAAGCGAAGTTACTGATCACTACTAATCACTATTTTTCTATTTTAAAGGCAAATAAACTGGGAGAAACTGGTGTAATCCCTGGTCACAGTACATGCTCAACGCTTGGAGATCCTTCAAAGGGTAAATGAGCTCCGCTATGTTGTTTTATAACCATAGAAAACGAGATATGGGCACTGGGCACACCACATAATTTCAACGTGGAAATTTGGGTAATATTTGGTTGAGACGTTGATCAATGACATTTAAACCTTTACTCACCCACTGAATTCCCAATATTTTATCACTCTGCTTTCAACCATTTAAAAGTACAACCAAATTCCAATGGAAAAACAATGTCATCTAAATGTGTTATCACTGTGCTTTCAATTATTGAAAAGCAACAAAGTTTAAATAGGAATACAATGTCAGACATTTTGTATTTATACAACAACTTAATGTATTATTACTCTTCATCTAGTAGCACAAGCAAACGACCTGGATTGCAGTTGAGATTACATTAAAAGTGCAAGTGATCAATGCTTTTTGAGAGTCTGCGCAGATTATTATAGCAATTGTGAAGGTTTTCACAGACCTGCATCCTTTGCATGCTATGTTGAACATGCACGATTTCTATGATTACATAAGAAGACATTATAGTAAACGTATCCTCAATATGTGGCCATGGATGTGTTACTTTAAGGTTGAATAAATACTGTTACATTAGTTTGTAAGACAGTCTTAACTTTTGGCTATTTACTGTATTACAAAAGTAATATTGAATTGTGTTTGGTTAACAACACAACCAAATATCAACATTTAAATGATATTTATCTAATGCTCGGATAGTTTCATCTGAGCCACTGGCTAAATCCTATTCTTTAACTTTTATTTTGGGTTTATTTGTAGAAGTGAATCCAACATATAATTTGAAAATGTGAAAGTTATTAGGCTATTTACTGTATTGCAAAAGTGATATTGAATTGAGTTTAGTTGTCAACGCAACCAAATATCAACATTTGAAGGAGATTTATCTTTTGTGTCACGGACTTAGTCTGGCTTTATTTCCAGTTTGTCTACAAATAAAAAATGTATACGTTGGATTCACGTCTCCATCACAACCAAAAATCTAAGTTAAAGAATAGGACTAAATCCTATTTAAAAAGTGCATTTAAAATTTGATTTGATTTAGGCATATTCTTTAACTTCGATTTTTGGTTGAGATGGAGACGTGAATTCAACATGTCACTTATTTATTTGTAGACAAACTGGAATTAAAGCCAGATGAAGTCAGTGGCACAAATAGAACTATCCAAGCAGAAGATACTTCTCCTTCAAATTATATTTGGTTGCATTGACAACCAACCACAATTCAAAATCCAGTTTGTCTATAAATTAATAATTGATATGTCGGAATCACCTCTTCATCTCCGCCAAAAATCAAAGGTAAAGAATGGGACAAAATCAAATCAAACTTTATTTAAAATGCACTTAAAAGTTTGATTTGATTTATTCCTATTATTTAACTTAGATTTTTGGTTGAGATGGAGACGTGAATCAAACATATTAATCCAACATATTCCGACATATCAATTATTAATTTATAGACATTTTTAAAGAGCCTCCGTTCATTACGGGAGTAAATTACTGACTGGAGTCATCAGAGGGAGGTGGTTTCACTGGCAGGAGAATCCTCCTCGCGATAGGACCAAAGTATTCCCTCTATTGATGGTTGTTTGATGTGAACCACAGAACCACTTGAAGATTACATTTTAACCGAAGTTTACAATCCTAGGCCTATATACAGTTGAAGTCGGAAGTCTACATACACCTTAGCCAAATACATTTAAACTCAGTTTTTCACAATTCCTGACATTTAATCCTAGTAAATTATTTCCATTATTTCCATCACATTCCCAGTGTGTCAGAAGTTTGCATACACTCAATTAGTATTTGGTAGCATTGCCTTTAAATTGTTTAACTTGGGTCAAACGTTTTGGGTAGCCTTTCACAAGCTTCCCACCATAAGTTAGGTGAATTTTGGCACATTCCTCTTGACAGAGCTGGTGTAACTGAGTCAGGTTTGTAGGCCTCCTTGCTCGCACACGCTTTTTCAGTTCTGCCCACAAATTTTCTATAGGATTGAGGTCAGGGCTTTGTGATGGCCACTCCAATACTTTGGAAGTATGCTTGGGGTCATTGTCCATTTGGAAGACCCATTTGCGACCAAGCTTCAACTTCCTGACTGGTGTCTTGAGATGTTGCTTCAATATATCCACATAATTTTCCTACCTCATGATGCCATCTATTTTGTGAAGTGCACCAGTCCCTCCTGCAGCAAAGCACCCCCACAACACGATGCTGTCACCCCCGTGCTTCACGTTTGGGATGGTGTTCTTTGGCTTGCAAGCCTCCCCCTTTTTCCTCCAAACATAACAATGGTCATTATGGCCAAACAGTTCTATTTTTGTTTCATCAGACCAAAGGACATTTCTAAAAAAAAAGTACGATCTTTGTCCCCATGTGCAGTTGCAAACCGTAGTCTGGCTTTTTTATGGCGGTTTTGGAGCAGTGGCTTCTTCCTTGCTGAGCGGCCTTTCAGGTTCTGTCGATATAGGACTCGTTTTACTGTGGATAGAGATACTTTTTTACCCGTTTCCTCCAGCATCTTCACAACGTCCTTTGCTGTTGTTCTGGGATTGATTTGCACCAAAGTACATTCATCTCTAGGAGACAGAACGCGCCTCCTTCCTGAGCGGTATGATGGCTGTGTGGTCCCATGGTGTTTATACTTGCATACTATTGTTTGTACAGATGAATGTGGTACCTTCAGGCGTTTGGAAATTGATCCCAAGAATGAACCAGACTTGTGGAGGTCTACAATTTTTTTTTATGAGGTCTTGGCTGATTTCTTTTGATTTTCCCATGATGTCAAGCAAAGAGGCACTGAGTTTGAAGGTAGGCCTTGAAATACATCCACAGGTACACCTCCAATTTACTCAAATGATGTCAATTAGCCTATCAGAAGCTTCTAAAGCCATGACATAATTTTCTGGAATTTTCCAAGCTGTTTAAAGGCACAGTCAACTTAGTGTATGTAAACTTCTGACCCACTGGAATTGTGATTAAGTGAAATAATCAGTCTGTAAACAATTGTTGGACAAATTACTTGTGTCATGCACAAAGTAGATATCCTAACCGACTTGCCAAAACTATAGTTTGTTAACAAGACATTTGTGGAGTGGTTGAAAAACTAGTTTTAATGACTCCAACCTAAGTGTATGTAAACCTCCGACTTCAAATGTATGTATTGTCTATTTTTAGTTAAACCCTGGGTTGAATTTAAATGCTCACAAGAGCGGAAATAAATGTTGTATTTTTTTTTTTGCTGAAAGATGATGCCCATAGTTTACACATGATGTTGCACAATGCTTTAAGTCAATAAGTCAAGGTATGATATATTTGGGCATGAAGTGGGAAAACCAAAGTTCAGATAACTTCAGATATTTTCTGTGTCAATGCCATGTGTTTCCCTTATGAGATGACTTGCAAATACTTTTCAGTCTACGTTTCTTTTCGGGTCTGGGTTTGATTTGAATGTTACCACCCATCAGCATGGCATTGTTTATTAATCAGAAACACGTGCAAAGTTCTTCCTCGCAACTGAGCCAAACAACCTTTCGCCGTAGCCTACACTTGGCTGCCTGAGTGCCACTTTTTTTACCAGCAAATTATCATAATCCTTTAGATAATTTTTCAAGTTTCACTTATTATTTAGCTAGTCTGTATATAAAAAAAGAGACAATTTTATAAATGATTAAATTGTGTGTGATATGACTGCATTTTGGAACGCCGCTCCCCCCAAGATGAATGGTTTTGACCATGCTGCTTCGATTGGTGTCTATCCTATGTTGAAAAGGCACCCGCAAAAGAAAATTACACAAACTTGTTTATCTATTTTGTTGTGTTGTTTTCACATTTGTATTGATGTGCTCCATGCCCTCAGGATGTTGTTGCATACACACTATATATACAAAAGTATATGGACACCCCTTCAAATTAGTGGATTCAGCTATTTCAGCCTTACCCGTTTCTAACAGGTGTATCAAATCAAGCACACAGCCATGCAATCTCCATAGACAAACATTGGCAGTAGAATAGCCTTACTGAAGAGCTCAGTGACTTTCAAAGTGGCACTGTCATAGGATGCCACCTTTCCAACAAGTCAGTTCATTATATTTCTGCCCTGCTAGAGCTGCCCCGGGTCAACTAAGTGCTGTTATTGTGAAGTGGCAATGTCTAGGAGCAACAAAGGCTCAGCTGTGAAGTGGTAGGCCACACAAGCTCACAGAACGGGACCGCCGAGTGTTGAAGCCCATAGCACGTAAAAATCTTCTGTCCTTGGTTGCAACACTCACTACCGAGTTCCAAACTGCCTCTGGAAGCAACATCAGCACAAAAACTGTTCATCAGGAGCTTCATGAAATGAAGCTTCAGCCTCACACAAGCCTAAGATCACCATGTGCAATGCCAAGCGTCGGCTTCAGTGTTGTAAAGCTTGCTGCCATTGGACTCTGTAGCATTGGAAATGCATTGTCTGGAGTGATGAATCACGCTTCACCATTTCGCAGTCCGACAGACGAATCTGGGTTTGGCGAATGCCAGGAGAATGTTACCTGCCCCAAGCTGTAAAGTTTGGTGGAGGAGGAATAATGGTCTGGGGATGTTTTTCATTGTTCGGGCTAGACCCCTAGTTCCAGTGAAGGGAAATCTTAACGCTACAGCATACAATGACATTCTAGACTCTTCTGTTCTTCCATTTTTATGGCAGTTTGGAGAAGGCCCTTCCCTGTTTCAGCATGACAATACCCCCGTGCACAAGTGAGGTCCATACAGAAATGGTTTGTCGAGATCAGTGTGGAAGAACTTGACTAGCCTGCACAGCCCTGACTTCAACCGCATCGAACACCTTTGGGATGAATTGGAACGCCGACTGCAAGCCAGGCGTAATCGCACAACATCAGTGCCTGACCTCACTAATGCTCTTGTGGCTGAATGGAAGCAAGTCCCCACAGCAAAGCCTTCCCAGAAGAGTGGGGGCTGTTATTGCAGCAAAAGGGGGACCGACTCCACATTAATGCCCATGATTCTGGAATGATATGTTCGACAAGAAGGCGTCCACATACTTTTGGTGATGTAGTGTATCATTTATGGTGTACATCATGAGCAAGGTCATTGTCGTCTATCATTCACTTCTTCTAGCTTTGTGAACCATGGCATGAGCATGGCCTGACTTGACATTGCTGTACTGCAGATGAATAGCCTGCCAGTAGCATACCAAAGGTATTTCTATGGTGGATTCGCAGATGCAATTTATGCAAGATGACAACTTTGGAGATAACAATACATGGCAAAGTCAGAGATAGTGGCTTCCCCTATCCATCTGTGGCAAAGCTTTCCCTAAATGCTTGTTATGACAAATCCAGAACCAGCCATAGCCTAGCCAGCTGGCTAATCTTTTGAATACGGTATAGTAAAAAAACAAAAAAACAGCAACAACAGATAATATTAGCTAGCTAGATAAGGATAGCATTCTAGCTAGCTACACTGACCGCTGTCTGTGCCTCTACTTGTTATTTTTCCACTCCACGTGGAAATCACCATTCTGTATACTTCTTGCCCCTCTTTGGACACTGTGTTAACTAACCTCCAGACGAGCTTCAATGCCATACAACTCTCCTTCCGTGGCCTCCCAACTGCTCTTAAACACAAGTAAAACTAAATGCATGCTATTCAACCGATCACTGCCCGCACCTGCTCGCCCGTCCAGAATCACTACTCTGGACAACTCTGACTTAGAATACGTGGACAACTACAAATACCTAGGTGTCTGGTTAGACTGTAAACTCTCCTTCCAGACTCACATTAAGCATCTCCAATCCAAAATTAAATCTAGAATCGGCTTCCTATATCGCAACAAAGCATCCTTCACTCATGCTGCCAAACATACCCTCGTAAAACTGACTATCCTACCGATCCTTGACTTCGGTGATGTCATTTACAAAATAGCCTCCAAAACCCTACTCAATAAATTGGATGCAGTCTATCACAGTGCCATCCGTTTTGTCACCAAAGCCCCATACACTACCCACCATTGCGACCTGTACGCTCTCGTTGGTTGGCCCTCGCTTCATACTCGTCGCCAAACCCACTGGCTACAGGTTATCTACGAGTCTCTGCTAGGTAAAGCCCCGCCTTATCTCAGCTCACTGGTCACCATAGCAGCACCCACTCGTAGCACGCGCTCCAGCAGGTATATCTCTCTGGTCACCCCCAAAGCCAATTCCTCCTTTGGTCGTCTTTCCTTTCCGTCTTTCCTCTGCTGCCAATGACTGGAACGAACTGCAAAAATATCTGAAGCTGGAAACACTTATCTCCCTCACTAGCTTTAAGCACCAGCTGTCAGAGCAGCTCACTGCACCTGTACATAGCCCATCTATAATTTAGCCCAAACAACTACCCCTTCCCCTACTGTATTTATTTATTTAGCTCCTTTGCACCCCATTATTTCTATTTCTACTTTGCACATTCTTCCACTGCAAATCAACCATTCCAGTGTTTTACTTGCTATATTGTATTTACCTCGCCACCATGGCCTTTTTTTGCCTTTACCTCCCTTATCTCACCTCATTTGCTCACATTGTATATAGACTTATTTTTCTACTGTATTATTGGCTGAATGTTTTGTTTATTCCATGTGTGTTGTTGTATGTTTCGAACTGCTATGCTTTATCTTGGCCAGGTCGCAGTCGCAAATGAGAACTTGTTATCAACTATGCTACCTGGTTAAATGAAGGTGAAATAAAAATAAATACATTTTAAAAAATCACCACAACGTTCCCACCACTAATTTGCGAATATGTATTAGCAGCCTTTGTCATTCTTCAGAAATGGAACCTAAACGAGAATTTCCGCTCTGGGACAGGAATTTTATTTGAAATAGGGGAGGCATTGCCCTCTGGCAGGGGCCTTTAAAACAATAGATGTTGATGATTTCGCAAATGCTATATAGGCCTAAATAGTATTGTTGATGAAATTTTTTATTTTACTAGGCTAGTCAGTTAAGAACAAATTCTTATTTTCAATGACGGCCTAGGAACAGTGGGTTTAACTGCCTTGTTCAGGGGTAGAACGACAGGTTTTTACCTTGCCAGCTCGGGGATTCAATCTCGCAACCTTTCGGTTACTAATCCAACACTCTAACCACAAGGCTATATGACTTATAAAGTATGGCTACATTTAATTTGCTTTGTTAAACCTATGTTTTGGAATGGCTTTGATAACAACGGTGAATCTATATATTTATTAAGAGATCTCAATAACAATTCTCATGATAGCATATTGGTAGTAGTCAGTGGCAAATTTCAAAGCTAAGCAGGGATGGGCATCATTAAAACCTTGGATGGGAGACCAAATAGAATGTAGACTGTAGATTGATTGATTCTTCAGTAGGAGGTGCTGCTCATCCTATTAGTTTTTTTTTCTGATAGTGGATATAACGTTGGAGATCTGACGTTATTTCAACGGTACAAATTCAACATATTTTATACAAGGTGTGTATATGTTTTGTTTAAAAAAACAAAACATGATCACGTAATCCTGTGTTTGAAATGTCACCCTCAAAACAGCAATTTACGTTGTGATTTTTTTTCCATCCAATGTATTTTCCATGTAGATTCCACGTCACAATACGTTGACAAATTATGTTGAAAGAACTTTGATTCAACCAGTTTGTGCCCAAGACGCTAAACCCAAACCCATTTCCTGGCTTTGTGTTGGCAAAGTACCAAGTGTAAGTGACTAAATGGTTCGCAGCACGGAAGTTAAATACACTAGGTCAACAACAACCTGTTTTATTAATGAAAACTCTTCATGCTGTCATCCACAAGGCCTCAACTAACCAAAGGAACCGTTCTAAGCTTGTATAATGGACAGGCTCTGTTTGGCTAGCTAGGCCTATAGAGAGGCAACTTGCTCGCACACTAAATGACATGCAATTGTCTTAAATTGTGACCATAATCTATACTATGCTATCCGTGAGTGTGCAGTATATGGCTAAATACACTTCATAACATAAGTAATGAGATTGAAAGCAGTTTTCTTACCAAGCTGCTGGTGGACTTTTCAGTGCCTGTTTGCTCAAGTGTCCCTCTGCTTTTGAAAGTGAAACTGCTTTACAGACATATGATATGAATGCGTTGACTGGAAAGAGAAAGTGGAAGTAGAGTGGAAAAGAGAGAGACCAGTGAACCTTAACTCTAATAAATGTTTGCTGAGGCAGTGAGTAGCGTTAGCCTATACTTAGGCATACAGTAACAAAAAAAATGGAATGGTGTAGAAATTAGATATGATTCTACTTTTATCAGCAGAATGTTAGTAATTCTATGAGTTTAGCTTCAAACATACAGTACATATCTCACTTTGTTTGGAGTTTCATAAATGCATTCCTGAATCGATTTCAAGGTACGGAGGCAGTCCCTAGCAGTTCGAAAAGGGGGAGGGTGATGTAAGATTATCTACGGTAGGACAAAGTCTGCCAGTTGTATATCTACTAGGACCAGATTGAGATTACTGCCGTAGTTATGGAGGAAGGAAACAGTGGTCAAAGTCCTTGTGTAGTAGTGTGTTTTGCACTTTCAAACGTGAACAATTCTAAATGTGTACGACATCGCCATAGAAGCTCTGTTAAAAAAAAAACAAGAGACAATTGTTTGGAGATCTTAGGCAACCTTTTACAAAAAGAGTTGAAGCCTCTTTTTTTCAGTACTAGTACAAGAGGTCTTTTGTAAGCCCTTTCCATTTCTGTATGGTTTCGTCACTTGTCACTGCTTGAATGTGCTTAATCTAGTTTTTCCTGTTTCGCCCTGTGAACCTCCTCCCTTCACTATAGAGAAATTGACATGGCACAGCCTTCTCTGCTCAGACTAAAGAAAATATCTAACCACATATCCATAGCATGTACCTGTGTGCTGCAAGACTGTGTTAGCCTACTGAGAAAAAGCCTGAGCATTAGCTTAGGGGGCCAACACAAGATCATCATGTGAGTGGTGCCAATTCTGCCAAACCAGTTACATTTTGCAGTGTTGACTAGGCAAGTCAGTTAAAAACAAATTCTTATTTACAATGACAGCCTAGGAACAGTGGGTTCACTGCCTTGTTCAGGGGCAGAACAACCAATTTTTACCTTGTCAGCTCAGGGATTTGATCTAGCAACCTTTTGGTTACTAGCTCTTGACCACTAGGCTACCTGCCGTCCCAGTTAACCTGAAAACCAGTGTGAAGTTTCACAGCCTCTTCCAAAGTCCTCACTTCATTGTTTTAGAAAGGGAACACAGGCTGTGTTGGGCTTGGCACCAAAGTATAGAAAGTCCTCCTACGCATTGAAAATATCTTTGACGTGTCTTCAGGCAACTCGCTGAAAGGCTTTGGAACTTCCTCACTGGAGGATATTGCTAATTGTTTTGGGTAAAGCTTGACTGGGTGTGCCTTGGTACTGTGATACTTAGGACATTTTACAACATGGCTCCCATGTCCTTGACTTTTATCTCAGATCAGGTGTATAAAAAAAACATATTTTAGGGTGTGGCTTTGGTTCCCTGGGCTGTCATGATTGGCCATTGGGAAAATGAGCACAAATAACATATTCACACTTAGAAATAAACCAAAACCCATTTACTGTGCGATGCATTAATTCAATAACATTATTATAATATCTATATTTCCACTTCTCAAATTAAATATTTAAATGTAATTAAACCTACATATATTTGTATTCCTTGTACTACAAATATTTAGTTCAGCTAACATCTTTCAAGATCCTCACGCCTTATTCTGCACTGAATATTGTTGTTTTGGTTTTATCAGAGAGGATGATGCTGGCACACTCACCGCCCCATGTTCTTGCTGTGGGAACAGACTTGTCAATGATGTGAATGTTCTTGTTAACTCAGGTGTGTACGTGTCCAAGTACTCCGACTGCCTGGACATAAACCGCTGGTACCACGGGAAGTCTGGATACATCGCCATCATCAGACTCACCAAGGTATTTACATAGTTACGAGCCACAGAGGCGTTCCTATGTGTAACTTCACTGTTGAATGTTCCTCTAGGTTTTTTCCTTCTAAGGAGTTTTTTCCTTGCCCCCGTCCTTCTGCTTGCTCTTTAGGTCGAGTTACTGCAAAGCTCTTTGTGACGACTGCAGATGTAAAAAGGGCTTTATAAATACATTTCATTGATTTGTTTGTTGAACGGGCTTGTCATTTAATTCTCTCTCTTTTTGTGGGGTTCTACAGGGCAGAGTGAAAGACGTGACAGAGAACTACACAGTAAACTACACCTCTCCCTCTAATGGGTTTGACTGTCATGTATCAGAGCAGCTCAGTGCCGTGTCGGCCAACACCAGCTCCTTCCTGGCCTTTGAGAGAACACAGGTGAGATTCCTCCATCCATCATCCCTCTAACGTTCATCCATCCATCCATGTCACACTGTGTACTTTTCCAGTAGGAAAAAACAGTTGTAATGACGTCATTTCAACCAGCTTTGCCTGCGTTTCGGGTTCTGTTGCCTTCAATTGTCAAATGTGCACTCTGTGTGTCAAAGCAGTAAAACGGAAATGAATTTAGTAAGCTAGCTCTCTAATGAAAAAAGTTAGAATTTATTCGTGTTTTTGCTCCAGGCATTTAGAAAAGTTGATGCAATAGACCTGTAGATACAGTAGTGATGAATACAATACAATAGCAAAGCTGAAGAGATTTGTGTTGGTCTTTGCAGTACTACATGTATGAGCTGCCTGGTGGAGGGGCTGAATCGACAGTCCAGCCTCCTAGCCATGCCTGCCCATTCGCTATAGTGGCTTTTTCCTATTGGGATACCAAGACACCTGCATCAGAGGACCAAGAGAAAAGGTACATTTCCCTCTTTCTCATGGGGTTTTTACATTTTTCCAGATTCACAGAAAATATTTGATGAAAAGGAACATCTTCTAAAACGTACAAAATGATTGATTTGTTTTTTTTTCTTCTCTTTTGCAGTGAGGAAGAAAAAACAGGTAAGTAATGAATCAAACTGTTACAAAGGTGCTTTTGGATAATGTTATGGCGCCGTTCAATGGCATATCATTACTACTTCAGTACACTGCATTCCTACTTTAACTGAATGCATTAAATTGCTCTGGATAACATTGTCTGCTAAAATTGAAATATTATTACAGTGTTTCACTACTACCCCTGGTGGGGTCAGCTCCAAATCAGCTCCCAGGTCTACCATGTGGGTCTGAAGTCCAGCACTGGACCCCTGATTCCAGCTAAACTGTAAGTTCAATGCAACCCTAGTGTGAAGGTGCACGGTCTCTCCCTATGCTATGACTTATAAATACAGTATCTTATAAATATCTCTGCAATTCACTTGTACTTGTGTTTAGTAGGGCACACCATAGCAAGACAGGAGGCAACAAATCAAAAAACAAGTTTAACTCCCTGTTTTCATGTGGTAACATAACCTGAGAATGTCATTTTGTTTGATTTCAGTCCAACAGTAATGGCAGTTGACGGAGCCATTAAAATGTCAGATCTGAGGCAGAAATTACCGAAGGCTATATTTGAAACCTGCTTCATCGGTGAAGGTATGTTTACATATGTTCCATATGTTTACGAATGTAAATGTCGGCTACTCAAAAGTGGTTTCGTTATGATAGCATTTTGCTTGAGCAGTGTCACCACAAACAACCTTTCCCAGGACTAGGGTTGCAAAGGGAGGGTATATTACTGAAAACGACCAGAATTTTCATATCTTTCAAAGGTTTTATCTTATTTATCACAAGACATCAAGTGGCTCTTTTGGATACTTCAGATTATCACAGGTGTTTGTAATCTGGCCCTCTGTGTGGCCTTATCACATGTAAAATATATTAAATAAATGGAATGACAAAGCTGTAAAACATTATCCTAAATATACTGAACAACAATATAAACGCAACATGCAACGATTTCAAAGATTTTACTGAGTTACAGTTCATATAAGGAATTCAGTCAATTGAAAAATTCATTAGGCCCTCCTCACATGACTGGGAATACAGATATGCATCTGTTGGTCACAGATATCTTTAAAAAAAGGTAGGGGTGTGGATCAGAACCAGTCAGTGTCTGGTGTATGTGTAACGCTCGTCTTTAGGTGGAAGAGAGGAGGACCAAGGCGCAGCGTGGTGAATGTTCATGATGTTGAATTATTATTATTTTTTTTATCCCCTTTTCTCCCCAATTTTCGTGGTATCCAATCGCTAGTAATTACTATCTTGTCTCATCGCTACAACTCCCGTACGGGCTCGGGAGAGACGAACGTCGAAAGCCATGCGTCCTCCGAAGCACAACCCAACCAAGCCGCACTGCTTCTTTAACACAGCGCGCCTCCAACCCGGAAGCCAGCCGCACCAATGTGTCGGAGGAAACACCGTGCACCTGGCCCCCTTGGTTAGCGCGCACTGCGCCCGGCCCGCCACAGGAGTCGCTGGAGCGCGATGAGACAAGGATATCCCTACCGGCCAAACCCTCCCTAACCCGGACGACGCTAGCCCAATTGTGCGTCGCCCCACGGACCTCCCGGTCGCGGCCGGCTGCGACAGAGCCTGGACGCGAACCCAGAGACTCTGGTGGCGCAGCTAGCACTGCGATGCAGTGCCCTAGACCACTGCGCCACCCGGGAGGCCTCATGATGTTGAATTTATTGAATTATCCAACTAAACAGAACACTGACAAAATACAAAATGACGTGAACAGACCTGAACTTGAGAACATAAAACATGAACGCATGAACAGGTAGGAACGAACGAACGAAACGAAACAGTACTGTGTGGTGAAACAAACACAGACACAGCAACAATCACCCACAAACAAACAGTGAGAACAGCCTACCTTAATATGGTTCTCAATCAGAGGAAAAGTAAAACACCTGCCCCTGATTGAGAACAATATCAGGCTAGTTGACAACCCTAAACCAAACATAGAAACACATAACATAGAATGCCGACCCAGCTCACGTCCTGACCAACTAAACAAGGCTAAACAAAGGAAATAAGGTCAGGAACGTGACAGTGTGACCACCATTTCCCTCTTGCAGTGCGACATCTCCTTCACATAGAGTTGATCAGGCTGTTGTTTGTGGAATGTTGTCCCACTACTCTTTTATGGCTGTGCGAAATTGCTGGATATTGGCGGGAACTGAAACACGCAAAAAAAGAAACGTCCTCTCACTGTCAACTGTGTTTATTTTCAGCAAATTTAACATGTGTAAATATTTGTATGAACATAACAAGATTCAACAACTGACACATAAACTGAACAAGTTCCAGAGACATGTGACTAACAGAAATGGAATAATGTGTCCCTGAACAAAGGGGGGGTCAAAATCAAAAGTAACAGTCATTATCTGGTGTGGCCACCAGCAGCATTAAGTACTGCAGTGCATCTCCTCATGGACTGCACCAGATTTGCCAATTCTTGCTGTGAGATGTTACCCCACTCTTCCACCAAGGCACCTGCAAGTTCCCGGACATTTCTGGGGGGGAATGGCCCTAGCCCTCAACCTTCGATCCAACAGGTCCCAGACGTGCTCAATGAGATTGAGATCCGGGCTCTACGCTGGCCATGGCAGAACACTGACATTCCTTTCTTGCAGGAAATCACGCACAGAATGAGCAGTATGGCTGGTGGCATTGTCATGCTGGAGGGTCATGTCAGGATGAGATTACCTGCCATGACAACAAGCTCAGTCCGATGACACTGTGACACACCGCCCCAGACCATGACGGATCCTCCACCTCCAAATGGATCCCGCTCCAGAGTACAGGCCTCGGTGTAACGCTCATTCCTTCGATGATAAACGTGAATCCGACCATCACCCCTGGTGAGACAAAACCGCGACTCGTCAGTGAAGAGCACTTTTTGCCAGTCCTGTCTGGTCCAGTGACGGTGGGTTTGTGCCCATAGGCAACGTTGTTTGCCGGTGATGTCTGGTGAGGACCTGCCTTACAACAGGCCTACAAGCCCTCAGTCCAGCCTCTCTCAGCCTATTGCGGACAGTCTGAGCACAGATGGAGGGATTCTGCGTTCCTGGTGTAACTCGGGTTGTTGTTGTTGCCATCCTGTACCTGTCCAACAGGTGTGATGTTCGGATGTACCGATCATGTGCAGGTGTTGTTACACGTGGTCTACCACTGCGAGGACGATCAGCTGTCCGTCCTGTCTCCCTGTAGCGCTGTCTTGTGTGTCTCAGGGTACGGACATTGCAATTTATTGCCCTGCCACATCTGCAGTCCTCATGCCTCCTTGCAGCATGCCTAAGGCACGTTCACGCAGATGAGCAGGGACCCTGGGCATCTTTCTTATGGTGTTTTTCAGAGTCAGTAGAAAGGCCTCTTTAGTGTCCTAAGTTTTCATAACTGTGACCTTAATTGCCTACCGTCTATAAGCTGTTAGTGTCTTAACGACCGTTCCACAGGTGCATGTTCATTAATTGTTTATGGTTCAAGCATTGGAAACATTGTTTAAACCCTTTACAATGAAGATTTGTGAAGATATTTGGATTTTTACGAATTATCTTTGAAAGACATGGTCCTGAAAAGGGGCCGTTTCTTTTTTTGTTGAGTTTAGATCGAAAGCATCCCAAACATGTTCAATGGGTGATATGTCTGAGTATACAGGCCATGGAAGAACTGGGACATTTTCAGCTTCCAGGAATTGTGTACAGATCCTTGCGACATGGGGCTGTGCATTATCATGCTGAAACGAGGTGATTTCGTCACGGTATCTCTGCATTGAAATTACCATCAATAAAATGCAATTGTGTTCATTGTCCGTAGCTTATGCCTGCCCATACCATAACCCCACCGCCACCATGGGGCACTCTTTTCACAACGTTAACATCAGCAAACCGCTCGCCTACATCACGCCATACACGCGGTCTGCGGTTGTGAGGCCGGTTGGACGTACTGCCAAATTCTCAAAAACGACATACTAGAGAAATGAACATTCAATTCTCTGGCAACAGCTCTGGTGGGCATTCCTGCAGTCAGCATACCAATTGTACTCTCCCTCAACTTGTGTTGTGTGACAAAACTTCACATTTTAGAGTGGCCTTTTATTGTCCCTCGCACAAGGTGCACCTGTGTATAGATCATGCTGTTTAATCAGCTTCTTGATATGCCACACCTGTCAGGTGGATGGATTATCTTGGCAAATGAGAAATGCTTACTACAGGGATGTAAACAAATTTGTGCACCACATTTGAAATAAATAAGCTTTTTGTGCTTATGGAACATTTCTGGGATCTTTTATGTCAGTTCATGAAACAAACACTTTACTTGTTGCATTGATATTTTTGTTCAGTGTTTAAACCATCCATTTAGTGAATACCATTGATGTTTAATATGAGGGTTTCAGCATGAAATATCCTTTCTATTTGTATTGATTTATTTAACTATGTCAATATGTATGTTATCAATGTTTTGGCATTAAACTTAAACTTTAAGCAAGCAACATATTACCCTGCATCCCACTGCTGGCTTACCTCTGAAGCGAAGCAGGATTGGTCCTGGTTGGTCCCTGGATGGGAGACCAGATGGTGCTGGAAGTGGTGTTGGAGGGCCAGTAGGAGGCACTCTTTCCTCTAGTCAAAAATATATATAATATCCCAGTCAGTGCCGTTCATGATGATATTTTTTCCGATAGGTTTAGGCTACTACATGATACTCTAATTTTCCCTACACCCATCATGAGGTGCTACAGCCTATGAATAAAAGTTTACAATGTAGGTGTACACAGGTTCAGAGAAAAAATTGAAATGACAGACAGTGACACATTCAATACCACTTTGCACACTCTTGCCTGCATCTAGCTTATCTAGGGTGTAATCATTAGTCCAACAGTTGCAAACGAGAGTTTCTATTGGACAGTTTTTATCCCTGTTTTGTTTGCTTCCGTTTAAGAAACGTTTTTCAGCAGAGTCGGGCAGAATGAATACACCCCAGATCACGCATAAACACAGTTCACTTTCATACCTAGCAGTCACGTTGTATTCATTCTAGCCTCTATGCACTCTCCTCCTCTCACCTTTTACCTTCGTTTGTGGACTTGAACAACACATCAGCTGTAAACCTGTCCAAACCGCTACACACAGCCTACATCGTCACCATATTAGCTAAAGTAACATCCTAGTCGACATAGCTAATAGAACTAATGCGTTAGTAAACTCGCTACAACCATACAGTAACGTTACAGTGTATAGTCAGTAAGCAGTTAGACCGACGGGCCCCGGTAGCAATAAATTAATAAAACCAGAAGCTTACCTTGACTTGGAAGAGTTCCAGTGTTGTGTTGGTTAGTCATAGCCAGCTAGCTAACATAGCATCCCTCTATTTGAGCCGGGTGTTTGAATAACTAAACTAGCCAGCTGCATTTGCTAGCTAAGTAACAGTTAAGTGAAACTGAAAAAAGATGACACACTCTCTCTTGCTTCTTCATTTTTGAATAAATTAATTTGTTGAAAACTGTTCAACTATTGTTTTTCTCTCTCTTGGAGTCAACTACTCACCACATTATTGTTTTTCTCTCTCTTGGAGTCAACTACTCACCACATTTTATGCACTGCAGTCAATCTCTGATCCTTTTGATTGGGTGGACAACATGAGGCTACTGTAAACCTTCATTGCAAGTCCAAACACATCAAGAAAGTTGCGAAGAGGGCACGACAACACCTTTTCCCACTCAGGAGACTGAAAAGATTTGTCATGGGTCCACAGATCCTCAAAAAGTTCTATAGCTGCACCATCGAGAGCATCCTGACTGGTTGCATCACTGCCTGGTATGGCAACTGCTTGGCATCTGACTATAAGGCGCTACAGAGGGTAGTGCGTACGACCCAGTACATCACTGGAGCCAAGCTTCCTGACATCCAGGACCTATATACTAGGTGATGTCAGAGGAAGGCCCAAAAAGATGTCAGACTCCAGTCACCCAAGTCATAGACTGTTCTCTCTGCTACCGCACGGCAAGCGGTACCGGAGTGCCAAGTCTAGGACCAAAAGGCTCCTTAACAGCTTCTACCCCCAGGCCATAAGACTGCTGAACAATTAATCAAATGGCAACCAAGACTATTTACATTGACACCACCCCCTCGACCCATATGTTTTTACACTGCTGTAACTTGCTGTTTATTATCTACGCATAGTCACTTTACAAATTACCTCGACTAACCTGTACCCCCGCACATTGACTCGGTACCAGTACCCCCTTTATATAGCCTTATTATTGTTGTGTAATATTCTTGTTACTTTTTTTACTTTTTCCCCATAAACTATCAAAATAAAAAAAGTTGCACACTCCATGTATAATCCCCCAGCAATTGAATGTGTATTTACCAACGTTTCGGCATCACTGTGCCGAAACATTGGTAAATACCCATTAAATTGCTGGGAGATTATACATGGGGTGTGCGACTTTTTTTATTTTGAATGTTTATTCGCCGTTAATCAGCACCTCCACACAAACTATTACTCTGGGTGTGCGCCAGCTCATGTTTTATAATCTAATATTTTTTCCCAGCCTGTTGTGTCGACTTTATTTTATTTTTTACTTTAGTTTATTTAGTAAATCTTTTCTTAACCAACAATGCAGTTCAATAAATAGAGTTAAGGGCTTTAAGAATTTCACGGTAAGGTTGTACCTGTTGTATTCGGCGCATGTGACAAATAACATTTGATTTGATGAGATGCTTTTTTCATTAATTAGGCTATTTTCTCTAATATATAGACACAGATCTAAAAAAAAAAAAAATAAAAAAAAAAAAACATCATCTACGAATATATATATTTTTAAGTTATTCAACTATAAATCGCCAAAGTTACGATAGATCTTCAGTTAACTGTGAAAATTACAGAAGATTCCTGTAACTTTGATAAATTATCAGTAGCTTTGCAACCCTACCCAAGGACATTTTTATGTGTTGCTTATCTGATTATTTATCCAGCTGTGTGAGCTTTACAGAGCTTTATGTTTTAGTTTTTTTTAATCAATTAATGATATTGAATTGTTCGGTTTTTCAGTTTCTCTGGAAGGAATGGGTTGCAGTCTGTATGAGCTGGCACCCAGTGAGGCTGAGGACACCTCTCTCTCTCAGCTTACACAGGAGCTCAAGGAGAAAGACCTGGTGAGCGTTCATTGTTCTTAAAGTCGGCTGACAGGTTATTGGAAGACCGGAATGGAAAGGGAAAGGTGGACACCTAAACTGAAAGGTGTCTTCCGCATTTAACCCAACCCCTCTGAATTCAGTTCATTGTTGTGTTGTCAGACCTTGATTCTAATAAATATTTTTCTTATCAACAGGCCCTCGCAATACAACTGAATGATAGTGGTTTCCTTATACTGTTACATTCATCTCACTTCCTCACATATGAAGGTAAGACAAAACCTGTATATGCAACATATTGCATTTAAATATATTATAGATAGAAGCTAAATATCTAACATTACATTATAATTGTACATTTCAGATGCTGGGTCCAATAAGCCAGAGGTATTGCAGGGGATGTTTGTGTTTCCGGATTCCAGAGCTATACAACGAGGTGTGTGTGTGTGTGTGTGTGTGTGTGTGTGTGTGTGTGTGTGTGTGTGTGTGTGTGTGTGTGTGTGTGTGTGTGTGTGTGTGTGTGTGTGTGTGTAATTTATCCTTACATAATGTCATTTGTTATTACCACAGACACCAAGATCTGCTCGAAGAAGCCCTCCCTCTCACCAGAGGTCCTCCAGGTGGTGCCTGCACTGAACTACGCAGAGACAGAGGTGGAAAAGTGCCTCCCTGAACAGAGTGGGGAGCTACGTGGTTTACTAGAGCAGCATATCCAGAGCTACGCTGCCCTCATCCACCCTGGGCTTACTATCAGTCCATCTAGGGAAGCCAGCATCTTCCCAGATCAGTTTGATGTTCCTGACGCCCTCAAATATCTCTACTCCAGCCCAAAGTGGACTGAAATGGGATGGAAATGTCTCAAGTCTTACTTTCACCAGCCGGGCTCCTTCGAGCTCTCTGTATCCAGGGCCACGGAACTTCTGGCGGCTGGACGAGAGGAGCGAGGGGATGAGCCAGATGATGACGTCTACTACTGTCTGTCATCTCCAGAAGGCCCCCCCATGACTCCTGCTAGTCTGGGTGGCCCAGAGGAGGAGCAGTCAGGGGGACAGTCACCAGGAGACACAGCTGACACAGCCACATACATAAGTAATGCACCGGCAGTATCTACAGAGGACTTTGACAAACCTGGTATGACCAAGGCAGACAGTAATGCACCAAATAAAAGAGTAGAGGAAGAGAAGAACTTGCCTTCAAAGGAGGTGCAAGACAAGGTGCAACATGTGCAACCCAAGGGGGTGCAGGAGGAAGTGCCCTCTGATCTTATCAAGCCTGCGGTCCCAGCAGGGAACTTTGGGAAACCTGTCTTGAAGAAGGCTGACAGTAATGCACCAGGGACAACTTTGATTCCAAAAGAGGTGCAGAAGGAGCGTCCCTATGATCTTTCCCAGCCTGCTGTGTTGGCAGATGATTCTGGGAAGAACAAGGCCGTACCAGGGGTAGGAGTAGAGGATGAAGGGACACATTTGAACCAAGAGGAAGTCCAAGTGGATAGGCAAAAGGAGGTGAAAGAGGATATGCTTTCTGATCTTTCACAGCCTGCAGTCTCTGCAGAAAACTTGAGGAAAGCTGGCCCAGCAGTGTTGGGTAAGGCAGACTGTAAAGCACCAGAGGTGGGAGTAACGAATGAAGGGACAAACTTGCACCTGAAAGAGGTGCAAAAGGATATACCCTCCGGTCTTTCACAGCCTGCAGTCTCTGCAGAAAACTTGAGGAAAGCTGGCCCAGCAGTGTTGGGTAAGGCAGACTGTAAAGCACCAGAGGTGGGAGTAACGAATGAAGGGACAAACTTGCACCTGAAAGAGGTGCAAAAGGATATACCCTCCGGTCTTTCACAGCCTGCAGTCTCTGAAGAGGAATTGAAGAAACCTGGGCCGGCCCTGGCAACCAAGCCCAACATTAAAGCAGTAGAGACAGGAGTAGAGGATAAAGGGGGGGATTTGCCTAAGGAGGTGCAAGAGGAGTTTCCATTTGATCTTTCCCAGCTTGCAGTGTCGGCAAAGGTTTTTGCAATAGCCGGTATGACAGTGATGACCAAGGCCACAGAGGTGACAGAGGTTTCAACCTCACCTGCATCAGGTGACCTCCCAACAGTGCTAGTCATCACTGCCACTGAAGGAACTGCAACCGTTGTACCTCATAATGAGAACTTTGGCTTGATCAATACAGAGTCGATCACAAAGAACTCCTCCAGTTTGCCACCAGCCAAAGTACAGGAGAGGGGTGGAAGTGCTCTCAATGGGCAACGTGGCAAGGCCAATGAGGTCAATAACTTCTCTACATCAGATTGGAGGAAACGGCCAAGGAAACGGCGTAGATTTAGCGGGTTGGGTAAACGGGTCTTGAGGTCTTCAGCAGCTGACTTTGAAGAGGAAGAAACTGAGAAGGGATGTTTGGATTCAAGTAAAGTCTACTCATTGAAAAAGAGGAAGGAAATGACAGATTTAGTTCAACTTAACCCATGGAAAAAGAAGGAAAGGATGGATGTAACCCAGGTTCGTCCATTGAAAATGAAGAGGGAACTGATGAATTTGACCCTAGATCCCCCATTGAAAAAGAAGGAAAGGATGGCTGTAACCCAGGTTCGTCCATTGAAAATGCAGAGGGAACTGATGAATTTGACCCTAGATCCCCCATTGAAAAAGAAGGAAAGGATGGATGTAACCCAGGTTCGTCCATTGAAAATGCAGAGGGAACTGATGAATTTGACCCTAGATCCCCCATTGAAAAAGAAGAAGGAAAGCAAGGATTCAATTAACTTTTACCCATTCAAAAGTAAGGAAAGTATGGATCTAAATCACGACGGCCACCCATTGAAAAAGAAGACAGATCGGTGGGACTTGAAGGCGATCATCTCCGAATGCGGTAGAATCTTTGTCCCTCATGGTTCAGAAGTTATCGCCAAGGATATAGAATCTTTGAAAGTTATGGGGAAAGTGATAGATCACAAACAATGTGCTGATGAGATGATGGTTGAAGCTTGTATCAAAGTACCCCAACCCATAGAGACAGGAGATGAACCTGGCCTAGAGTTGATAAAGTCAGGTGAAAACAAAGATTCACACATATGGAGTTCAGACAGTAAAGACCATCCGCCAGAGGTCAAAATGGCTGATGTAGACAAGATGGCCTCTCAGAAACCCTCAGAACTGGTCCAGAACAAAGACATGGATTTTCCTTCCTTAGAAAAACACAAAAAGAATTGTCAATTTGTTGCAATATCCCTCAGTAAACTAAAGACAGTTTTTTCAAGAAGGGGAAAGAGGAAAACACCTCTCAAACCGGTTTCAGAAGATCAAATGTTACCATTGGACAAGAAAAGCAAGGCCGATGCTGGCATGGATAAAATGGAAAGTGTTCATTTGAGTAATTCCTGCAAAGATACCCCGGACAGAACCAGAGGTGCTGCTGAAGTTGCAAAGGAACAGACATTTGGCCTAGACCCAAAGTTTGCACTAGCATTAGGCTTGACTCCTAGGGAGTTGCATAATGATGCACTCAAATCTCCAGAAAAAAGTGATATTCCATTGAAGAAAGACATTCAGAGCAGACTGGACCTGGTTACTCCACAAGCCACATCTGACCAAATGTCTGAGGCTTTGCCTAGCCCCCCTTCAGCAACAATAACCTTAACGGGTCGGGGGAGCCCATTGAAAATGAAATGCAAGCCTGCAGACTCCATAAGGAAAAAATGTAAGTTCCTCTTGGGAAGTCATGTAGCTGTTGTCAACCTCACGTCATGCAAATAACAAAACATGCAGATTGATTTGATTTTGTTCTCCTAAACCACACACTTAATTAGATATTTGTCATCTTGATAATTGAGTTGTGATTGCAGTTAATATGTGCTGACTGTGGAAATATGCTGAAATGTTAAAATAATCCCTTTGTCTTGAATTCCTGATGATTCCGTTTCTATATCTCTTTTTCTATCTGAACTGCGAAGCAACACTATGAAGTAATATGTTAATAGCTTTTTGTTATTCTGGTCCCAGGTCTGTTTGTGCTGTAGTTGACAAGACAGCACAAACTGATCTTGGACCAGGCTAGCCTCTTGCCACCTCCGTTGCCTCTGCTTTGTCTTGCTGTGTGTCGTGCTACTGTCCCCCATTTCAATCTAATACAAATCATAAAACAATTTGGTTCAATTTTGGCGAGGAGATTTGCATGCAGGCGACTGACTGCCGTACGACAATGCAAATGTCAAAATATTAATTATCACTATACGCTACTCCGTGTTTTTTGTTTTCATACTGTTTCTTCTGTCTCTTTTCTCTGTTCTCTTTTGTTTCTACAGGGTGGTTGCACTATCACACACCAGCTTCTTTTGAAAAAGAGAAAGTAGCACAGCCTATATCCCCCCAACTACTGACACTAAACCCTGATGTCAGGCGTGTTGTCAGTAGGGGTAGGCCTCGCACAGTGAAGAAAGATGCCAGTGATGCATCATGCCCACCAGCAGATGCTCTGACCCTATTGGCCGATTTGGCCCTCAGTACCAGTAACGACAAAGTACTGGACCAACTGGCTCTTCAGCAACAAGAATGCTGTCCAAGTTTGGTTATAAGTGACAACAGTGTCAAAGATGGCAGCTCTCCTCATGAGTCAGATGGTGAACCAGAGTCTGTCCTTCATGCACTGCTGAAGCACCCTTCTGTTGCTAGGCTTAAACTTCCCCCTCAGTCTCCGTCACCCAAGGGGCTGGTGGTGGGGAGTGGGGAGCGGGTTGTGTTAGTCTCACAAGAGCATTCTTACTCACTGCCGCCATCCTCCTCTCTACTATTGGGTTTGTCAGGTTCAACCCTCCAAGTCCCAATTTCGGAGGGACTTCAGCCGCATCGCAAGGATATGGTCTATGGTGACGGAACTCAAGCACTACGGACCTTCCTGTGTCAGGAGCAGGACCAGAACAGGAAGGAACTCGGGGAGGAACCCGGGGTGGCTCCAGAATCCATGAGCAAAGGAATTGGGCGCAGGCAGAAGTTCCGTCGGTTACGGCGGTTCATCGAAAAAGACAGCTCGGTTCAAGTGACAAGGCTGTGGAAGGAAAACTATGACTTTAATTCAGACAGCAAGTTTACCAACGACCCTATGGATAAAACAGTTATTAGAGCCCTACATGGGTATGTACTTAGAATTTGTAATTTACACTGAACAAAAATATAAACGCAACATGCAACAATTTCAAAGAGTTACACTTCAAATAAAGAAATCAGTCAATTTAAATAAATTCATTAGGCCCTAATCTATGGATTTCACATGACTGGGAATACAGATATGAATCTGTTGGTGACAGATACCTTAAAAAGGGTAGGGGCGTGGATCAGAACACCAGTCAGTATCTGGTGTGACCACCATTTGCCTCATGCAGCGCGACATCTCCTTCACATATTGTTGATCAGGCTGTTGATTGTGGCCGGTGGAATACTGTCCCACTCCTCTTCAATGTTTGTGCCAAATTGCTGGATATTGGCGGGAACTGAAACACGCTGTCATACACGTCGATCCAGAGCATCCCAAACATGTTCAATGGGTGACATGTCTGGTGAGTATGCAGGCCATGGAAAAACAGGGTCCTTTTCAGCTTCCAGGAATTGTGTACAGATCCTTGCGACATGGGCCTGTGCATTATCATGCTGAAACGAGGTGATGGAGGCAGGTGAATGGCACGACAATGGGCCTCAGGATCTCTGTGCATTCAAATTACCATCGATAAAATTAAATTGTGTTCATTGTCCGTAGCTTATGCCTGCCCATACCATAACCCCACCACCATGGGGCACTGTGTTCACACATCAGGAAACAGATCACCCACACGACACCGTACATGCTATCTGCCATCTATTCATCTGTGAAGTTCACACTTCTCCAGCGTGCCAGTGGCCATCGGAGGTGAGCATTTGCTCACTGAAGTCGGTTATGATGCCGAACTGCAGTCAGGAAGACCCTGGTGAGGACGATGAGCACGCAGATGAGCTTCCCTGAGACGGTTTCTGACAGTGGTCCGAGGCTGGTTGAACATACTACCAAATTCTCTAAAATGACATTGGAGGCGGTTAATGGTAGAGAAATTAACATGAAATTCTGGCAACAGCTTTGGTGGACATTCCTGCAGTCAGCATGCCAATTGCACGCTTCCTAAAAACTTGAGACATCTGTATCATTGTGTTGTGTGACAAAACTGCACATTTTAGTGACCTTTTATTGTCCCCAGCACAAGGTGCACTTGTGCAATTATCATGCTGTTTAATCAGCTTCTAGATATGCGACACCTGTCAGGTAGATGGATTATCTTGGCAAAGTAGGAATGCTCACCAACAGGGATGTAAACAAATTTGTGCAAAACATTTGAGAGAAGCTTTTTGTGCGCAAGGAACATTTTTGGGGTCTTTTATTTCAGCCCATGAAACATGGGACCAACACTACATGTTGCACTTATAATTTTGCTCAGTGTAAATAAAAATATTTTTAGTTTTTTATGTTAAAATTTTCTTCTAACTACTAGATGCATAAGTGAAGAGCTTGCTAGAGACAGAAAGCTTATTCTATATTACTCCACAGACTAATTGTTTGACTGGATTTTGATTTCTCTGTGTCCCTTTCCTTCAACCCTCTGCACCCTCTCTCTGTACAGCCCATGGGATTTCAACATTGAGGACACAAACGAACAGGTTCAGCTCATCATCCACATGTGGATAGGTCTTTTCTACAGCAGGTCCACTGCTAGGTTCTTCCAGGCAGACCCAAGTCTTCTATGTATGGAGGAAAAAGATTCTACAGAAGTGGATCATGGAATGGTACAAGCCCAGGTTACATCTGAGACCAAGACAAGTTCCCCTGCTTATATTGCCCTTTCCAGGCTCCCAGAACCTGAAGTTTTGGACCTTAGTAATGTGGGTAAAAAAGAATCACAACCGTTAAGCTTGGAACCTGAGGTATTGGACCTTTCAGTGAAAACAACATCGACTGTGTTAGATTTCACTGTAGACACAAAGGACTCCCCTGAGTCCAAGCAAAGAATAGATTTTAAAAATCTTCCAGTATACCAATCAGAAAGTGGACTCCACAAAGAAATCATCTCTTTTCACAAACAAAGTACAGGTCTTGAGTTAAAGGTTAGAAAATAAATATATTATATATGTAAAGCACAAATGTTTTCCAATCAATATTTTGTTGACAGAATACACAATTGTTTATTTTGCTTGTCTCTTTTCTCTACAGGTTTACAGAGACCGTGTGGACAGCATGACGTCAGACAAAGCGAGTGAACTGGATGATGAAGAAACTAACAACCATGAGAATGACAGCAATGGTACCCTCCAAAATGATGTGTCCCCTAACAGAAGAACTTTGGAAAGTGATGGATCGTACATTCTCTTGTGTGAACAGGCAGCAAGTGTGTACATTAATCAAGAAAAGGTCCTGGAGACTCAAAGAATTGCCCGGGGTTTGGAGGGCAAAGCCAAAAAGGAAATCCAAAAGGAAGAGAGGAGCCACGATGGAGTACATAACATAGCAAGTCTTAAAACCATGGAATCTAAAGATGTTGATGAGGCGCAACAAGTTAAAGATAACGATTCAGTCAAAACAATGTCATGCACAAAGGTGCTGGGGGATGGTGACGTTACCAATATGGCTGACAGAGTTGAGCGTAATGCAAGTGAACCCAGAGATGGGTCTTACGTTGCCATCTGTGATGGCAGTGAGTCAAAAACGCACAAAGCATATCATAGCGTGAAGGATTCTGTTGAAGCAGCAAAACCAGAAGCAGTGCATGTTGGGAAAGACACCACAAACAAGGAAATCAATGCACAACCTGCTGGGAATGATTCCATTGGTACGGCACTCAAAGCAATGCATGATGAAAAGATTCCCAAAGGTGTGTCACGGAATGATGGGAACTCCAAAAATGAGGTGCAAACTGCATTGCAGGAAGGGAATGATACTAGAGATGAGGCACTACCAGCGGTGAATTATGAAAAAGAGTCGGGCGATAAAGCAGCAGCTGCAGTATGTGGTGGGAATAGTTCGGTAGCTGAAACACCAACAGAGTTATCACATAATGAAAATGGTTCCCAAAAAGAAACACCATCAGTGGTGCATAGTGGAAATGATTCCATACTACCTGTGAAACTGTATAGCAAGCTGTATATAGACGAAGAACCCACTGCGGTGAACGATAGAAATGCTTCCCCCGGTGAGGTACAACCAATGGAGCAGGTTGGGGAGGTTTCTATTGGCACTACTAGAGTACTGCTAGAGATGCAGGGTGAGATTAAATCGAAAGATGAGGTACCGACCACGAGAGTATTTCCACTATGTGGTGAGAACACGCCTTGTGTCGGTGAGTTCGACACGCCCATTCAGTCCAAGGATGTTTCAGGGGAGGCTAAAACAACAGTAGTTGAGACTGATTCCAATGGGATTAGGGATTCTAAAGATCAGGAACAGGTATCGATGCCGGGTCAGAGTAAATCTGATATCGACACACAAGGGCCCCAGCATTCTCAAGACGAGACGTCAGAAGTACTGACAGGCCAGGTAGAAATACCACTGATTGGAGTAGGAATTCCCAGGGAAGATATCGCACACACAGATGTTCTACATTCACACAGTCCGACACCAGAGAGAGTGCGTGCTCAGATAGAAATACCATTTATTGGAGTAGAATTACCATTCATTGGCGTAGAGAAGGATAGCAAGGATATCATGCACACCGAGGTGCACGACACTCACTTGTGTCATAGGGATAATTTGTTTTCAGGTGAAATGTTTAGAAAAGCTTCAAAGGGAACTGAATCTGTCAGTAGATGCCCAACCCCTATCGTGGACGATGGTTACATCCCGATTCCTGACATCGACAGTGGCTGCTTGGTTATCTGCGATGCCGATGGGGTCAGCAAACCCCTCGGCAGATGCCCAACACCTACACAAGATGAGCCACCTTTCGTTACAGAATTGTCTTATGACCATCACACACCGGAGACTGTTTTTTTGCCTGATTCGAAAGACACCAACAGTCCCAACCTCAATAGTGGTTTTGCTCTTATTGAAAATGAAAAGGCTTATCGTGAACCACATGAACCAAGTCTTGGTAGCAGCCCTAGCTCTGTAGAGAATATGTTGCATAAATCCAGCAACAACAATAGCAAACCAAATAATCTGGAAGCCATTGGTAATCAGTTCTCTCAATTATTGACTGAACCCCGCAAGAAGCCAATTGCCACTAGCACACCTCTCAACACTCCCTATACTTCTTCAAAGGAAAAAAACAATAACAATCCTTATTCAAATATGCGACTTGCCCCTGCTGAACAAGACCTGTATGCTCTTTCAAGTCACGATTCACTGCATAGGTTCCCTGACTCCTATCCCAAAACACATAGCACCCTAACACAGAAAGCAGCATTCTCTGTGCCATCAATCCACCTTGAAGTCCTGTCCAATGAAACAACAGAAAGAACATTAACTCGGGACTTGAGTGAAATCGCTTTGGAAGGAGACACTAACTTGTGTCCTGCCTCAACAGAGATTATCATACAGTCCATCCGTCAGAGTATCCCAGGAGTAAGTGGACCTACAGCAGCTTCTCAGAACCTTTCAGGGCACAACTTTACTGAGCCCCATCCATACAGCCAACAACTTGCCATGGCTGTGAATCTCTCCAAGAGTGAAGGCAGCAGAGGAGAGTACAGCTGGAAAGAAGGACAAACGAATATTGACCCTATGTCTTCAGATGTTCTCAAAAGCAAACAAACCGCTGCCCCTGTCCACTCAAACACTGATCCTCACCCGTATAACACACCATATGTCACCGAAATGAGGAGACAGATTGCAAGTTTGCAAGATAATGTTACGGATGAAAGTGAGGAGCCTGCCGTAGAGCAAGACAACATTGAATCTAGTCTAGAGACAAATTGGATATCAGATGACCAACACGCTAGTAATACATCCCAGTTGAATAAAACAAAACTTGACTTCATCAACTCTTTACGCCAGTATCAGCAATGGGATAAAGGGGAATTTGATGATGTTTTGGACTTCAGCAAGCAAGGCACTTCCTCTTCTTCAGTCACCTTCCAGTCTGAAGAATCAGACAAAATATTTACCCGTATGGAAGAGAACAAACAGGACTGGTTAAAGTATTGTAGGTCAGAGAGGAGTGGGAACACCTCCAAAAGCCAAATTGATTTGGACGATGAGCACGAGGAAGTTTCCTCATTTGCAAAGCCATGCCTAGTTACAGTTTTGGATCACAAAGGAAACAGAATCACCTATGAAAACTATCCCGTTCTGAAACCTTCAACAAGCATGCACACACGGACAGTTCCGAACTCAGACAGACAGGGCTCGAGCAGATTTCTGGACTTCTCCAAGAGGTGGGATGATACACATAACGCTGACGAATCTGACCTCACTCAGTCGTCTGTGGATCTGGAGACCCTCATCTTCTCAGAGAGAATGAACCAGATGCTAAAACGTAAAAAGAAGAGTAGCAGCAGCAGGTACAACCGAGCAAGACACCACAGGTCAAATGTAGAAGAGCGAGCTTCCTCCTGTAGCCCGGCTGTGACAGTGCACTTTTCCAACCTGCAGGAACAGGAAAGCTCGGAAGAACACTGGGAGGGACTACCTTCACTCGCAGGGCAGAAGTTAAAAATAGATATGCCTGAAAGGAAGGGTATGCCTGAAGAAACAGACAGAGATATGCCACAGCATCTTCAAAAACTCTCCTATACAAAGGGCAGTGAGATGACGCACGTCAAAGTTTCAGACCTGGTTGCGGAAAGTTTCGAGGCGTACCATGCCATGATGACTGAGGTCTGTGCAGGCAGAAAGTACCCACACAGAACCGAGAGACTCAAGAGAGAAGAAGCAAAGAGAAACAGTTTGCCAAAGTCTCGAGCCCCAAGCAAAGACAAAGAGTTCTGTGGTCAGATGAAGAAGGACATGTATGACAGCCTGCATGATAATCTGAACTCTGTTGTGAAACAGTCATGTAAGAACAAGTTCAGGTTCTACATACTGGTGACATCAGACGACCCATTCTTCAACGAGACAAAGGTAAGATGAACATAAATGTTAGACTGGTCCTAGATCAGTTTGTGATGTCTTGCAAACTTCTATGGTCAGTGGCAAATGACCATGGCCTATGCAGCGCAAACAGATCTGGGACCAGGGTACGAAACCGTACCATAAGCTGTACAACAATGAAAGCCAAAGTTCATTCTTGCACCATGTTTAAAAACAAGCTTGTTATTTTTGTAGGAGCTGTTAGAAGCAGAGGGACACATAACAGTAGAACAGTCTCAATTCTGCCTTGGAAAGGATAGTCCCTCATCCCCTCTATACATTATCTTGAGGAACGAAGATATTGCTGAACACATTTGTGAGGTAAGACTGTTGTAGACGTATAAAAGTATCTCAAACTCCTGGAAAAGAATAAGCAATCCAGGTTCGAAATCCAGCCTTCTAAATCGGTTTCCGTTGTATTACATTGACGTCATTTTGAGATTTCTGTTTCACCCTCAGGTCCCTCACTTGCTTGAATTGAAGAAGTCTCAGAATGTGTTGTTTGCTGGTATTGACCGTCCTGATGACATTGTGAACCTGACCCACCAAGAACTCTTCAGCAAAGGCGGTTTTGTGGTGTTTGAAGGAGCAGCACTGGACACACTCAGTCTCAGTATGGACACTTCACTATTTGCAAGAGACCAAAGTGCATTTGTTACATTTCATTATGTTTCCACAACTGTCAATCTCTGTAAGCAACTAGGATGTCCCTAGCCTGGTCCCAGATCAGTTTGTGTCATCTTGCCAACTGCTGTGGCCGATGTTTGGCATGAAACAGATCTGGGGCCAGGCTGTGATGTCCCCTCCCACATTGCATAGATGTGTGTGAGTTACTCAATGTGTCTTTCTTTCTTCCAGGCAACATTAAGAAAATGTCTGGTTTCCTGGAGGGGCTGAGTAAAAAGGGGAAGTGGAAATGGCTCTTGCACTACAAAGACAGCCGGAAACTGAAAGAGAACGCACGGTAAGCTTATTCTTGCGCTTGTAAATGTTCAACACAGTGCAGATAATAAAACACTGTGTTTGTTTGAATCCAGGCCAGAGTCATTTTTGTAATTCAAGGAAACTAAGATTCAAACTAACTGCCAGAACTGATCATTCCTCCCTCTACAGGTCTAGTGCTGAGGCACAGGGTAAAAAGAGCTTCATGGACATCTGCCAGGAGGCTGGAATGGTGGAGGTCTTACCCTACCATGAATGTGACGTCATTTCAAGGACACGACCCAACTACCTCCACTGTCTAGTCCGGCTGCAGGTCCAGAATGTATCAGCTCGTCTACCTGTATTTATAACTGGTGAGAGATCAGACTTTTTCCCTATACTGCATTCGTTAAGATTAGCTAAGTTTATAGTATTTTGGGGTTGATTGCGGGTAATTAGTAGGACCTTTAACATCATTTCAATTTTTGTAATAGATAGGGATTCTTAGTCGCAAGAATGCTAGTTTCTGACAATTATTTCTTTATTTTGCAGACACAACGGCAGACAAAGCGTTTGCAAAACATGGGATATTCACAATGAATATTAACTCCTTCTTGCTGATTTCTCAGAGTGACACTTGCACTATTTCTTAAACTGACAGAAGTCTTCAGTACATCAATCAAATTTGATTTAAGCCTTTTTTATACAGAACAAAAATATTAAACACAACATGCAACAATTTCAAAGATTTTTCTCAGTTACAGTTCATGTAAGGAAATTTGTCAATTTAAATAAATTAGGCCCTAATCTATGGATTGGGCAGGGCCCGGCCCATGCACTTGGCAGCCAGGCCCACCTACTGGGGAGCCAGGGACAGCCAATGAGAATGAGTTTCTCCCCACAAAAAAGGATTTATTACAGACAGAAATTCAGTGTACATTATCAACAGCTGTCACAAAGTGATTTAAATTAACCTGACCCAGACTCTAAAGAGCAAGCAGAAGAACAGTGGCAAGGGAAACCTTGTAACCTCGAGAATAACCAGACTCAGAAGGGGATACTCCAAAATCTGCTCTTTAGGGGGTCATTGGGAGTTTGACACACTGATCTAAATCAGTGGTGTAAGATTAAAATAATTCTCAGTAAGTTATGTTTATAGCAAGGCTTTGTTTATTGCCGTTTTAGTCTTTTTTTTTGCTACCTTAGTGTAAATCATTGCATTATTTAGTTACATTTTGTGTAGATTTATTTATTCTTAATAATTTTCTAAAAGGAGGTAGATTCTGTATAGAGTAACGATGACATCCACTTCAATGCAGAGCTCTGTGTTAGTGTATTTATTTGTATGTTTGTAAATACATGTATTGCACCTTTGCGATAAAGAAATGGACTAAATGTTCTCCATCTTTTTTTCATACACACGCAGAAAAAGAGTGACCATGGTTCTTTTCTCTATTACAGATAAAATATTTATTTATTTCACTTTAACACAGAATATTACCTTATGTAAAAATACAATTTATATCACAATTATAGACTACGTATAAACCCCTGAATAAAACTCTTTGGCGACATTCACATGTCAGAATTTGAAAACTTCATGATGGTACACAATGTGATCATTGCATGTTCTTAACCAACTGTCAAATTCATTATAAAACGCAGCCACCCAAAATTGTCCGCATGCCAGTAAACGTATTTCTTTATTTTTTTCTACAAACATATTTCCATTGTTTTAAAGGGTCATAGATACAGATTCCAACAATGCATTTGGATTATAAACCAGTTTAAGATTTGGAGCCGTCTGAACACTGACATGTTGGTTATACTATCACTGATCACCTGCGTCTCCAAAGATGTCATTCTTCGTGCGCTCCATCTCTGCAAAGTCAAACTCAGTGCCCATCACGCGCTTGTAGATGTCCTTGATGTCGTCACAGGTGGTCTCGAAGTGGGTCGTTGCATCATACGTACGGGAGATAAATATCTGCAGATATCCCAGATGCATTGAAGGGAAAGAGGGGGGGGAAAAAGTCAAACCAATCATGTATACAGGCCTATGAATGAATAGGCTATAGCTAGGTTTCCATCCAATTGGTGACAGATTTTCATGCAAATATTCCCACCAGTGCCATGTTTTCACCAAATGGACGTGTAGCCGATAGAAATCAGTACACACAATGTATTTTTTCACTTAAATGTTCATGTAGCAAATACAAATCTAAAGTTCAATGTGTTTCCACCTCTACCTAAAAAATGTTGTGTTACATAGCAAAATGTGCCTACTCCTGGTCTTGGCACCTGCACTCTAGCCAATATCTTGCAGATACTGTAGTGCGGGGTAGGCTTTGTGGGTTGGCTAGTCTACATTATAAGATTATGGATAAGAGCGAGAACATATTTATTTGTCAAACGGCAGTCAAGCATCAATCATAATGTCACCAGAATAAGACCCTCGATATTTATTGGAAAGCAGCATCAAACTTATCACCCTGTGAAATTCATCACCATTTATAGTATTTCATCTGTAGCCTAATAAAACTACATGGTTTCCCAAGTCGTAGTGGGAGGACCACACACCATATCACTTGACTCCAAATTTACCTCGATATGCTAGTTTTTATATCAGTATTTTTCGCATAAAGTTGTTACCACCGCCATTTCAGACACAAAAAGATCCCACCATGTCGAACCAACAAATTACCTGTCGGCATTTATAAAATTACACCAAAACGTCCTGTTTCCATTACGGCTATCATTATTATTATTTGTTTTTTTAAATATGACTTGACTCGTATAAAAACTGGATGGAAACGTGTTTAGTGTTCAGAAAATGTTTGAGCCTCCTGTCGATTTCAAAGTGCAGCCCAACAAGAGGATTAGGAAATATGCACTCACCTGGCTGTCTTTTCCCATGTCAGTTGGTGCATACTGATCGCTGATGCTCACAAACCTGAGGAGAGAAGGTTTCAACAGGGTAAGGAAACATGAATTTGGAGCTAACAAAGTGCATTACACCTCAGTCATGTGAAAATAATATTACAGCATTGAATTCCAGTGATGTGAGCCCTAACATACTACAGTGCATTTGGAAAGTATTCAGATCCCCTTGACTTATTCCACATTGTTGTTACAGCCTTATTCTAAAATTCATGAAAGCAGTTTTTCCCCCTTAATCTACACACAATACCCCATAATGAGATTGACATTTTTGCTAATGCATCATTTTTTAAACTTAAATAAAACATTTACATAAGTATTCAGACCCTTTACGCAGTACTTTGGCAGTGATTACAGCCTCGAGTCTTCTTGGGTATGACGCTACAAGCATGGCACACTTGTATTTGGTGAGTTTCTCCCATTCTTCTTTGCAGATCCTCTCAAGCTTTGTCAGGTTGGATGGGGAGCATCGCTGCACAGCTATTTTAGGGTCTCTCAAGAGATGTTCGATCTGGTTCAAGTCCGGGCTCTGGCTGGGCCACTCAAGGACATTCAGAGACTTGTCCCGAAGCCACTCCTGCGCTGTCTTGGCTGTGTGCTTAGGGTTGTTGTCCTGTTAGAAAGTGGGGTTGTTGTCTTGTTGGAAACATTCGCCCCAGTCTGAGGTCCTGAGTGCCCTAGAACAGGTTTTCATCAAGGATCTCTCTGTACTTTGCTCCGTTCATCTTTCCCTCGACCCTGACTAGTCTCCCAGTCCCTGCCACTGAAGAACATCCCCACAGCATGATGCTGCCACCACCATGCTTCACCGTAGGGATGATGCCAGCTTTCCTCCAGACCAAAAAGTTCAATCTTGGTTTCATCAGACCAGAGAATCTTGTTTCTCATGGTCTGGGAGTCTTTTAGGTGCCTTTTGGAAAACTCCAAGCGGGCTGTCATGTACCTTTTACTGAAGAGTGGCTTCCATTTGGCCACTCTACCATCAAGGCCTGATTGGTGGAGTGCTGCAGAGATCGTTGTCCTTCTGGAAGGTTCTCCCATCTCCACAGAGGAACTCTGGAGCACTGTCAGAGTGACCATCAGGTTCTTGGTCACCTCCCTGACCAAGACCCTTCTCTCCCGATTGCTCAGTTTGGCCGGGCGGCCACTTTAGGAAGAGTCTTGGTGGTTCCAAACTTCTCAAATTTAAGAATAATGGAGGCCACAGTGTTCCTGGGGACCTTCAATGCTGTACCTTTTTTGGTACCCTTCCCCAGACCTGTGCCTCGACATAATCCTGTCTCGGAGCTCTACGACAATTCCCTCAACCTCATGGCTTGGTTTTTGCTCTGACATGCACTGTCAACTGTGGGACCTTATATAGACAGGTGTGTGCCTTTCTAAATCATGTCCAATCAATTGAATTTAGCACAGGTGGACTCCAATCAAGTTATAGAAACATCAAGGATTAACTAAATTTTAAGTCTCATAGCAAAGGGTCTGAATACTTAAGTAAATAAGGTACTTCTGTTTTTTATTTTGAATAAACTTGAAAAAATGTCTTAACCTGTTTTCGCTTTGTCATTATGGGGTATTGTGTGTAGATTGACGAGGAAATGTTATTTAATCAATTTTAGAATAAGGCTGTAACGTAACAAAATGTGGAAAAAGGGAAGGGGTCTGAAAACCTTCCGAATGCACTGTATAGAATCAAAGGCCTACTTCTGTTCAATGGGCTCCAATAGATCCAGGGCCGGTTTGAGCTCCTTCTCTGGGTCATTGGTCTCCACTACGCTGCTGGCGATGGCAATGTACTTGCCCTGCGCTGCCACGTTGTGGGCCGAGGAGATCATACACACGTAGATGTCTGAAATGAAAACACAACAGATCGGTGACATATCATTCACTAAGCTCTACTAGGTGGTGTTCAGTAGGATAAAAACTAGCTAAATGTTTTGAAACTGAACATCTGCATTTTTTCCAGGGCCCTCCCCTTTTAAAAAAATTCTATGAACACGGTCAACACCATTCAAAGAGTCACAACATATTTCAGTGACAACTTAAACACAACACAAGGATTTATGAAATGCTTATCTACTGCTTGTGAATGTGGTATGTATGGTTCCGAATGTATTATTAAGTGTATTATTATTATGTAGGCTAGGTATCCAGGAGTCTCACCGTGTTTCCTGTTGACCTGGATCTGAGGGATGATGATCTGGCAGGAGTTGACGTCGCCGGTGTTCTTGATGGGGTGGCTCATGACACAGATGATACGGACCACTTGGCCAACCTTGCTGACTCTGTCCATGACGTAGCTGGGGTCACAGATCAGCTGCTTACAGCGGGCTATCTAGAGAGGGAAGGTGAGATGGTAGTGGTTAGGGTTAAGGTTAGGATGGGTTAGAGTAAGGGTGAAGTTTACGTTTTGGGTAAGGCATAGGGTTAGCCAACTTCCATCTGGAAACATTCAAAATCTGTTGGTTGTATACACCGCCCTAATTAAATCGCCATTAAGAACTAATATCAAACAATATTTTATATATACACATTTGACAAAATCTTACCTCTCCCTCTGACTTGACCCCCACTACCTTCCCATTCTCCATAACAATCTCTTCTATGGGCTTGTTCAGCATGTAGGTCCCACCATAGATAGCACTCAACCTAGAGGAAGAGAAATACATTCAAAGACACAGGTGAATAGTGGAGCATGGCATTGGTTCTTATTATTAGTGCCGCTGAGCAGACGCTTTTACACTTATGCTGCAGTGAGTGTACACATTTTCAGTGTGAGTATGTGATCCCTGCGGGAATTAAACCTTGGGCTCATCAACCAAAAGGCTTAAGATGGACAAATGATAATGGCGGGGAGGAGGTAAACAAGTGAATCTTACCTGGCAAAGCCTTGTGGCAGCTCCCCCAGGCCGTAGAGAGGGTAGAGGTAAGGACTCTTGCCGTATCTGGCCAGAGACTCACTGTAGAGCTTAATCCTGTTGATGGTGTCGATGCAGGGCTGGTCCAGGTAGCTGAGATCAAACAAAGAGATAACACTTCATTATAACGTTCATGAATAAGCCATCATAAATGCTTCTAAATATTTTAAATTTGGCACTTGTTAAAATGTAAAGTCCCCATGTTTGGGGACCCTATTAGATTTGTTTTATTCAAATCAGTCTGGTATGAGAATGGTACCACTATCTGCAAAAGCTGGGTGTCTGCGGAAAGCTGACTATCTTGGCTATTGATTGGTGCCTACAAATCTTTCATGTGACTTAATACTCTATTTGGGCATTCACAATAAATAAAATGATAAATAGAACAGCAAGAAACATAAAAATATATTAAAGTTGATACACAAGTAGTAAGGGAAGTGAAACAGCCTATGTGCCATCTCAACTCAAGTAGTGGTGGTGATGACGGCACAGTCTGTGTCTGAAAAGGCAACCCTATTCCCTATACAGTGCACTACTTTTTACCAGACCCCTATGGGACCTGGTAAAAATTTGTGCACTATATATTGTGAATAGGGTGCCATTTCAGATACAGCCACTTACTCATCTGTCCTGTAGAGCGCGAGGGCGTGGCCAGTAAAGTCCATCACATCCTGGCCCAGGCTGAACTTCTTGTACAGGTCACGCATTGTCGCCTTGTTGGGGTCGACACCCTCCATGGTTTTGGGATCGTTCACATCATAGTTGGCAACGAAGATCAAGAAGTTCCTGAAACGTCTCTTCTCGAAAATCCCCATCAAACCTAAGCGGGTGCAAAAAAAGTCAGACAGAAAAATAAAAACCTTTTGAATTAAGACTAAGAATGTGGTCCTGTGTGGCTCAGGTGAAAGGTTGTGGGTTCATTTGTGGCTTAAATTCCTGCACTCACTCCCCTTAAGTCACTTTGGATAAAAGCTTCTGCTGGTATATACAGTGTACAAAACATTAAGGACACCTTCCTAATATTGAATTGCACCCCCCACTTTTGCCCTCAGAACAGTCTCAATTCTAACCACCTACAAAAATCCATTCTAACCACCTGCAACCATGAAAGACATTGTTACTTCTGGGAAAGTTAAGCAGAGACTCTGATGAACTCTACAGGACGATTGAGTGTTTTCAACGGAGAGACAACAACGACATACGGGTGTAAATATATACATTGCAATTATTCTCGAATGAGCGGCTGTTCATGTGCAAAGGATTAGCATTTCAATGATTATAATTATCCACTGTGAGTAGTGAATCCATTCGCTCTCGCAGTCCCCACCCCTTTCCTTTGCAGTCATATCGGCTTAGCCAACTAGGGACTTTTCTATCATTGTTAGTAACCAATATCTACTGTTTGTTTTATGTAATTAGTTAGTTAGTAAATAAATAATTAAGCCAATTTGTATATTGCCAATTCATGATTTTAACTAGGTTTCATGCAGATATCCAAGGGTTTGCGACGTTCAGTAATGAGAACTGATGAGGCAATTAATAATCATTAATGGAAGACTAATTGATAAGATATTAAAATATCTGAAGAGTTAGTCGGGAAATTATAACTCTAACGCTAAACATTTTCCCGTGGTGCCCCGACTATATAGTTAATGTTTACATGATTAGTTTAATCACGCAATAATTCAACCTGGAGAATTGATTTGATAATATACAGTCTTCACATTTAAATATAATCCAGACAAGAGACTATTAAGCTATTTATTCACAATTATAAGTGCAGCAATGCACACACGGCAGTAGGCTATAAGCGCAAATGTTCCATTAGCAGGAAAACACAATTCTCTAAAGTGAGCACAAATGCAATTATGAATGTAATGCTTTTATTATACAGGTGCATTTTTATGGTGAAAATTATCTTCCCCAAAATTAAAACTCACGCGCTACGTATGTTTTCCACTTAGGCTCTACACCCTTTGTAAAGCGGATTAATGTGCTTCATTTTAAGAAGTTATTTGGCCACTTTAGTTGTGATACAAACCTTATCAAAACATATAGGCCAGGCTACATGAAGTGTGCGACTATGATTAGAAAAAGTCGCAAAAAGAAGCAAGTTTCTCATCATTCACAAGTGACAATATATAATTCACAAGTGATAGGCTAATATTGTCACCCATCAGACTATTCTTGATTTCATCTTGTATTTACAAATACAAAATAATATATGTGTGAAATTTGTTTTGATTTAGAATGGACCATTATCATGCACCCGTCTCAAAACAGGGTCAGTGGGAAACAATAGATATAATCTATGCACTTAAATAGAGAATGGAGTACGTTTTTCCCGTGGCTCATTTTCATGCCAACCAAGTAGGCTATACTCCTGTTGTAAAGATAAGCACTGTGCTTAATAAACTCAGCAAAAAAAGAAACGTTCTCTCACTGTCAACTGCGTTTATTTTCAGCAAACTTAACATGTGTAAATATTTGTATGAACACGAGATTCAACAACTGAGACATAAACCAAACAAGTTCCACAGACATGTGACTAACAGAAATGGAAATAATGTGTCCCTGAACAAAGCAGGGGGTCGGAATCAAAAGTAACAGTCAGTATCTGGTGTGGCCACCAGCTGCATTAAGTACTGCAGTGCATCTCCTCCTCATGGACTGCACCAGATTTGCCAGTTCCTGCTGTGAGATGTTACCCCACTCTTCCACCAAGGCACCTGCAAGTTCACGGACATTTCTGGGGGGGAATGGCCCTAGCCCTCAACCTCCAATCCAACAGGTCCCAGGCATGCTCAACGGGATTGAGATCCGGGCTCTTCGCTGGCCATGGCAGAACACTGACATTCCTATCTTGCAGGAAATCACGCACACAACGAGCAGTATGGCTGGTCGCATTGTCATGCTGGAGGGTCATGTCAGGATGAGCCTGCAGGAAGGGTACCACATGAGGGAGGAGGATGTCTTCCCTGTAACGCACAGCGTTGAGATTGCCTGCAATGACAACAAGCTCAGTCCGATGATGCTGTGACACACCGCCCCAGACCTTGACGGATCCTCCACCTCGATCCCCCTCCAGAGAACAGGCCTAGGTGTAACGCTCATTCCTTCGACGATAAACGCGAATCCGACCATCACCCCTGGTGAGACAAAACCACAACTCGTCAGCGAAGAGCACTTTTTGCCAGTCCTGTCTGGTCCAGCAATGGTGGGTTTGTGCCCATTGTTGCCGGTGATGTCTGGTGAGGACCTGCCTTACAACAGGCCTACAAGCTCAGTCCAGCCTCTCTCAGACTATTGCGGACAGTCTGAGCACTGATGGAGGGATTGTGCGTTCCTGGTGTAACTCGGGCAGTTGTTGTTGCCATCCTGTACCTGACCCGCAGGTGTAATGTTCGGATGTACCGATCCTGTGCAGGTGTTGTTACGTGGTCTCCCATTGCGAGGACGACCAGCTGTCCGTCCTGTCTCCCTGTAGCGCTGTCTTAGGCGTCTCACAGTACGGACATTGCAATTTATTGCCTTGGTCACATCTGCAGTCCTCATGCCTCCTTGCAGCATGCCTAAGGCACGTTCACGCAGATGAGCAGGGACCCTGGGCATCTTTCTTATGGTGTTTTTCAGTCAGTAGAAAGGCCTCTTTAGTGTCCTACGTTTTCATAACTGTGACCTTAATTGCCTACCGTCTGTAAGCTGTTAGTGTCTTAATGACTGTTCCACAGGTGCATGTTCATTAATTGTTATGGTTCATTGAACAAGCCTTGTGTTTAAGCCTTTTACAATGAAGATCTGTGAAGTTATTTGGATTTTTACAAATGATCTTTTAAAGACAGGGTCCTGAAAAAGGGACGTTTCTTTTTTTGCTGAGTTTATTAGGAAAGTTGATAAATATAGAAAGCTGATCCTCTTTTTAATAGAGGCTATTGCATAGCCTGTATTGCATAGCCTGTCAAATCTATTATGCAACATGAGCTCATGGGCTCTCATTAAGTGTTTGATTAGATTTGCATTGATGTGATTAGAGGGACAATAGAGTGCTGAGTAGCCTAATTGGAGAAGCCTAATTACCATGAATAAACAGTCACATGGAATTTGACTGACTTCATGATCTTTGACCGCCGGTTTGGCGTTAATACAGCACCTCAACAGCCCTAGGAGTGACACAAATCTTTTTCTCTAAACTTGACAAAAAATGTATGCACTCACTGTACTGTATGTCGCTTTGGATAAAAGCATCTGGCATAGCCTATATTATAGAAATAGGCAAATGAAAATCCCATTGATATACTCACTGGAGGCTAGTGCCTCTGTCTCAGTAACCGGCACTTTGTAGATCGCTCCCTTCTTGTAGACATAGCTGCCCTCGATTACCTTGAAGTCCAGGTAACGGGTCACCTGAGTGATCAGCAACATTCGCACAAGCTGACCTGTGTATAGAAGAAAAAAAAAGAGGTAATGTTTGTTAAGGCATGTAATGGAAAACATGTCAAAACAATCCTGATGTATACCAAGACAAAACAAGCTGCTGAGGGAGAGGCCTTTGATATAATTCATAAAAAGTAGTTTACGTGGGTTGTGTTCATTAGGGCATGCGACAGATTTTTTTAATAACATTTTGGAACATTTTGGACAAGTCCAAGTAGTCCCTTTCTGTACCGTCCCCTTTCTTCTGTGTCGTGGCTAATGAACACAAACCATCACTGAGGATTATATCTAGAATACCATGGGTGTATTCATTAGACGATGACCGTAGCAAACAGTTACAAAAAACATTTTGCATCAGAAGCCCTTTACCCCAAATGTAAAACGTTTTGCAACGAAAACAAAAGTTTCTATTGGACAAATCCACGTTGGTTCCTCACAGTCTCATTCCATTTGGTTCTGTTTGGGATCCTAGTGAATTGAATAGACGCCACATTGCTTTCCTACCATTGGCCATCAGAAACTTTGGGATGAGGTCCACGCTCCAGTCCCGACCTCTTCCCATGGACTCTGGAGGTTTGCCTGGAAGACTGAAGCGCTTGTACAACTGGAGGGGGACAAGAATAAGACAAACAGAAATTATTCAACTTTGTATTATTACTATATCAATTTCATTAATGACTTAGTTTATTTAACAATAAAACTGTCAGATTTTGAGTATCTGAAACTCAGCTGTGCCTCAACTATTGATATAACACTGAGATGTGAGTCATAGCATACATAATGTAGCATATTACTATCGGTGTGATAGCACCACACAGTGGGGGCTGTGGAACCTAAGGTTAATAATCTAAAACCCTTTTGACACTACTGAGCCAAGTTAAACCAATTACTGGGCTGGCCTAGTTAAGGATCCACCATAGTTGCCGGAAGGGAATATGTGTAAAGAAAATATCCCAGTGAGCTAAGTATGGTTCGGCATTATAGTATGAAAAGGGTCATATTCATCTGGTGTGCCTTTGCTTACATCTTCCAGTGGCGTGATGGACGCACTCTCTGCTCCATAGTAAGAGTTCCTGTCCATATGAAGCACCTTCTTCCCCTTCACTGACATAATTCCAGACAGAATGCATTCCTATGGAAGAAAATGATACGTCAGCTAGGTAGCTACACATAAAGATATGTAAAAAAAAAAAAAAATGTTTTAAATGTGTAAACAGTTTAAACAACACAGTAAAGAAAAATGTAAGCCCAGCTAGCTAACAACACAACTAGCTACCGTAACTGATACAGTAACTACTTAGCATAGCTAATTAGCTACATTTTACTATAGGGAAAATCATTGGAAATACTGTTGTATGGGAGCTGTCCCTTGTTGCTGACTGGGGAAAGTATCACCACACTCGGATAACACTACTGAGAAACATAGTAGACACCGATTTCCTGAGAAACAAAATCTGAAATTTGAGATCTAACAAACGAGCAAGCAAGCTAATTTAGCACCAACGTCAGTTAGCGGCTTGTTGGCCATGACATTAGCCTACAGATTAGCCTACACACCTAGGTTAGTAGCTCTGACCATTGTTGGACGGTTGTACTATATTGCTTTTGTCAGTTCTCACCGTTAGGCCGGTCCCGAGAACAATAACATCGTATTCTTCATCCATACTGAGTGTCCTTCTGTACTTTATCCCTAAATATATAATTTTTGTTAGTGAAAATGGAATGGCTGTTTGATAGTTAAGAAGTTGTTCGGCTGCACAGCGCAGGTAATGATACCCGTGAACGTACCCTTCTTTGTGGGTTGGCGGATGTTTTAGCGCATGTCTAATCGACGTTTTCTGGAATGGGTTTGTCGGTGGAAACAAGATGGCGGCTCTGGCAAGAGCGCCAACATATATACTCGAATAGATGTCAGCAGTATCCCTAATCGAGCATTTTGTTCACAACCTGCACGTATTTCATGCATCATGAAGACCAGGAGGATGTTTTATAGTAGGGATTGAATAAACTAGGACCGTTATTAAAGTCAGCAAGATGTGCGAGAGCTATGCTCGCTCGCTGCTGCGTGTGTCGGTGGCGCAGATCTGCCAAGCGCTGGGCTGGGATGCAGTGCAGCTCACAGCCTGCGACCTGCTCTCCGATGTTCTTCACAGATATATCCAGCAGTTAGCCAGGGGTTGTCATCGATACTCGGAGCTATGTAAGTACTGTATTTCAGACATGTCCACTGTAAATTAAAATAATCTGTCTAGGTATTGGGTCGCGTTGTTTATTCTATGCTCTGTGACTAGCGCCTTCTCCAATCAAGGCCTAGTGCTAAGGTTGTCAGAGACTGTACAGTAAAGTTAGCCTAGCTCTTAGTCATGTAAACAATGACTAGGTTGGTTTGCAAAAGTAATTTCCCAAAATTACATTTATTTAATGTTTAGCTAACTACAGTCGTTATATACATTTAGTCGCTTATGACCATGTTTGTTTCTCAATTTGAAACCGGTCATACTGTGGTGTGTGTGCTAACTAGCTTGCTCAGATGTCAACATGGGGGAGTGTTCTAACATACTGTAGTTCCAATGAAAACAGTGTGGCATCTTGTTTAGAAATGGGCTTAAAAAAATACTAGGTAACGTTAGCTGTAAATGCCACTTTCTTTCCTGGGTTGAATTTAATCAATGATTTGCTGAAGGCATAATTGATGGTCTAAAAAATTACTTCTGTCTGGTTTTTGAAAATCTCTTACGTCATGCAATGGTGTAAAAGACGTCACTCAGTTAGTTTGTTATAGTGTATACTATAGACGGGTTGGTTGTTGAGCAACAACCGACGCATGCACAACTATGGGGCAAAACAGACAGTGTTGGCTTAGATTGTTGACAACATGACAACTTTATTTCGTCTCCAATATTTATTGAAAACATAAGTAAATTTGCACAATGTCGTGAGCACTTGTCTCTCAAATATGTACTTACAGCTGTTGGTTTTCTAGCTTGCTAATTTGAGCTATATTGCATAGGCGTGACTTCAGTCAAAACACCTCAAAACAAAACATGGTATCAAGAACAAGATAAAACTAACTGAAACAAGCCACCTACGATCCCCCACATAGAAGCTTCTAGTCATTGTTGCCAACTATCTGGCCATCCAGAATCACAATAACACAGACTTCTGCCCCATTGAAGTGTGCATATCGTTTCTTAAGTTATCAGCTAACCCATCTATAGTACATGAATCATATATGCATGCATAGAAGGAGAAGGAAACATAAAGGTTTGATCACGTCTCATGCATGCACTTTTCCTCTCGTCCTAGATGGGCGAACAGACCCAGTACTGGAGGACGTGGGCCAGGCCTTCAGACTGCTGGGTGTGAGCCTGTCCGAGCTGGAGGACTATGTCCATAACCTGGAGCCTGTGGGGTTCTCCCAGCAGACACCTCTCTTCCCCCTCAGCAAAAATAACATGCTGCAGTTCCCTCAGCCTGGAGTGGGGGTACGGGGGGATGCCGAGGAGAGGAGGGAATACATTCCAGATTATATGCCACCCTTGGTCTCTTTGCAAGAAGGTGAGGACTTTAACAATATTAATTGTGTGTCTGAGGGAACTGTGTGTGTGAGACTAGGGCTGTGGCGGTCATGAAATTTCGTCAGCCGGTTATTGTCATGTAAATGCCTGCCGGCCTCACGGTAATTGACCGTTAATTAACATAAGGACATTAACATCTCCAGGTCTCCACACATACAAGCCGCTGATGCACGCCTTTGGAACATCTACATTTAAAGTCTAATAAATTAGTTTAATATACATCATCACAATAAATACATTATTTATTTTAGGCAGGTCTAAAGAATCATGATATGAAGAAAATGTATTTCAGAAGAACAGAATGTATGTTATATGCTTAGCCTATTTCACTACACGTATCAACCACTGTTTGAGGAGCATGCAGCCTCTTGATGTGCGACAGGTTATATTCCGCCAAAACTCTGTAATGCCATAGACTCGCCAACAGTATTCCTGCAGCTACCCAGTGCTTAATTTGGGAAACCAAGTGAAATCTGTTCTGGAACATCGATAGCAATGTTTTCACAATGAAACATATTGCATTAAACTGTTGACAGCCCCTCTCTCTGCGCACACTCGAGAAAGGAATGAAGGAGAGAGAGGCGGAGATGGAAGCCAAAGGTAGGCCTATAGGTTCTCTCCTAGACTCATGGATAGAAAGTTTGGAGCGTAGCATAAGGTAACCAGCCCATCCAGTATGCATAATACAGTCCAGTACTATAATTAGTTTAATTTTGGAGTATAGGCTAGACCAATTATGTATCAAAGACCTCTTAAATCATTCTTTATTTAAAAATAAATAAATTCTGCCATGCTATAAAGGCACAATTATTATTTTAATTCTGTATTTTTTTTCAGGCTTGGGCTCATATAGGCCTATGCATAAGCTCTAATACAGTGCCTTCAGAAAGTATTCACACACATGAACTTTTTCCACATTTTGTTTGTAAAAATAGTCTGAATTTAAAATTGATTAAATTGACTTTTGTTTCCTGCTAGCCTACACACAATACCCCATAATGTCAAAGTGGAAATATGTTTTTCGGAATGTTTATAAATGTTTAAAAGCCGGGGCGGCAGGTAGCATAGTGGTTAGAGCGTTGAACTAGTGACCGAAAGGTTGCAGGATCGAATCCCCGAGCTGACAAGGTAAAAATATGTCGTTCTGCCCCTGAACAAGGCAGTTAACCCACTGTTCTTAGGCCGTCATTGAAAATATGTTCTGAACTGACGTGCCTAGTTAAATAAAGGTAATATAAAAATTAAGCTGCCAAATCACTTAACTCTAGTCAAATTGCTCGAGAGTGAGATCCCCTCGCCTCGTTATCCAATACTAGTAAGGTGTGAATGCTGTTAAGGTAATCGGGTGGAATAGTTTCACAAATAAGAAAGTTGTTGCAGTGCATTGTGGTTAATGAGAGAACATCCAGACACTAATGTGATACAAAATCCCAATGTTGATACAAGATTGAATAGGCCTACCCATTTAGAAATATTACTTTGCATAATGGGGATAATCTAAACCAAAGGGAGATAAAATTTCCAGAGATCTAAATGGCACTCACACAGAGCATATACAGTGTCTTCAGAAAGTATTCACAACCCTTGACTTCTTCCACATTTTGTTGTGCCTGAATTTAAAATGATTTAAATTCTGATTTTGTGTCACAGGCCTAGACACAATACCCCATAATGTTAAAGTGAAATTATTTTTACAAATTAATTAAAAAAATGTTATGGCAAGCCTAAATAAATTCAGGAGTAAACATTTGCTTAACAAGTCACGTAAGTTGCATGGACTCAATCGGTGTGCAATAATAGTGTTTAACATGATTTTTGAATGACTACCTCATCTCTGTACCCCACACATACAATTATCTGTAAGATCTTTCAGTCTAGCAGTGAATTTCAAACACAGATTCAACCACAAAGACCAGGGGCAAAGAAAAGAAGGGCACTTATTGGTAGATCGGTAAAAAAAAAAAAAAGCTGAATATCCCTTTGAACATGGTGGAGTTATTAATTACACTTTGGATGGTTTAGCAAAACACCCAGTCACTACAAAAATACAGGCGTCCTTCCTAACTCAATTACCACTCAGGGATTTCACCATGGGGCCAATGGTGACTTTAAAACAGTTTCAGAGTTTATTGACTGTGATAGGAGAAAACTGAGGATGGATCAACAACATTGTCGTAACACCTTAATACTAACCTAATTGACAGAGTGAAAAGAAGTACAGAATAATAATATTCAATTTGACAGAGCTCGAAGAATTTTGAAAAGAATAATGGGCAGATATTGTTCAATCCAATTGTGCAGGTTTGGATTGAAGGTTTTCAGGTTTTCACTTTGTCATAATGGGGTATAGGGTGTAAATTCAGGCTGTAACACAACACAATTTGGAATGTCGAGGGGTATGAATACTTTCTGAAGGCACTGTATGCTTATGGGGGTTTTGATTTAATCTTAGAAAGCACTGTCCGTTTAGTTGTGTTTGGCGTTGAAACAACATCCACAACGACCATGTTTTCCACTCAGTTTCAACCTGTTGTTCGAACTTCTTTCTTCAAATTGATCAGTGAGGTCAGTTTTAAAAGCATGATACTGTTCTGATGAGCGATTGATGGGATTTTCGAATGCATTTGCATTGATGTCAGAGTGGTTAGAGGGACAGTAGAGCACTGAGTACCCGGCCATTAGCACCTGACAGTTGATAACGAGTTGTGTACTGAATGCATGTCCAGAGTGCCTAAGAGGAGATTACCGTGACCGTTTGACTGCGGTTATGACTCATCACTGCTGGAGTAGCGGTAATATGTTCACCGCAACCGCCCTACGTGAGACACGCGTGCGTGCTTTTGTGCGTTAATGGGGTTACGATGGACAGATAATCAGTGCTTTTTTCTTTTCTTTGTCCTTTAATACAATACTAATCAGAGGGCGAGATTGATTGAATGGCAGTGATGAACTCTTTGCTGTGTCTCATCCTCTCTCCCTCTCTCTCTTCTCCCATCTATAGAAGAGGAGGAGGAGGAAGAAGCCCTGGCGGACATGGGCACCTCTGCCGAGGCCATGCAGGTCCCGCTGGACGATACAGACGAGGACATGGATGACGACGAGGTGGTGAACGATGAGAACCACCCTGTGAAGAGACACCTAGACAGCCCCGACGCCGCCATGGGTATGATGCCCACCTCCAAGAGGCCTCGCATGCACCCCGGCTTCAGCCCCGATTGGAGCATGGAGCCCAGGGAGCCCCTCACCTCCCTCAACCCTCAGCGTGTCCCTCCAGGCATGATGGCCTCCCATTCCCACGACAGCATGGGTTCAATGTCTCTGTCTCCAGAGACACCTGGGCCTCCGACATTGTTCAGACCCCAGCCGGTGACCCCAGGGAGACACTCTGATCATAAGTCTCATGGCGGTCAAGGCCGCAAAGGGCCCAAAGGCTCATCCCCTGGTAGGCCACGGACTAAGTCCCCAAAGGGGGTCAATGCTGGTGGGGCTATGTCAGGCAGCCCCATCCGCTCGCCCAAATCTTCCAAGGAGCGGAAAAAGTCCCCGGGCCGGACCAAGAGCCCTAAAAGTCCCAAGAGCCCCAAGATGGGTTCTGGAGTCAAGTCTGGTTCTCACTCCCAGGGAAAAGCAGAGGCTCAGGCCCTGGCCCTACAGAGACTTCCCCTGTCGGCCCTCAGCGAGAGGATGGGGAAGGAAAACATCCACGTGCGGCAAAGCCTGGAGGACCGCGAGCTGGCGGGTTTCGTCTCTGATAAACTCTGCGAACCTGGCAGCGACAACGCTGATATTGACGATTCTATCGACGCTGTGATTGCTAGGGCATGCGCTGAGCGAGAGCCTGACCCGTTTGCCTTCTCATCAGGCTCCGAGTCAGAGAGTGATGGCTTCTCCTCTCCACGGAGGCTTACTATCATGGAGCCAGGCGGAACGCCTAAGCTCTCACTGGGTGCCAACAGCCTGGGTAAAGACACTTCTACACCGCTTCACGTCAACGCAGGCAGTGGCCCCGGGAACTGGACCATGGACGACTCCATCAACGAGGTCCTACGTAAAGTAAACCAGGGAGGTCCCAATGCGGGACACCCCCAAGGCGAGTCATACCTGTCCTCAGCATCCGCCTCGCCCCCGACCCCTGAGCCCCTCCTCAAGATGTACGAGGAGAAGAACAAGCTTGTCTCCTCGGCTGACATCAAGAAGAAACTCAAGAAGGAGCTGAAGACAAAGATGAAGAAGAAGGAGAAAGGAGAGAAGCCAAAAGATAAAGAGAGGGATAAGGACAAGGGGAAGATGAAAGAGAAGAACAAGGATAAGAACAGGGATAAGAGCAAAGATTCTTTCTCCAAGGAGGCCAAGATGCCATGGAAGGACTTCGGTAACAAGGACGATGACCTCAGGGAACACTTCCTGGGTCAGAGGTCAGGGTTCGGCGGACCAGAGGGCTCCGTGATCAAGATCAAGTCGCGAGATGGAGGGGATGGCAGTGGCAGGAAGGAGAAGGACAAACACAAAGACAAAAAAAAGGACAAGGAGAAGAGCAAGAAGGGCAAAGACAAGCGGGACAAGGGTAAGGATCGGCAGAAGATATCCTCCCTCACCCCGTTCGGTTTGGGTGACATGCCTGCCCTGTTCAGCCCATCGACGTGTCTCCGCATCCCCTCCATGCTGCCTCCTCTTCCGCCTATCCTCCAGGAAAAGGATGTGAAGAGCAAAGAGAAGGACAAGAAGAAAGACAAGAAGGAGAAGAAGAAGAAGAAAGATAAAGACAAGGAGAAGGAAAAGGAGAGGGAAAAATCCAAGGAGAAGGAGAGGGAGAAAGAGGAGAAGAGGAAAGAGAAGGAGAAAGACAAGGAAAAACGGGAGAAGGAGAAAGAGAAGGAAAAAGAGAGGATTAGGCTCGAAAAGGTAAGTTGTGTTTCTCCAGTATTGATTTATAGTGTAGCGTTTATAACAGTGACTAACTGGTTGCTCTCCTTTCTTCCCTCTGTCACAGGTGAGGGTGGAGACTCCAGTGGCTGTCCCATCACCAGTCATCCCCAGGCTTACCCTAAGGGTTGGGGCTGGCCAGGACAAAATGTATGTTTCTCAATTCAATTAAACTTTCTGTCCATTTATATGTCCCTTCATTTAACTTACAGAGCATTCGGAAAGTATTCAGACCCCTTCATTTTTCCACATTTTGTTACATTACATCTGTATTCTAAAATTGATTAAATAAGAGATACCTTATTTACGTAAGTATTCAGACCCTTTGCTATGAGACTCGAAATTTAGTTCAGGTGCATCCTGTTTCCATTGATCATCCTTGAGATGTTTCTACAACTTGGAGTCGAGCTGTGGTAAGTTCAATTGATTGGACATGATTTGGAAAGGCACACACCTGTCTATACAAGGTCCCAACGTTGACAGTGCATGTCAGAGCAAAAACCAAGCCATGAGATCGAAGGAATTGTCTGTAGATCTCCGAGACAGGATTGTGTTGAGGCACAGATCTGGGGAAGGGTACCAAAAAATGTATGCAACATTGAAGCTCCCCAAGAACACAGTGGCCTCCATCATTCTTAACTGGAAGAAGTTTGGAACCACCAAGACACTTCCTGGAGCCGGCCAAACTGAACAATCGGGGGAGAAGGGTCTTGGTCAGGGAGGTGACCAAGAACCCGATGGTCACTTTGACAGAGCTCCAGAGTTCCTGTGTGGAGATGGGAGAACCTTCCAGAAGGTTCTCCCATCTCTGCAGCACTCTACCAATCAGGCCTTTATGGTGGCGTGACCAGACTGAAGCTACTCCTCAGTAAAAGTACAGAGCAAAGTACAGAGAGATCCTTCATGAAAACCTGCTCCAGAGCACTCAGGACCTCCGACTGGTGTGAAGGTTCACCTTCCAACAGGACAATGACCCTAAGCACACAGCCAAGACAACGCAGGAGCGGCTTCGGGACAAATCTCTGAATGTCCTTGAGTGTCCCAGCCAGAGGGACTTGAACACGATCGAACATCTCTGGAGAGACCTGAAAATATCTGTGCAGCAACGCTCCCCATCCAACCTGACAGAGCTTGAGAGGATCTGCCGAGAAGAATGGGAAAAACTCCCCAAATACAGGTGTGCCAAGTTTGTAGCTTAATACCCAAGAAGACTTGAGATTGTAATCGCTGCCAAAGGTGCTTCAACAAAGTACTGAGTAAAGGGTCTGAATACTTATGTAAATGTGATATTTGTTGTTGTTTTTTTAATACATTTGCAAACATTTCAACAAAAAAAAAACTGTTTTTGCTTTGTCATTATGGGCTATTGTGTGCTGATTGATGAGGGGGGGGGGGGGCGACGACACTATTTAATCAATTTTAGAATAAGGCTGTACTGTACTTTACGAATGAACTCTAATTTGTCCACATCTACAGTTACATCAAACACATACAACACAGACACATATGAAACCATACATAGAAATACTGTACCGAACAAATTCTGTTGGCTCTGTGTAGCAAGCCAGCTGTATTGTTGATCCGCATGCAGTAATGTGTCATGGGCTCTGGTTTGACCCCCCCCCCCTCCTCTGTTTCTCTTTATATCCATCTCCAGAGTTATCAGTAAGGTGGTTCCCAATTCCGAGCCACCGCTGCCGCCACCCAAGATGCCAGCACCCAAGATCACCGCCACTAAATCAGGACCTGGCAGTCGCCTTCAGCCCCCTCCACCTCCACCCCTATTGTCCCCAGTTGTACCCTCGTTGCTCTCCCCCGCCTCCATTCTGTCCTCCAGCAAACTGCCTGTACGCAGTGTGATCACTGAAACTGTCAGGACGTACGTGGTGAGTCCCAGTCAGAGCCTCTACCTCAACCATATAGACAATTATGTGTCTGTCATGCCTATCCTCTATCTGAGGGGTTCTCAAACATTTTGGGGCCGGGGACCCCTTTTGTGATAGCAAATTAATCAGGGAATAGCTTACAAGGAGTTTTACTATGATGTCTGTAGTGCATGGCTGGACTAGTGTTGTCACGACACCAGAATTCTGACTTCGATACCAGGGTTAGTATCACAATACTCAACACAAGGCATATTAGCCAAAGTCACAGAATGGCCCTTGAACCAGACAGAGAAATTCAGCTATTGCTCTGTTCAGTTGCTGGGCATCTTCTGAGTTCAACATCATTACATTTGACATTTTTTAAGTCACATTTTTCAGAGACAGACATGTATGCTTTAATGAATAAATTATACAATCAATCTAACTACATAACAAAATAATGGCAATTTATTTGAATGGTAAATCTCTATTGATGAACTGGATGTAGTTTAGGCAGAGTCCCAATACAGGTGAATACATATTCAATAGGAGTGTGTGTTGCATTAGAGTTAGTGAGCATGTTTTGGATGATATGACGGGGCTAAAGATTACAGACAATCTGTTTATCTTCCATTTGGGACTTATATTATTGTACTGATCATCAACATTTGCATAGAAGTAGCTTATTTTATAAAAGTGCGCGCTGTCTCTTTAACCAGTAATGACTCATTCACAAGGCAAGAGGGGGGCGGTGGTCGGAGCCCTACTCACACACAGTCACTCACGCTGAGGCAATAGGTCATCTTTGGGAGAGACACGTGAGAGAGAACGATTTTAAGTCAATTAATAAAGTTGGTGGCAATCAGCTTTAAAATCATTTTTTTTTTTTTTTTTAAGTATATTTTTTGCGTTATAGTTTGCATATTATCACAAACATAGTACTAGGGTAGTGAATAGATGTTAGCTTCAGCTGTAAGCTAGCAAGGAAAGTTAGCCTGCACAAATACAGACTTGATGAGTGAGACACATTTGACAGAATTACCGAAATATCTCTTCTTCTTTTTTACCAAACCGCTTTTCATGTTCTAATATCAAAAAAGTACAGACGTTTCGGTATACCGTGCAACACTAGGCTGGATGTGTGATGTACAGTTGAGTCAATTGGAGGTGTAACTGTGGATGTATTTCAAGGCCTACCTTCAAACTCAGTGCCTCATTTCTTGACATCATGGGAAAATCAAAAGAAATCAGCCAAGACCTCAGAAAAAAAATTGTAGACCTCCACAAGTCTGGTTTATCCTTGGGAGAAATTTCCAAACGCCTGAAGGTACCACGTTCATCTGTATAAACAATAGTACGCAAGTATAAACAACATGGGACCCCGCAGCCGTCATACCGCTCAGGAAGAAGGCGTGTTCTGTCTCCTTGGTGTGAAAAGTGCAAATCAATCCCAGAACAACAGCAAAGGACCTTGTGAAGATGCTGGAGGAACAGGTACAAAAGTATCTATATCCACAGTAAAACGAGTCCTATATTGACAGAACCTGAAAGGCCGCTCAGCAAGGAAGAAGCCACTGCTCCAAAACCGCCACAAAAAAGCCCGACTACGGTTTGCGACTGCACATTGGGTCAAAGATCGTACTTTTTGGAGAATTGTCCTCTGGTCTGATGAAACAAAAATAGAACTGTTTGGCCATAATGACCATCATTATGTTTGGAGGAAAAAGGGGGAGGCTTGCAAGCCGAAGAACACCATCCCAACCGTGAAGCACGGGGATGGCAGAATCATGTTGTGGGGGTGCTTTGCTGCAGGAGGGACTGGTACGCTTCACAAAATAGATGGCATCATGAGGAGGGAAAAATTATGTGGATATATTAAAGCGACATCTCAAGACATCAGCCAGGAAGTTAAAGCTTGGTCGCAAATGGGTCTTCCAAATGGACAATGACCCCAAGCATACTTCCAAAGTTGTGGCAAAATGGCTTAAGGACAACAAAGTCAAGGTATTGGAGTGGCCATCACAAAGCCCTGACCTCAATCCTATAGGAAATGTGTGGGCAGAACTGAAAAAGCATGTGTGAGCAAGGAGGCCTACAAACCAGACTCAGTTACACCAGCTCTGTCAGGAGGAATGGGCCAAAATTCACCCAACGTATTATGGGAAGCTTGTGGAAGGCTACCCAAAATGTTTGACCCAAGTTAAACAGTTTTATAGGCAATGCTACCAAATACCAATTGAGTGTATGTAAACTTCTGACCTACTGGGAATGTGATGAAAGAAATAAAAGCTGAAATAAATAATTCTCTCTACTATTATTCTGACATTTCACATTCTTAAAATAAAGTGGTGATCCTAACTGGCCTAAGACAGGGAATTTTTACTTGGATTAAATGTCAGGAATTGTGGAAAAACTGAGTTTAAATGTATTTGGATAAGGTGTATGTAAACTTCCGACTTCAACTGTATATTCTTATTTTAATCCTGAGTGTTTTGTTGCTTACACTTTCTCTCCGTAGATTCGTGATGAGTTGGGGAACCAGATCTGGATCTGTCCTGGTTGCAACAAGCCTGATGACGGCAGTCCCATGATCGGCTGTGATGACTGCGATGACTGGTACCATTGGTAGGAAAGGCTTTGCTTCATCCATTCATGTATCTACTGTGGTTCAGTCCAGCTGATATGACTAGTTATTGCTGTGGAAGGATAGTAAGGAACATGTACTAGGATACTAGTTGTTGAACCGAGAAAATATACTTATGCTGCACTGTGGAAAGCTGATATCCACTTTTACTTTTATGTCACTCCAACTTCCCTCCTTTTTTCACTCACTCACTGATTCCGTCCTTCTCTTCTCAGGCCATGTGTCGGGATGGTCTCGGCCCCTCCCGAGGACCAGCAGTGGTTCTGTGTGAAGTGTGCCGGCAAGAAGAAGGACAAAAAACACAAGAAGCGGAAGCACAAAGTGCATTGAGACTATGCAAAACAAAGCACACTTTGGACTTTTCATTAGCTGGACTGACTGCTTCTTCAAGCCATACTGGAACACTCTTGGCACTGGCTGTAAAAAAAAAAAAAAGGAAACAAAGAAGAAGAAATTAAAAACATGACAGATAAGACATTCACACATCCTGATGATTTTAGTGAATGACAGACTCTTTAACCAGCACATGTCCAACCTCAGCTTTTAAGGCTATGTCCTACTTCTGTACCCTTCTCCCAAAGTGTGCATGTGGCTTGCACACTAAAAGCATTGGGTTGATGTAAGCATTGGCTGGAGAGAGTTTCCACCATTGTTTAAATCTAGAGAATTAGGACACAGTCTTTGTTGTGAGAGCCCTTGGCCCAGCGTTCAGTAGGTGTGATGTCGTCACAGAGATCATGCCTTTCCATCATCGTGGTTACAAACCGATCACTGTTGAGTTCAATGTTGTCAAAGATAGCATTGGCATGGTATGGAGAAAAATCTACATTCATCCATCTTCATATTATTCTTGTTGTTTTGTTAGTATTTCTATAGCCTGGTCCGTTCGTTATCTGTTTGTGCTGTCTTGCCAACTCCTATGGCCTCTGGCTTGAGTTGGAGATGGCAAGACAACACAAACTTATCTTGGAACAAGGCTAGTATTTCCACAAAAAGTTCAATAACATCGAACTGAATGACAGATTCAGATCCCCCCCGGTTTTCTGCAGTATCATTTAAATATGTCATGTATATAAAGGTAACTGCATTTGTGTGTATTATAAAATGCGTAAATACCAACTTCCAACCAAGCCCAAGTGCATTCTGTTCTTAGGAGTCTTCTGACTTGTTAAATCCATTTCCAAATTATTGGTTTTTAATGATTTTCTGTATATTTTTTTAATTACATTTCAATTTTAATTTTTTTCTCCTTATGAATTGTCCCCCAATCAGAGTTATACTGTAGCTGTGCTCGTTGTACACGTATCTCATTTTGCTGATATTTACAATATTAAAGACTAACCGTCTCATTGACATCCAATTTTTTTCCAAACGAATGCACTCATTTGTACTTAACTTCTCTGTACGCAACTTTACTTTGATATAATTTGAGGGCATACGCACTTCTATCTTCTTTCATGCATTTACATTGATTGTTCTGTGCAATTTTGAACCTTTCCCTATACATTTTATCCCCTTTGTTTTGATGCATTTAATGAATGAAAATACAGTGGAAATATTTGAACAAAACAGTGAATTTGAATTTGTTAAATTAATCAGAAAATGTTTTGTTGAAGAAGTAGTATGTCATTTTTGCCTTTTGGATTTCTGTCTGAGGAGCAGGGAGTCATACTGCTCAAAACATATCCGTGTCACCAGCTGGAGGTGAATCACTAGCTGTCTCAGCTGTAGCACCCAAGAAGAGCCTAGTGCAGAGTGTTCAAGTAAATGTTTCTGCTCCCTTGCCAACTCCTTATGCATGTCCAAATACCATAAGGAGTTGGCAAGAGAGCAGAAATGGACTGGCACCCAAAAGTCTAGTGTCTAATAGAATGTTCAAGTACTAAAACCTAGTGCAGAATGTTCGAGTAGGCCTAAAGCCTAGTGTAGAATGTTCCAAGTACACTCTCCGGTAACATTTTACTTTACTTAAAGCCAACTGGTGCAATGCTTTATCTCTTGTTATAAACATGTATGAACCTTTATAATTTCTTATTATAATGCTTAAAAAGCCTAAGGTAGGTAGGATGTTAAAGTAAAGCTTAGTTCAGAATGTTTAAGGAGTAATGTCTTCCTGGTGTGGTAATACACAAAATGAAATCTAATTGAATTCATCACATGCGCCGAATACAACAGGTGTAGACCATATAGAGAAATGCTTACTTAGAAGCTCTTTCCCAATGATGCAGAGTTAAATACGAAAATGAAAAAACAAGAAGGAAGCTATATACAGCAGTACCGTGCAGTATCAAGGTGCAGGTATACGTGGTAATTGAGGTAGATATGTACATGTAGGCAGGTGTAGAAGTGACTAGGCATCAGGATAGATATGAGTAAAAAGTAAGAGCAGGGTATATGATGGGTGTATGTGAACATTTTGCCCATTTCATGGTTTTCCTGTTAGGCAATATGCAGCACAGTTATGTACCATTACACAGCAAATCTTCAGATTTTGCATTTCTCCATATGACCACATGGTGTCATTCTTAATGCAGGAACGAGCAGGTGTCTTCACATGCCAAGAAGACGTGAGAGAGAAGCTCTTATACAATGTTTTGGATTCTGGTGCATGACTAAGTGGAATTCATTTTGCTCACAGCATGCTCATCAAAAAGCATGTGCTCCCACATACTGAATGTAGAAACTGGAAGGAATGTCTCTCTGGTATACAGTTTGGCCCATTTGGAGAACTCCATTTACTGCCTTTGAACTGTGATCATGACAGTCCACTTGCTTTTGTAGTGTCTGTCTTTTGTTCCCCCATGACGCAACAAACCACAGGTGCTATGGGATTGATAATAGACTAGTAAATTGATTTCTGATTGGTTTATAATGAGGCCTACATCATGCAGAGGAATATTTTGTTGCTTTTCTACCTGTAGGTAAAATGCTGAGCGCAATGTTTGATTGAACAGCAAAAAAGAAAACCAACACTTGCAGAGATCACAAAATAATTTGCTGACACCCGGTGATTGGTGTTATTAAAAACATAATTTAGGTTTCTGTTTAGCAGTCTGTATAGGAAGAATGCATGTGGCTGTTTGTTTTTGAGCTTCAGATCACGTATCACTTACCACTCACTTATGTACAGTGTATAAGAGTATCTGTGCAAATAATAAGAATAGCAACAGCATGGGAATTCATCTCCATAGTAACAGGCAATATTTTCATTTTCTGTCACTCCATGAGTTGTGAGGCACTTAGTTTGTAACTTCTATCGTGATGGTATTTAAAGCTACAGCCTGTACTCCAATGGGTATATAATATATCATTCATTTAAATAACCATTGAACAGCGGCAACTATCACAGATTGCACCTTCAAGAAGCTACAGTATTAGTTTCTGGCGTCTGTCACATCTGGAAGGTATTTGAAGCCACAATCTGTATCCCAAATGGGCATACATTTCATTCATTGTTACAGGTGTAATCTGCAATAGTTACAGCTGTTCAATGAAATAACCATTGAACAGGTGTAACTATTGCAGATTAATTTACACCTTTAAGGGGAAAACTAGCCACAGTATAAGTTTCTGCTGCCTGTCACAGCTTGGTACATCTCACGCTGGGCGTTTCATCTTGGTCTATTTTAGACCAGTTGAGTCAGATGATGTGGGCTCTTCATCTTGATGACATTTTCACAGTAAACTGACCGTTTTGGCCAGGCCGGAAGCAGAACTGATGCATTTTACTGTCACGCTTGGGCTGTGTTGTGTGGGTGGCTGGCTGGCTGGCTGGGTGGGTAGTGTAGGTGAGAGCTAATAATGTAATGCTGCACATAGGCCTTTAGAGAACGTTATGAGATAGAGAACGTGTGTGTGTGTGTGTGACACAGCTGGCCCTCAATGGAGAAGAGACACGAGGTTGTCTGATGTGAAGAAATCAAGGAGGAAGTGAAAGGGGACTGGCCTTGGAAAAAGAGAATTAAAAAGTGTCCTATTGCACATGCAAAATAAGCTCATTAATGATTTAAGGTGGTTTGTACAGATAAATAAAAATGTGCTTTCATGGCTCTCTGCTAGCTTTATCAGGTTATGCAACGCAATGCATTCATTCAACAATACACAAATCTTTCAATATGTAACAAAGTTTATGCAACAGCCTGTGTAAGAAAGTGTGGTAGGCTCATACATGCTCATAAAAAGCCATGAAGCATTATATGTACAGAGTTAAGTGCAAGCAAACATTCTGTACACAAGTTTGGCATTTGAAATTAAACTGGACTTATACAAGCTCTTCCCTGCTAATATAATAATAATGTAAATGTCGTGCAAATCCTTTTTACAAGCAAACTGTATCCTCTCCGGTGTGATTTACGAGGCAGTAGACAGGTACATGATCTCCTCTCGTGATGACCATGACTGCCTAGTCCTGTTGATAATCTTAGCCAAATTTCTCTTATGGTGCTGGGTGTTTAAGACTCCCTCCCCCCCTCTCCTCTCTCTCTCCTCTTCAATCTCAGGAGGCTGAAGAAATTTGGCTTGGCTCCTAAAACCCTCACACATTTTTACAGATGCACAATTGAGAGCATCCTGTCAGGCTGTATCACCGCCTGGTACGGCAACTGCACTGCCCGTAACCGCAGTGCTCTGTAGAGGGTGGTGCGGTCTGCCCAATGCATCACCGGGGGCAAACTATCTGCCCACCAGGACACCTACAGCACCCAATGTCTCAGGAAGGGCAAAAATATCATCAAGGACATCAAACACCCGAGCCACAGCCTGTTCACCCCGCTATCAACCAGATGGCGAGGTCAGTACAGGTGTATCAAAGCTGGGACCGAGAGACTGAAAAACAACGTATCTTAAGGCCATCAGACTGTTAAATAGCCATCACTAGCCGGCTTCCACCCGGTTACGCAACCCTGCACCTTAGACTGCTGCACTATATAGATAGACTTGGAATCACTGGCCACTTTAATAATTGAACACTAGTCACTTTAATGATGTTTACAAACTGCTTTACTCATCTCATATGCATATACCGTATTCTATTCTACTGTATTTTAGTCAATGCCACTCCGACATTGCTTAATCTAATATGCATATATTTCTCATTTCCAAATCAAATCAATTTATATAGCCCTTCTTACATCAGCTGATTTATCAAAGTGCTGTACAGAAACCCAGCCTAAAACCCCAAACAGCAAGCAATGCAGGCGTAGAAGCACGTGGCTAGGAAAAACTCCCTAGAAAGGCCAAAACCTAGGAAGAAACCTAGAGAGGAACCAGGCTATGAGGGGTGGCCAGTCCTCTTCTGGCTGTGCCGGGTGGAGATTATAACAGAACATGGCCAAGATGTTCAAATGTTCATAAACGACCAGCATGGTTAAATAATAATAATCACAGTAGTTGTCGAGGGTGCAACAAGTCAGCACCTCAGGAGTAAATGTCAGTTGGCTTTTCACAGCCGATCATTGAGAGTATCTCTACTGCTCCTGCTGTCTCTAGAGAGTTGAAAACAGCAGGTCTGAGACAGGTAGCATGTCCGGTGAACGGGTCAGGGTTCCATAGACGCAGGCAGAACAGTTGAAACTGGAGCAGCAGCATGGCCAGGTGGACTGGGGACAGCAAGGAGTCATCATGCCAGGTAGTCCTGAGGCATGGTCCTAGGGCTCAGGTCCTCCGAGAGAGAGAAATAAAGAGAGAAAGAGAGAATTAGAGAGAGCATACTTAAATTCACACAGGACACTGGATAAGACAGGAGAAATACTCCAGATATAACAGACTGACCCTAGCCCCCGACACATAAACTACTGTAGCATAAATACTGGAGGCTGAGACAGGAGGGGTCAGGAGACACTGTGGCCCCATCCGATGATATCCCCAGACAGGGCCAAACAGGCAGGATATAACCCCACCCACTTTGCCAAAGCACAGCCCCCACACCACTAGAGTGATATCTTCAACCACCAACTTACCATCCTGAGACAAGGCTGAGTAAAGCCCACAAAGATCTCCCCCACGGCACAAACCCAAGGGGGGGCGCCAACCCATTTCCATTCTTTTACTTTTAGATGTGTATTGTTGTGAATCATTTTTAGATACTACTGCACTGTTGGAGCTAGGAATACAAGCATTTCGCTAGACCCGCAATGACATCTGCTAAATATGTGTATGTGACCAATGCAATTTGATTTGAGATTACCCAATGAAAGCTATCAGACACCTCCAACACCCAGAACCAAAGCCTATGGATGGAGGTTTCATTTTCACAAAAGAATGCATGGAGGTTTCAACAAAACAAGACAGACAGCAGTTTCACAATCTGTTTTCACAATCAGACCGTAGAAAGTTGCTGGTAGTTGTTTTCCAGTTTCATAAAAAAGCCTTTCTGCAGTGCTAGTGAACTTTGAGTCACCAGACAAACCGACCCTGTCACTTTGGGTCATGGGGAGCACGTGAGTGAGAAAGAAAGAGAGAGAGAGACTGACAGACAGAGGTCTCAAAACCTTTCACGTGTCTTTCAGTAGCCTAACACGTGGTTGGTTTACGGATGTGCAGACTTCCCTTTCAGATTCTATTCACCTTCTGGAAAGTGTTACTTTGAATTGCATGTTATTTCCTGAATAATTTCACTTCAATGTTTCTGTAATAGATACAGCTTTACTTTCAAAATCAATTTTCGTCCATTAGAATCAAGCCTACTGTTGAATGTGTCACTTGGATTAGAGGTATTTCAGGAGATACTGTAAGTTCACTTAGTGCAAGATTACAATAACTTTAGTTGCTCTCTGTAGTTGCTCTCTGCTTTATATGGTGCAGCAACACATCACAAAGACTAGCTAGGATTTCAACATCAGCGTTAAAATATTTATGTCAGCGGAAACTAAGTGTGTAAGAGCAAGGCTGAAACCAGAGGGATTTATGCTCAGATCAGAGGAATAGAGGATCCCCTTCACCATGTCAGTCTTATCCCCTATGATACCCGCCCGGCCCACATGCAGCACACACACACATTCACATGTACTGCACAGCATACATGACCCTGTTTCAAATGACTTTCCTACTTAAAGTCAGAGAGAGAGAGAATGAGAAAGAGAGCAAGAGAGAACGCCTATGGGGGTCGGAGACCTAGATTTATTTTCTCCTGGGCTCTCAGTCAGAGAAGGATATTACTTACAGAGCAAATCTCAGCTTAAAGATGTAAGACTGAAACACTAGGTTGTTTCTTTATGTACCTGGAATAAAAGGAGGAACTATACACACCAACAGGAAATCATCTGGCTGCATGCCATTGTCAAATATTTTCTCGTTTATTTCCTCTGCCTACTGTACTCCTTTCTGCCACACTCTTCACGTTGACAACACTGTGGTGTAGTCCGGATGGACTATGATGAGTTGCCAAGCAAATGACGGTACTCAAGCAGTAGTTTTAAACTACATTTAAGTTATAAACAGGAAATTATCTGACTGCATGCCGTACTTCTTTTCATTTTGGTAACTCTATTGTAGGTGTATAAGCTATGCAAATTAGGGCAGTAATTTGAAACGACATAAGGGTATAACTCTTCATGTTTTGGTTCCTGTTGTCAGTTGATGGTGGCCAATGGCTCCAGGGTCTGTGACAACACTTTATGTAAAACTGCCCTTCACGTGTGGGTATCTTATGTGAAGAAGTCGAGAATGCATTTGACTGGCCTAGTTACCAGATCCGTTTGTGCTATAGCTAATGTCTCTACCGTGTGTTGTCATGCCAAACAAGACAATAGACGCACGCTAGAAGAACAATTGGCTATACTACAAACAGATATGACAACTGACCACACTAGTATTTGACATGGTCAAACAACTAATATGCTACACTGCCATGGGATATGATAATGTATGTGTCCCAAACAGCACCCTATTCCATTTATAGTGCACTACTTTTGACCAGGTCCTATAGGGCTCTGACCAAAAGTAGTGCACTATATGGGAATAGGGTGCCATTTGGAACGCATACTGGGGCTATATTTCATATTGCAAAGTATTGCAGAGAGATTTCTGTTCATGTCAGGCTCAACATGCAAACAAAATGCCATCAGAGAGGAGACTAGCGTAATCCTTCCTTTATTAAGATACCCATGCTCACCAGAATGTTTTCTTACTGACTAAACATACAGCAAGCTATGCTATCCATCTCTGCACCAGTGTAATAATGACAACATGCTGTAGTTGGAGAGAGGGTACATAGAGGTAGACAGGGTTGGCTCCGTCTGCCCCTCTCTGTGTCTCTCCTCTGTCGCTCCCTGTACCTCTCTCTTCTCATCCTCTGGTTTATCATCAGTCAGTCCAGGGAATGTGAAGAAGGTGACATATGCACATCCTCCTGTCCAAAAGAAGATTATTCAGACAGTGATGGTATGACTGGACTGGATAAGGGTTTTGGATAAAAGCCGTGCCCCAATAAATATTTCCCGGTGTTAAATATTTGGTGTTTTCACGGATTAAATCTCCACCAAAAGATCTGCATGTAACTGCAGAGTTAGTAGGTGGAGTTGTTGGAACATTTAAATCATTTCAACATTTGAAGTTTGACACGTCAGAATCCAGTTTTTACATACAAATTCATGTATCTGTTATAAAAAGGGTGTGGTGCTTTGCTTGTTGGATCGATTCCCCTGCTTGACACAGACTTTGGTTGGACCACACTTTATGATTCCTGCCACAAGTGCAGTACCTGAGGTTTAGCCTGTATGTACAGTATATGCTTTGTCACAACAACACCTGGTTTCGACCTACATTTGGCCTGTATTTCTCCTGTATCCAAGCATTCAAATACATGCAAAACATGAAACAGGGATCATACCACAACCCACTCAACCCCAGGACCTGAGAAAGAAACAGATCCAGAGATCCATTGGCAAACTTTGCAGACGTTTCCCCTTATTTACCCCATGCGTCCCAGTCTGCCCAGTGTGACAGTAGGAATAAATCACCCTTGTCCAATTTCCTGGACTCTTCCTAATATGGGCGTCAATTAGAGGAAGAGTACTACTGTGGCCGCAGCTTTGCAGCCTACGAACCGGGCTGCACAATGCATTAGCCCACGATGAGCTGTCAAAAAGGATTATTTCAGCTACGCCAGTCAGCAAAAGGGGTGTGTGCCGCTCTACATCTGAGGAGAGAAAGAGAGGGGCGGGAGTGAAAAACAGAGAGAGAGCGAGAGAGAAATAGAGAGGGAGAAAAAAGCTACCCAGATAGAGAGGAGAGAGGGAGAAATAGTGAGAAGAAGAGAAGTGTCCATTTAACACACATAAGAAGGTGGATTTTTCTGGAAGAGCACCGTGCGATGTTGGAACACTCGTCGGAGCTAGCCCTGGTGCAGAGCTTATACGTCAACAGCATGCGCTGTCCCCCCTCTGCCTCCGCCGCCGGTGTCCCCGTCAGGAATGAGGACCTAGGATCTCTGAGGTACATTGTCCTTGGATGTTGGGTTGGCCCCTCATTCAGAATGAATGAATCATTTCTAGCCTGGCTGGCTTTTGTTGTGGTTGGGGCTTTAGCCAGTGTTTCTAATGCTTATTTGTCCCTGTGGTGGTGAATAATGGATATTGTTATAGGACCAATTCATTGTTTTCAGTTGAACTATTCATTCTCATGCCATGGTGGGTTAGGGTAGATTTGAGATGTGTATGTTTTTCACTGAAAGGAAAAGAGACACAAGCTATCTTGTGATCTGGGGGGAAAATATCCGCCCCTGCCCAAAATCCACCCCCTTCAGTCATCTTCACAAACTCGCCTATTGATCCTGTTGATTGAAGTTATAATCAAATCAAATGTGAATAAATACATTTCCCTTCTTATATTATTTGACTCAAAACCAATGTATTGTGAATACACAATACTGATGTATTGGTCCACAGGGATCGGGAAAGTTGCGTCTCCTTGAAATGAAAAGAAGTTGAAGAAATAAATTTAAAATAGGCGTGACTTTCACTCACAATTAGAAGATGAAGAAATGGGTCTCTGTCAGTCTGTCAGTCAGTGATGCAGGGACAGGAATCTACCACTGTATGAAAGAGAGGCCACTGAACAGGACAGTGGTGCGAACAAGTCCATCCATCCAGGCCTTGCCCTAACACCTTCAGACAAAACCAATATAAACTGCAAATCTACTGCAGGGCACAGAAACATTTACATCATCCAATAAGACATTTGCATAAACCAGTATTACCAGCACCAAAAACCTAACTCAAACTAATCTGATAAGGTTAGTGTTAACCAACATAACAGCCAGCCGAGCTATAAAAAAAAATCTGCATTTATTTTCAGATTAGAACATTGAGTCATACACAGATCTTCTCCCACTCCTTCTCCATTTTGAGAGCACCAGCTTCAGTTGGTCGCCATTCTGCAAGTGCGTTCAGAGCTGAGAGAAATGATGTCAGCCAGGCAGATAGGCAGGCAGCAAGTTCATGACGATATATATATATATATATATATACAAACATAGGTGATGTAACATATTTGGGTTGCTCTGTACAGTTGGCATATTTTTCCTTGACCCGCTCCACCATTGGTTAAGAAGGGGTGCAAATCAAATGCTAGATGAATTGATTTGTAGGGGGCAGGGATCGTCCAGATAGTCCCACGTTGCAAAATAATACCACAGAACAGAAAGATGTAAACAAAGAATGGATGGTACGTGTAGAGATTACCATAGGATTACCATAGTAATAATCCGAGAGATTAAACATGTGAGGCTAACGTCAAGAGGCGGCAACCAATAACTAACTATACAACCCATTCCAAGCAACATGCTTCCATTGCAACAATAAAATAGTATTTATTTTTTAATATTACGGCACAATATGTTTTATACTTTCTTCAATAAATAGATGGGTCATTTAGTGTACAATGGGGAACTGTGATGTACTGTAGGCTACCCAATTAATATCTCATATGCCAGACCATATGTAATATTCAGAGACTTACTTGTCTGGTTCCACAAGACTAATAACCACCACAAGACAAAGGTGCTGTCATTTAAAATGGCCAAACAAGGGGTCTGTCATGTCCCTCTTGCAATGTATCTTCTTAGAGAGATTTTCAGACATCTAAAATGATTAAACACAATTATAGCCTAGTCAAAAGCTCACACATACTTTGATGTTGTGTGAGATAGTAGAAATATCAGATTACAGTCCAAATGCGTAACATTTCAACATAATATCTGAACCAAGAGATGCTTTGATAGATGCTTTTTATAGCAGCCCCAGCCCCTAAATCCTAATGGGCGTTCATGGATTGTATGTGCCTGTCTGAATGTAGCCTATACAGTAAAATAGGTCACAGTCATATTGTATGAATTTGGCTGCGCATAACCCTTTGAAACGCTAAAATCAACACAATCTGCACTGTAGTCTCCCTTGAAAATTGCTTTGGATACAAGGATTAACCGGGATTTCACAAACAGGATATTTCTTATCAGTGAGTCTGCAGAAGGAACCTGCAAGTAGGAATTTTGTTGGACGACGTATACCATGCGCATCCCGTATGACTAATAAAACTTGAAATTTGAAACTTGGTGAGACACTCCCAATAATATTTTAGGGGGTTATGAATGTGCAGCTGCTGTGAGTGCTAGAATGAACTATTCCAGTCCAGTTAATTAGGCCGCCAGCCCCTCTCTGCTACGGGTTGTATTCATTAGGGCACAACGTAGCAAAATGTTTAGCAACGGAAAGCGAAAACAAGCGTTTTTTATTAAACAATTCAGCTAGTCCTTCCTTCTCTGTTTCAGTCTGTTTTCTTCCATTTGGTGCCTGCTCTGCTGTGGTACAAACAGTACTTTACAATTGTGATCTGCCCCCCCTCAATGGGGGTTTGTATAGGGAAACCTCGCCCAGCAAGTCGAGTTCAACAAAGAAAGACAGGCTCCCCCTCCCCAAGAAAACAACAGCAATACCACAAAAGGGGAACATGACCTGTGACCCTTATAGAAGCAAGGGTTATGTCCCAAATGGCAAGCTGGACTCTGGCCAAAAGAAGTGCACTATATAGCGAGCCATTTGGGACACATCCAAAAACTCAGGATGACTGGGGAAAAAACTGCATTTTAATGATTTTTTCTTCTTGGCCAATATTCACAAAGAGTCTCAGTGTAGTAGCGCCGATATAGGATGCTTTTGTCTTTTAGATAAAAATGTATATCATTATATGGACAGGGGCGACCTGATCCTAGACCAGCACTCCTACTCTGACAAGCTTTTTGAATACTGGCCCAGATACTAATAGGGTGGGACTCGGATTTGAGTGTCTTAACCAAACATTTTGAGCATTTCATTTGAATTATTGGAGAAGAGTATTATAGAAAGGGGATTTCCTATTACTACTTGACTGGTTCAATAATAGCCAAGTGCTTGAGCTAAGGACTCATGGAATGGGGTTGCCATAGCCTATAATTTTCCTTTCTCTGATAATCTCTTACCTCTCACAAAATGTCCATCTCTTTTGTTAACCCATCCACTCTCTTCAAGGTACAGAAATAGCTGTTTTTGTTTTACAGCTTTTTTGATACATATAAACATCCATCTCTTTTTGTCTGTCTTGGTTCTGTAGTAGTCTAGCCAGGGGATTATTGGGATCGCCTTTTCCTTCGATCAACACCTGTCATATTTCACAAGCATATCGTTTAGGTCAGATTGAGCCATGGGTGGTTAGAGTACCAATACACTTGTGTAAACTGCTGCCTACTTCAAATAGACGGACAATAAATAGTCAAGTAAAGTATGGATTCTATGGACGTGCAAACAAAATAACTGGAACCCCGGCCTAGTCAAATGTTTTACATACTTGACAGGGAATAGAAGTAGTCACGCCCCTCTCTCGCTCTCCCTGCAGTTGACAGCTCGCCTGTAGTTTATTTTTCAATTTGGGGATTGGAGGAGAAATGAGCTGGGGCGTGCAGAAGACGAATGTCAATCGCTTCTGATGATTTAGTATTCGCATTCGGCTGCTTGGAGTAGAAGGTCCCCCCTCCCCGGCTCCGTTTTGTGGTCGCGCAGCAGTTGAATCTCGAAGCCATTACTTTCATTGTTGAAAGACTACGACGTGGTGGGTTGTACTGTAGCTCGTTAACATGACTTCGGCATACAGTGGTCTGGATTTTCTTCCGGATAGGACGGTCGAAAGCCGGTTGATGATGAGCTCGGAAGACACAAAGTAAGTACCAAATGCCTTGTTTTTAGACTCTAATCATAACCGACATGTATTTGTCAACATTTTTGAACGACTTGCAAATAAATGTGTAACGCTCGCACGTGAAGTTGCGTCCAACGCGCCACAAATATCGACGTTTTGAGTAGAAAGCTAAAAGGAGGTACCATAAGCTCGCTAACGTTATACAGTAGTTCACTGAGATGTGTTTACTGCTTAGCTAATGAAATGCTAGTCAAGTGACATTTGCTTCCGGAGTTAAGACGTTCCAGACATTATCGGAGTCGTCATTCTAAAGTTTATACAAGTCGGATTGCTTGTGTGTTTACTGTGCGAGCGGGAGAAACGTGCACACGCGGCAGCCGCCCTTTGTTTTTTTTTTATGCTGCTTGCTTGAGCAGAACAGCAACGGAGTCTTCGGTTCGGGTAGGTCATGACAGAAATTTACTTCAACTAACAATGTTACTACCCATTGCAACGCTTTTGATGGCAAGCATTGTACAACAGTCGCTATGTAATGTAACAGTTTACGTAAATTTTTTTTTGGCGAGGTATTCCTTGCGTTTGTACTCGGCGTGGTTTACGGAGAGGCAGTTTGCTACGTCTTTGTAGCTAGTTTCCCCGTTAACAAATCGATGTCCCGTAATGGAGGTTCGTGTAGGGTGGCTTGCAGAACACGTGGTACATTTTTGAGCAATTTTAATGAAAATCGTGTGACCGCCACATAGATGGTTGGCAAAGGAAGCCAGTCAACACAGGCGTGTTGTTTTCAGAAATGCCCACAGGCTAATTCGGCTTACCATGAGTGGATTTCAACCCACACCCATAGATAGGGTATGAAGCTCAAGGCTCTACGTTGCTAGTCACCGTTAACTCTGAAATCCCTCTAGCCATATCTAGATATGGGCTTGGCTCTGTAGCTAAGTTCCTGAAACATACGGGACATGCATAGCCTACATGGCTACAAACGTAAACCCTTTACAACAAATCCTTTGCCCAGACATTGATTATAAAATGGTCTGATCAATGGATTTGCATTAAAACACGGTGACTGACAAATAATATATGCTTTCCTGTTAGATAAGAACAGACGGGAAGCATTCTCACCCGTTTCCTTTTTCCATGCAAGACGGAATACATTTTTTTTGTTGTAGTGGCAACAAATACGTTTGTCATAATGCTCATGGGAAATCTTTCGACCCCTGACCTGTCCAACTCGCAGCTGTTGTTGGGTGATGGATTTATGCATGTTCATGTGAAGCGAGAGGTTTTACTCCGCCCAAAGTCTGTCCACGAAAATGTATGTATGAAGGTCAATGATCTTGTCGAATACGGTCAACAAAAAATGTAATTGCTAATTTGCTACATGAAGCTTCTTTGATCGAATATTAGTTTCTTAATGGTTAAGTTGTTACGAATGGATTTATATAAGTGGACGCACGTGGCATTAAAGTTGTTTTGGGGTAAATTGCTTTATTTCATAGTTGTGCCCGTTGTCATAGAGATAGCTAGAGGACTCATCATTGATATAACTGTTTTAGCATGAACATTGCCATTGCGGGATCCACCATTTTAAACGTGTCAACTGTGTGGGGATTCCTGAGTTGGAGCAATCAGTGAATGTAGAAGAAAATTGACTACTTTTTAAAATAGGGGTGCGAACATTGGGATCCTTAAAGTTAAGAAAAATCCTGTGTCTCCACAAAATTAAAATCACAGTGCAGTTATCACGAAACGTATTATTTTCCTTGTTATAGCCTAACTAGACGGTATGCTATAAAGGCCTGGGGAAAGTTGTGTAATTGTAAATAAAACCAGAGGAAGAGGCAAACTTTAGGCTACTTTAGTGAATTTGCAAGGCATGCAAGATTCAGATTACCAAGACATGCGCACCATGGTTCTTTCTGCCAGCCCCTTTTTCTTTCTCCCTCGTGCTGGCTTCCCTGGGGGTGTATTCCTAACGGCGATTCTGTTGCAACACGTTTTCGGAGCGGAATGAAAAGGGTAGGGACCTACCTGAATTTGTCCAATAGAACTTGTTTTAGTTGCAAACTGTGTGGACTAATGATTGCTCCTCTGCTCTTTGTCTTCGCTAATGATGAAAGTGTGTGTTGAGTCTTCGGTCTGTTACGAGTAGAAAATACTAGCCTATTCATTGTTGATGGGCCTTGCTTTACTGAAGTTGTGAGACATTTCAAGCCAATAAATTGGAAGATATAGTATTCCATTGCAATAGATACATCGGCTTAGTCTGCCTGGTGGCCTACCTGCCTATACTATGCTGTGCCCCTCACTATCTTCAAAATCAAATTTTATTGGTCACATACGCATGGTTAGCAGATGTTATTGCGAGTATAGCGAAATGCTTGTGCTTCTAGTTCTGACAGTGCAGCAATATCAAACATGTAATCTAACAATTCCACAACGACGACCTAATACACACAAATCTAACTAAAGGAATGGGATAAGAATATATAAACTTAGCAACAACAAAAAACATCCTCTCACTGTTTATTTTCAGCAAACTTAACGTGTAAATATTTGTGCGAACATAAGATTCAACAACTGAGACATAAACTGAACAAGTTCCACAGACATGTGACTAACAGACTTGGAATAATGTGTCCCTGAACAAAGGGAGGGTCAAAATCAAACGTAACAGTCAGTATCTGGTGTGGCCACCAGCTGCATTAAGTACTGCAGTGCATCTCCTCCTCATGGACTGCACCAGATTTGCCAGTTCTTGTTGTGAGATGTTACCCCACTCTTCCACCAAGGCACCTGCAAGTTCCCGGACATTTCTGGGGGGAATGGCCCTCACCCTCCGATTCAACAGGTCCCAAACGTCCTCAAGGGGATTGAGATCCGGGCTCTTCGCTGGCCATGGCAGAACACTGACATTCCTGTCTTGCAGGAAATCATGCACAGAACGAGCAGTGTGGCAATGTCATGCTGGAGGATCATGTCAGGATGAGCCTGCAGGAAGGGTAACACATGAGGGATGAGGATGTCTTCCCTCTAACGCACAGCGTTGAGATTGCCTGCAATGACAATAAGCTCGGTCTGATGATGCTGTGACAGACCGCGACGGACCCTCCACTTCCAAATCGATCCCGCTCCAGAGCACATGCCTCGGTGTAACGCTCATTCCTTCAACGATAAACGTGAATCCGGCCATCGCCCCTGGTGAGACAAAACCGTGACTCATCAGTGAAGAGCACTTTTTGCCAGTCCTGTCTGGTCCAGCGACTGTGGGTTTGTGCCCATAGGTGACGTTGTTGCCGGTGATGTCTGGTTAGGACCTGCCTTACAACAGGCCTACAAGTCCTCAGTCCAGCCTCTCTCAGCCTATTGTGGACAGTCTGAGCACAGATGGAGGGATTGTGCATTCCTGGTGTAACTCTGGCAGTTGTTGTTGCCATCCTGTACCTGTCCTGCAGATGTGATGTTCGGATGTACCGATCCTGTGCAGGTGTTTTTACACGTGGTCTGCCACTGCAAGGACAATGCATGTTCATTAATGGTTTATGGTTCATTGAACAAGTGTTTAAACCCTTTATAATGAAGATTTGTGGAGTTATTTGGATTTTTACAAATTATCTTTGAAAGACAGGGTCCTGAAAAGGGGATGTTTCTTTTTTTGCTGAGTTTACATACAAATGTATAGACGAGCAATGGCAGAGCAATGACAGAGCGGCATAGGGCTTTGCCTTCTTGGGTACAGGAACAATGGTGGCCATCGTGAAGCATGTGGAGACAGCAGACTGGGATAGGGAGAGATTGAATGTGTCCGTTAAGACACCAGCTAGCTGGTCTGCGCATGCTCTGAGTATGCGGCTTGGGATGCTGTCTGGCCCGGCAGCCCTGCAAGGGTTAACATGTTTAAATGTCTTACTCACGTTGGTCACGGAGGAGGGCCCACAGTCCTTGGTAGCGGGCAGTGTCAGTGGCACTGTATTATCCTCCAAGAAGGTGTTCTAGCTTATCCAAAAGCAAGATGTCGGTGTCATTGACGTGGCTGGTTTTCCTTTTGTAGTCCGTGCTGGTCTGTGGACCCTGCCTGATATATGATATCCAATAGTTCTTGCTGGCTGTATGTAATAACACTTTAGATTTTCTGGGCTAACAATGTAAGAAATAATACATAAAAAAATGAAATAATGCATAGTTTCTTAAGGACTAAAAGCGAGGCAGACCTCTCAGTTGGAGCCTATTTGCCAGATGCGAGTGTTTGTGTTCTCGGAAGTACGGAGTTCTGAATTGATTCCTGGCGGAATCAACTCTGGAAAATCGGAAATGGGAGTTGACACCAGGGGAATCGAGGAATAAATGATTGGAGTCGAGAATTTATATTTTGAGTAGACTCTCCACCACTACGTACGTCATCGTCTTAAACAGTTGGAAAAATGGCAGAGAAAGGCAAGCGACAGCAGCAAAGTCCTTTATGGCAATACTTTGAGAAGTTAAATGAGAAGGAAATGCAAACTTTAAGGTGGAATTGTTGTACAGTAATAGTAGTACATGTGCAATGCTTAACCATCCGAAAGGGATGATGCTTCTGCAGGCAGCTGCATTGTGAATTCACATGGAATTTTATGACATTTACTCATTTTAATGGAAAACCGATAAAAAAGTATAAATAAATTGCAGTTTAAATGGGCAATTTGTCACATCTATACTTTAAAATGGAGATGGCCTAAATGTTGCTGCCCATGCTGTCACAGACGCTATAATGGCACATATACAAAGATGAGTCCTCTACCTATCTCTATGGACTGTTGTTCTCATGCATATCTGCCCTCTCATTGGCTAGAATGGCCCCACCAATGGTCCCTCCATCCTGCCTTCCAGGCATTTATATTTCCATTGTTAGAGCGGTCACTTGAATATCTTGTAAATATAATAAACAATCTTTTTGTTAATGTGATTCCAGCATATCACTCACCACTCATCTTAGTTGAGTTCAACAGCAAGTATCCTGTAGCAGCTTCATCCATTTGATATGCATTTCCCACATCACATATTGAAAAGCCAACAGTGAACTTCCTGGTAATAGTATCACCTAGGCTAATATCAGCAAGGGATGATTGACTGAGGGAATATGTGATCATGGCTGTCTGGAAATTGAATTGTGTCTAAAGCCAGGGTGTCAAGCTCATTTTGACCTAGTGGCCGCATTTGGTCTTCAAGAGGTCCGGGGGGCCGCACTGAAAACGGGTTATATTTTCTCGCCATCGAAATTTGCAAAAGATAATTCCAAAAATGATGGATAGGGAACTTTGATACTCCCTGACTGTCTAGCTTTAATTTAGTTGATTATTGTCAAGATGGGCACAATCAAGAAACTGTTTCAATGCATGTCCATTATTTTCCATGGACCATATTTGACACTCCTGGTCTAAAGGCTTGGGGTGGTCTGGGACTGGAAGGATTCCTTGCATTCATCATATCTTTTGACTTTGGACGTGCATGCACACAAAGGTGACCATTTCTACCTGACTAGTGTGCGTGTGTGTGTGTGTTCTGTGATTGATTGAGCCTCTGATAGAAGATAGTGAATATCTGGGCTTAAGTTTGATCCTTTGGCAACGAACACTGAGATGAGGAGTCTCCCAAATGGCACCCTAGTGCACTACTTTTGCCCTGGTACTGCTTTTGCTCAGCACTTCTTCTTTTACCCCATGGGCCCTGGCCAAAAGTAGTGCACTATATAGGGGATAGGGTGCTATTTGAAACGCACACATGGTGTTATCTGGGCTACGCTAAGTGTGATGATGATGATGTGATCCTTTTGTTGTGGACACTGACATGGGTCGGGTGGCTGTCTGATCTGGGCAAAGTGTGGCCTCTTGGCACTGATTCCTGGGGCTGAGAGAGGGCCAGCTGTTCGCATAGTGTGTGGGGATCAAATAAAAAAATTTTGGTCACATGTGCCGAATACAACAGGTGTAGTAGACCTTACAGTGGAATGCTTACTTACGAGCCCCTAACCAACATTGCAGAAAAAAAAATGTATGAACAAGTAATTAAAGAGCAGCAGTAAAATATCAATAAGGAGACCCGAGACTATATACAGGGGGGTACCGGTACAAAGTGCAGGGGCACCGCTTAGTCGAGGTAATTGAGGAAATGTAGGTAGAGTTATTTAAGTGACTATGCATAGATTACAACAACAGAGAGTAGCAGTGGTGTAGAAGCCTATTGGACCTAGACTTGGCTCTCCGGTACCCCTTGCTGTGCGGTAGCAGAGAGAACAGTCTATGACTAGGGTGGCTGGAGTCTTGAACAATTTTTAGGGCCTTCCTCTTACACTGCCTAGTATAGAGGTCCTAGATGACAGGAAACTTTGCCCCAGAATGTACTGGGCCGTACGTACTACCCGCTGTAGTGCCTTGCGGTCGGAGGCCGAGCAGTTGCCATACCAGGCAGTGATGCAACCAGTCATGAGGATGCTCTCGATGGTGCAGCTGTACAACCTTTTGAGGATCTTAGGACCCATGCCAAATCTTTTCAGTCTCCTGAGGGGGAATAGGTTTTATCCTGCCCTCTTCACGACAGTCCAAACACAACAAGACTATGTTAGTTTGTTGGTGATGTGGACACCAAGGAACTTAAAGCTCTCAAACTGCTCCACTACAGCCACGTCGATGAGAAGGGGAATGTGTTCGGTCCTCTTTTTCCTGTAGTCCACAATCATCTCCTGCGTGAGCCATGTAGACCGATGTTGAAGGCTGGGAGGGGCTTGCCACCTGTTCTACCACTTCCTGCTGCTGGTGTGGCAATGTGCCATGGAACTATGTTTAATTAAATAAGAATCTGTTCCCCTCCCTTCAGACACTCTTTCTAGTATGGTTGTCTGGCATTCACAGGGCATATAGCACTGTGGCTCTCATCTTTGACCTTTTGACTTGAGGCTTGTAAGAGAGCTGACAATTTCTCCAACACATGGGACGGATTTAAAATAAGAAACTTGGGTCTGAACTACATACATGGGCCTAGGTCTACATCTTCACTCCTCTCCTTTGCCTCCTACTCTACCAAGTTTGTCCAAGTGTGGTTTGAGGTTGCTACAAAATACTAGGCTCATGTCTACGTCTTTCTTCGCCTCGTCTCCTTTCTTCCTAGTTCCCAAGTTTGGTTTGAGTAGAGGTCGCAACGAACTACATAGGCCTAATGTACGTATCCACCGCTCTCTCATTTTTTCCTCCCCAAGTTGTGTGGTGTGGTTTGAGGCAAACTACATGGGCATTCATCTTCCTCAACCTTCTTTCTCGCAGTTTTGTTCCTCTTCCAAAGCCGCCTCCAAGTTTTGTTTGTGTGGTTTGAGGTCGCAACAAAGTATTCAGTAATTGTAGTCGACTTTCACGCTCAGATGGCCTCACGGCGTGTTTATTTAGCGAAGATCAGATGCATTCACCAGGGTGTTTCTGTAATTGACACAGTGGGATAGCTAGTTATTTACCCATATACAGCACGCCTGGTTGGCTGGTATACTACAGAGCACATGAACAGGATATACAGTGTAATATCAATGTGCATGACTTTAGGCTATATTTTGAAGGCTGAAAGTTTGAAAAAGGTAAGCCACCACGACTGAAACTTTGGGTCAACTTCAGCCAACCAAGGTAAATCCCAAAACCACGTACGGTTGTATGAAGCGTCCCTGTGGCAGTGGCACTTGCTGTAGGCCTTGCTAATAAAAGGTTGAAGATTGCGATGGCATGCATATGCTCTACAACACATGGGATGAGTTAGAAGGGTATACTGTCCAGGTTGAGTGGAATCAGCTTGGTATTGTCACAATACAATCTTTTTTTTTTTTTTTTTTTACTTCGATACCATCACGATACTCGATACCAAAGTGAAAAAGAAGGCATATTAGCCAAAGTCACAGAATGGCACTTGATCCAGACAGACCTTTTGAGTTCAATATCATAACATTTGAATTTTTTGATAAATCAATTATACAATCAATTTGACTTTGGTTTTAAAAAAACCAAATCTAACGACCATAACATAATGTCATAATTTATTTTGTATGTTAAATCTCTAGTCTATTGATAAACTGTATATATAGATCAAGATGTAGCCTAGGCCTATTTACAATACAGGTGAATGAATATTCAATCAGATTGTGTGCATGCATTGAGTTTAGCATTTTCTAGTTGAATTCATGGGTCTATAGATGAAAACCAATCTGTTCCCCTTCCATTTGGGACTTATTGCACCGATCAACGATATTTGCATTGAAGAAGAAATCTCTTTTATAAAAGTGCGCGCGGTCTCTCTTTAAGACCCACGATGTCATTCACACCCACTCAGTTCGAGGCTCGAGCAAAGATTCTCTTGAATAGGAGTGAACAATACGTTTCAACATTTTCACATGCCGTGTTGAATTATTCAATTGTGTTAACTTCTGTGCAGCATGAGTGGTGACGCAGCCCAGACTCCCACTGAGTGCAGTTGTTCCTCAGGACATGCTGGAGCTTGCAAGGAGTAAGTGCAGCGGGCACGGTGCTCTCGCACTATAAGGGGACATCGGCTGCGCTGATACAGATCCTCAATCAGTAGACAACGTGACAAACATTTTGACAGAAGTGCTGAAAGTAATACATTCTAGTACCAAACCGTTTTTCATGTTCTAGTATCCAAAAAGTACCAAAGTTTTGGTATACCGTGCAACACTAAATACGCTGCCAATCCAGGGTTGTGTTCATGATTGGGGAACGCAACGGAAAATTAAATCCGGCTACTAGTGAGTTCCGGCCGCCCAACTACCTGCCTGCTCGATCCCATCCCCTCCTCCCTTCTCCAGACAATCTCTGGAAATATTGTCACGTCCCTCATCAACTCATCCTTGATCACTGGCTGCGTCCCCTCTGACTCCAGAGTCGCTCCCCTCCTCAAGAAACCAACACTCGACCCCTCTGACATCAAACTACATAACCGTATCCCTTCTTTCTGTTCTTTCCAAAGCACTTGAGTTTGCTGTATGGTTATCTCTCTCAGAACGTTCTTATTGACCGTAACTAGTCAGGCTTCGAGACTTGTCACTCAACCGAGACTGATTTCCTCTGTGGCACTTCACTGCCAAAGCGGACTCTCTGTCCTTTGTTCTCATCCATCAGATTGTCCTCTCAGGGCTGGGTGTCTCAGGCTCTGAACAATCTTGGATTGCATCCTGCCTGGCAGGCAGCTACTACCAGGTGACGTGGAGCGGATCTGTGTCTGCACTACGTACTCACTACTGTTGTCCTTCAGGGCTCGGTTCTAGGCACACTTCTCTCTCTACACCGTCACTCGACTCATATCCTCACATGGTCTCTCCTATCATTGATATGCGGATGACACTCAACTACTTTTCTCCTTCCCACCTTCTGACACCCAGATGGCGACACGCATCTCTGCGTGCCTGACAGATATGTTGACCCACCACCTCAAGCTCAACATCAACAAAACGGAGCTTATCTTCCTCTCTGGGAAGGCTTGATTGCTCCAAGACCTCTCCATCACGGTTGACAACTCCACGGTGTCTCCCTCCCAGAGAGCAAAGAAACTTAGCATAACTCTGGACAACACCCTGTCATTCTCTGCAAACTTCAAAGTGGTGACTCGCTTGTGCAGGTTCATGCTCTACAACATCCGTAGAGTACGAGCCTACCTCACACAGGAAGCGGCGTAGTTCCTAATCCGGGCACTTGTCATCTCCCATCTGGGCTACTGCAACACGCTGTTGGCTGGGCTCCCCGCTTGTGCCATCAAACCCCTGTAATTTATCCAGAACACTGCAGCCCGCCTGGTGTTCAACCTTCCCAAGTTCTCCCATGTCACCCTGCGACTCCACTGGCTTCCAGTTGAAGCTCGCATTCACTACAAGACCATGATACTTGCCTATGGAGAAGCAAGAGGAACTGCCCCTCCCTACGTTCAGGCTACGATCAAACCCTACATCCCAACCTGAGAACTTAGCCACCTCTGGTCACCCCTACGGGGGGGCAGCTCCCGCTCAGCCCAGTCAAAGCCCTTCTCTGTCCTGGCACCCCAATGGCGGAATCAGCCTCCCGCTGAAGTTGGACAGCAGAGTCCCTGCCCATCTTCTGAAAACATCTGAAGCTCTACATCTTCAAAGAGTACCCCCCCCCCCCTAAAAAAATTTTTTTTTTAAAGTAATTTGTGTGCTCGCACTTGAAAATGTACTTGCTATGGCTGAGATGTGGTTGTCCCACCTAGCTATTTTAAGATTAATGCACTACGGGATGCACTATGTAAGTCGCTCTGGAGTGTCTGCTAAATGACTAAAATGTCAAACATTTTGCAATGGAAAGTTACAATAAGCATTTAATATTGGACAAGCCGAGGTAGTCTCAGTCCATCCCTGTTTCAGTTTGGTGCCTTATGAACAGGACCCAGATGGAACAAGTGCACACTACAGGGAAAATGACACATTATTGGGACGCAGAACCAGTATACAAGCAGTAACATTCAGGTGGCCGTGTATGTATTAGATGTAAGTAGAAGCCTATGTATTGTTGTCCATTATTTTAATCCATTTATGGTAGGATTAGGGTAAAAAAAAAAAAGTATACAACCATTTTTGTGTGTGTGTATATGAGGGGAGATTGTAAACTGATAGACAATTACAGTTGAAGTCGGAAGTTTACATACACTTAGGTTGGCGTCATATAAAACTCGTTTTTCAACCACTCCACAAATGTCTTGTTAACAAACTATAGTTTTGGCAAGTCGGTTAGGACGTCTACTTTGTGCATGACACAAGTTCCAACAATTGTTTACAGACAGATTATTTCACTGTATCGCATTTCCAGTGGGTCAGAGGTTTACAAACACTAAGTCGACTGGTCCTTTTAAACAGCTTAGAAAATTCCAGAAAATGGAGTCATGGCTTTAGAAGCTTCTGATAGGCTAATTGACATAATTTGAGTCAATTGGGGGTGTACCTGTGGATGTATTTAAAGGCCCACCTTCAAACTCAGTGTCTCTTTGCTTGACAACATGGGAAAATCAAAAGAAATCAGCCAAGACCTCAGAAGAAAAATGGTAGACCTCCAAGTCTGGTTCATCCTTGGGAGCAATTTCTTAATGCCTGAAGGTACCACATTCATCCGTGCAAACAATAGTACACAAGTATAAACACCATGGGACCACGCAGGAATCATACCGCTCAGGAAGGAGACGCGTTCTGTCTCCTAGCGATGAATGTACTTTGGTGTGAAAAGTGCAAATCAATCCCAGAACAACAGCAAAGTACCGTGTGAAGATGCTGGAGGAAAGTATCTATATCCACAGTAAAACAAGTCCTATATCGACATAACCTGAAAGGCCGCTCAGCAAGGAAGAAGCCACTGCTCCAAAACTGCCATTAAAAAAAGCCAGACTATGGTTTGCAACTGCACATGGGGACAAAGATCGTACTTTTTGGAGAAATGTCCTTTGTTCTGATGAAACAAAAATAAAACTGTTTAGCCATAATGACCATCATTATGTTTGGAGGAAAAAGGGGGGGGGGGGGGGCTTGCAAGCTGAAGAACACCATCCCAACCGTGAAGCACGGGGGTGGCGGCATCATGTTGTGGGGGTGCTTTGCTGCAGGTGGGACTGGTGTACTTCACAAAATAGATGGCATCACAAGGTGGGAAATTAGGTGAATATATCGCAGCAACATCTCAAGACATCAGTCAGGAAGCTAAAGCTTGTTCGCAAATGGGTCTTCCAAATGGACAATGACCACAAGCACACTTCCAAAGTTGTGGCAAAATGGCTTAAGGACAACAAAGTCAAGGTATTGGAGTGGCCATCACACAGCCCTGATCTCAATTTTATAGAAGCAAGGAGGCCTACAAACCTGACTCAGTTACACAAGCTCTGTCAGAAGGAATCAGCCCATTCACCCAACGTATTGTGGGAAGCTGGTGGAAGACTACCCGAAATGTTTGACCCAAGTTAAACAATTTATAGGCAATGCTACCAAATACTAATTGAGTGTATGTAAACTTCTGACCCACTAGGAATGTGATGAAAGAAAATAAAAGCTGGAATAAATAATTCTCTTATTCTGACATTTCACATTACTAAAATAAAGTGGTGATCCTAACTGGCCTAAGACAGGGAATTTTTACTAACTGATTTTAAATGTATTAGGCTATGGTGTATGTAAACTTCTGACTTCAATTGTACATTGATACAACCCGCACTATCTGCAATATTAAAACTGATTGAACCATAAAATAAATAGAAAATAACATCCAGGCCAGGTCAGAGAATATGGGCAGCAGCTTTGGATGGGCAGCAGGAGCCAGGAGGGCATGTGGGTTGGCTGGGTAACCTTTCCCTCTTGGACAGAGGCCTAAGTGGAGCGGAAAGCCGCTGTCTAGTTGGTGACTGACCGTCTTAAGACGCATTGGAGGGACGCCATCTCAGCAGAAGACTGTAAACAAGAAATAACTGGACTCGAGTGGGGTTCTGTGACGTTGCTTATTTATTAAGGGCCCCTTTCAAAGAGCAGTCTACTCTGGGTTTAATAACTACCGTAGTAGCTTATTTTCTTTATTTGGTGGGCTTTTCTAAGCCATAAATACTCCAGACTAGAAACCTTTGTTTTATCTGGGTCTGCCTTCAGTGTATCTTGGTCTGTAGTAGCTGGTTGTAACAGGCTGCTAGTCTTTCCATATCCCTGCAACAGTCTTCTTCACCTGATGCTAGATTTGCATTCTACCTCCAGCTAGACTACAGTTGACTTGCTTCAGCCTAAGTCAGGTTCTTATTTGCCTATCTTCATTAATCCATTCACAAGGGTGTCCAATCAAAGGCGCATCTTATGACCAATACGTAAAATAAATTGTCTATAATCCTCGAAGAAACCCATTGGCTCAAACCTCGTGTCGCCTATCTTAATCCGTTCTGAAGTTATTTTAGTTTTTTTTACCTTTGTAGGATGGCCAAAATTTGGGTGACTGGATGGAGGCCAGAGTAAAAAAAAAATGGAAAAGCTGTGCAAGAATTAAGGCTAACTGACAGGCTCACCGTTGAACTTGTCATCTTCTCGAATCCGGAGGACATAAAACAATATAAAAGGTAAAATGGATATTACGTGATATTTTCATCTTTATGCAAAATTCCTGTTCTTTTAAAAATATATTTCTCACAAAATCAAGCATAACTCTGAAATGTCAACAGAGCACTGAGCGTACGGAAAGCTTTTTATTTTCAAAGCCTTTAACATTTAATTCAGTTTGTCATTTGTATTTGGCTTTTTGCGACTTGAAGAAAACAACTTTGCAGATCACCACAACATGCAAAATCCTTAAGATGCTTACTCGACGTGGCACCGCTCTGTCAACAGAGCTCGGTGCTAATCGGATGTGTTCTGTTACAGAATCTTTTTTTAGATGCTGAATGTTAATGATATGTTAGAGAAAGACCCCACTGAACGATTCAAAACATTAAGAAATTATATTTGTCTTGGTAAAATGTGTTTTATAACATAAGTGAAATTTCATCTACTCTGGGCTGAGTGGGTGGACACGCTATGTTCACACCCTGACTCAGCCTAATTTGCATCCCTCCTCATCCATAACCACCGTCACCAGGGACACTCCATATGATTATGGAGCTAATGGGGCGGGTCTTGTCATCAGGCCCTGGCTGCCTCTTGTCAACATGGAGCCCTATTCACATCATGATTGGACACGTCTGTCTTCATCAGGGGAAATGCAACAATGAAAATTAGGCCATATTGTGGCAGAATTGGAGTTAATGCTGGGATGGAAACATCTTAATGGGGCCTTCATCAGAGCACTGATGTACTGATTATGGACAACTGTGATGATCCTCCAGCAGGCAAGCAGCACCTCGTATGGAAATTAGATGAGATATCACAGAGCTGTGTGTGCCCGTAGCCAGGGTGACTCGAGGTGCGGCCTGCCCTGCCTGTGTGATCTGCGCCTAACCGCCACCTCGTATGGAAATTGGTCAGATATTACAGAACATAGGCCAGACAGACTTGCAGACATCACACCAGAAACACATTGCCAATTCCTTGGTGCCTGTTGTCAGGTGCTTTTCTGGAGTGAGAGTGATGTGGAGACTGCTATGCCTGTGTGATCTAACTGCCTCCGCGCCGAGGCTAGAACACACAGCCCTGTGGCGTCTGCATCTCTGGTTGAGTGGTATTTCTATTCTGAGAGAGTAATTATTCATCCACTCTGACAACCAATACCTGGCTGGGCCCTTCCCGCCTGACTTGTCAGGTTAGGAAGAGAATCAGAAGTGAGATGGAGACCCTTTATACACTTGACAGCGGTCTAATGTTAGGGGGTGATAGAGAAGAGCTTTTCTCTGTGTTTGAGAGTGACAAGGCTACATTGCAGTTGGACTGGGAAGAACCACTGATCTACAAATCATCTTGCATCCCAAATCTAACTACTCATGGATCAAGATAAGTGATTTCTGTGCCTTGCCCTGCTCAAACTGATCCCTTCCAACATGTGGTTTTCTCTCTTGGTCATGTCGAAGGAGCACTCAGTGGCATTTTAAATTACTATGGGTTTCTTGAAGAACAAGTATCACTATTCAGGATAGTCTGGTTATACTCTAAAATGTCTGTTTCGCTTGTCTGCCCTTCCTCGGAAATGTTAAGCCCTCGTCCACGACTCCACAATGTAAACTGCGACTTTTCATCCCCAAATAAAACGAGAGCGCAAGAGCCCTGCTGAGGAAAGGAGCATGAACTATAACTAAGTTTGGCCGGTATCCAGATAGTCATACCTGCTAGGCCCCGCCTTATCTCAGCTCACTGGTCACCATCGCAGAACCACGCTCCAGCAGGTATTTGTGGTCATCCACAAAGCCAACACTTCCTTTGGCTGCCTTTCCTTCCAGTTCTCTGCTGCCAATGACTGGAACGAACTGAAAAAAATCACTGAAGCTGGAGACTCATATCTCCCTCACTAGCTTTAAGCACCAGCTGTCAGAGCAGCTCACAGATCACTGCACCTGTACATAGCCCATCTGTAAATAGCCCATCCAACTACCTGATCCCCATACTTTTATTTATTTTGCTCCTTTGCACTCCAGTATCTCTACTTGCACACATCTTCTGCACATCTATCACTCCAGTATTTAATTACTATATTGTAATTATTTTGCCACTATGGCCTATTTATTGCCTTACCTCCCTTATCCTACCTCATTTGCACACACTGTATATTTACTTTCTCTATTGTTTTATTGACTGTATTTGTGTATTTTTGTTTATTCCATGTGTAACTCTGTATTGTTGTTTGTCACACTGCTTTGCTTTATCTTGGCCAGGTCGCAGTTGTAAACAAGAACTTGTTCTCCACTAGCCTACCTGGTTAAATAAAAGTGAAATAAAAAAAATAACGTTCCTATACCATAGGGGATTGATTGTCTCTGCTGTAACGAAGCTTTCTCTTGCAACCTAGCCATTTAGCTAGTAGGTTAGCAAACCAAATGCATAGCTGGAGAGAATTTATTTGGCACATCTTACATAGTCTATGCCACTGCTTAGAACTAAGTGAACTATTATTTTCAATACCAAAAATGTATATTTCAAAATACCCCTTTCTTTACTAACATTGGTAATCTTTCTTTACTACAACTATGAATTGAACCAACACAAAGCAGCACTGGATTATATCACAGGGTGTGGGCCTATGAATGTGTTTTTTTTTTTTTTGAGGTAGATCGTCAAGTGATTCCAACCAAGCTAAGTAAAAGCCATATATTCCAAGTCGAAGGCCATTAATTTAGGATGCATACAGAACCCAACAAACGTGTGACACTTTTGAGAAGGTGGCTGATGACATGTATTCTCGTATATGATATCAGGGGCTCAGTGCTGCCTCGGTGACAGTCTCTATAATGGGAGCAACTAGGAAAAGTGTAGCAGTGCAGCTGATATGCTTCTGCGCTCAGACCACAGCAAATCTCCAGGCATATGGTCCCAGTAAATCATGTTATTTTGTGGGAAGAGCAACAGCAGTTATGCTAATGTCAGCTTGAACCTGTCAGCTGCTCCAGGACCTGTCAGCTGCTCCGAGGTGTCTTGGAGCCAGGTCACTTGCCACATCACAGTGACAGGCCCTCCTGGCCTAACTGACTTTCTCTGGTCTGGGACATAATTATAGATCCACTTCTCCTTAATGCAACCGCGGTGTCAGATTTCAAAAAAACTTTACGGAAAAAAACTATGCAATAATCTGAGTGCGGCGCTCAGACGACAAATCAACCAAAAGAGATATCCGCCATGTTGGAGTCAACAGAAGTCAGAAATAGCAATATAAATATTCACTTACCTTTTGATGATCTTCATCAGAATGCACTCCCAGAAGTCCCAGTTCCACAATAAATGTTTGTTCTGTTCGATAATGTCCCTTTATGTCCAAATTCCTCCTTGTTGTTCGCACGTTCAGTACACAATCTAAACTCACGACGCGCGGGCAGGTCCAGGCAAAAGTTCTGACAAAGTCATATTACAGTCCGTAGAAACATGTCAAGCGAAGTATAGAATCAATCTTTAGGATGTTTTTAACATAAATCTTCAATAATGTAACAACCGGAGAGTTCCTTTGTCTTCAGAAATGCAATGGAACTCAAGCTAACTCACATGAGCGCTCATGACAGACCTTACTCAATCCCCTCTCATTCGCTCCCACCTCACAGTAGAAGCATCAAACAAGGTTCTAAAGACTGACATCTAGTGGAAGCCTTGGGAAGTGCAACATGACCCCATTTCCACTATCTTGGATAAGCAAAGAGTTGAAAAACTACAAACCTCAGATTTTCCACTTCCTGGTTTTATTTTTTCTCAGGTTTTTGCCTGCCATATGAGTTATGTTATACTCACAGACATTATTCAAACCGTTTTAGACACTTCAGAGTGTTTTCTATCCAAATTTACTAATAATATGCATATCCTAGCATCCGGGCCTGAGTAGCAGGCAGTTTACTCTGGGCATGCTTTTCATCCGGACATGAAAATACTGCCCCCTACCCCAAAGAAGTTAACTGCCTTGTTCAGGGGCAGAACGACAGATTTTTACCTTGTCAGCTCGGGGATTGGATTCAATCTTGCAACCTTATGGTTAACTAGTCCAACGCTCTAACCACCTGCCTTACATTGCACTCCACGAGTAGCCTACCTGTTACGCGAATGCAGTAAGAAACCAAGGTAAGTTGCTAGCTAGCATTAAACTTATCTTATAAAAAACAATCAATCAATCCTAATCACTAGTTAACTACACGTGGTTGCTGATATTACCAGTTTCTTGCGTGTCCTGCGTTGCATATAAAATTCGCGAAAAAAGCACTGTCGTTGCTCTAACAATGGAACATCCAATAGTCAAAGGTATATGAAATACAAATGGTATAGAGATAAAGTCCTATAATTCCTATAATAACTACAACCTAAAACTTCTTAACTGGGAATAATGAAGACTCATGTTAAAAGGAACCACCAGCTTTCGTATGTTCTGAGCAAGGAACTTAAACGTTAGCTTTTTTACCTGGCACATATTGCACTTTTACTTCTCCAACACTGTTTTCGCATTATTTAAACCAAATTGAACAGGTTTCGTTATTTATTTGAGACTTAATTTATTTTATTTATGTATTAAGTTAAAATAAGTGTTCATTAAGTATTGTTGTAATTGTTAGAAATTATATGGTTGTAATCATTACATTATATATACATTTTAAAAAATCGTCCGATTGAATCAGTATTGGCTTTTTTTGGTCCTCTAATAATCGGCATCAGAATTGAAAAATCATAATCGGTCGACCTCTAGTTTTGATTGTTAGTGTCTATATACATATCACCAGTAGTACAGTGCCTTGCAAAAGTATTCATCCCCCTTGGCATTTTTCCTATTTTGTTGCATTACAACCTGTAATTTAAATGTATTTTTTTGTGGATTTCATGTAATGGACATACACAAAATAGTCCAAATTGGTGAAATGAAAACAAATACTTGTTTCAGAAAAATGGAAAAGTGGTGCGTGCATATGTATTCACCTCCTTTGCTACGAAGCCCCTAAAATAAGATCTGGTGCAACCAATTACCTTCAGAAATCGCATAATTAGATTGCACACAGGTGGACTTAAATAAAGTGTCACATGATCTCAGTGTATATTTACACCTGTTCTGAAAGGCCCCAGAGTGTGCAACACCACTAAGCGGCACCATGAAGACCAAGGAGCTCTCCAAACAGGTCAGGGACAAAGTTGTGAAGTACAGATCAGGGTTGGGTTATAAAAAAATATCAAACTTTGAACATCCCACGGAGCACCATTATTACAAAATGGAAAGAATATGTCACCACAACAAACCTGCCAAGAGAGGGACACCCACCAAAACTCACGGACCAGGCAAGGAGGGCATTAATCAGAGCGGCAACAAAGAGACCAAAGATAACCCTGAAGGAGCTGCAAAAATCCACAGCGGAGATTGGAGTATCAGTCTATAGGACCACTTTAAGCCATACACTCCGCAGAGCTGGGCTTTACAAAAGAGTGGCCCTTAAAAAGCCATTGCTTAAAAGGAAAAAATAAGGCATGTGAGAGACATTTGGAAGAAGGTGCTCTGGTTAGATGAGACAAATTGAGCTTTTTGGCCATCAAGCAATACGCAATGTCTGGCGCAAACCCTACACCGCTCATCACCCCGAGAACACATCCCCACATTGAAGCATGGTGGTGGCAGCATCATGCTGTGGGGATGTTTTTCCATCGGCAGGGGCTGGGTAACTGGTCAGAATTTAAGGAATGATGGATGGCGCTAAATACAGGGAAATTCTGAGGGAATCCTGTGTTCATCCCAGTCTTCCAGAGATTTGAGACTGGGATGGAGGTTCACCTTCCAGCAGGACAATGACCCTAAGCATACTGCTAAAGCAATACTCGAGTGGTTTAAGGGGAAACATTTAAATGGCCAGATCTCAATCCAACTGATAATCTGTGTTATGAAAGATTGCTGTACACCAATTTAACCCATCCAATTGAACCCAGCCAAGCTTATAGACACATACCCCAAGAGACTTGCAACAATTACAGCTGCAAAAGGTGTCTCTACAAAGTATTGCCTTTGGGGGGTGAATAGTTATGCACGCTCAAGTTTTCATTTTTTTTTTGTCTTATTTCTTGCATCTTCAAAGTGGTAGGCATGTTGTGTAAATCAAATGATAGACCCCCCCCCCCCCCAAAAAATATAAATTTTAATTCCAGGTTGTAAGGCAAAAAAATAGGAAAAATGCCAAGGGGGGTGAATACTTTCGCAAGCCACTGTACATGTCCCATTCATTTCTAATCTTCAAGGTTTGTTTGGTTACTGTAATGTCTGTTAATGCATCCAATATCATTATTCCAGTCTTTTTACCGTTCTCAATGTTGGAGTGGACACATTGTGTAGCTTAGTTTGAGCGCACAACTAAGCTACTCTTGTGGGAAGTTTTGTTTTTATTTATTTAATTCTATTTACGAGATTTGTCAATGTCTTTTGTTTGGAGCACACCTGTTAATGTTGAGTAAGGACGTGCACCTGATTACGCGTAGAAGTAGGCCTAAAGGCTACCTGGCCTGCTTGTAAATGAAGGCATATAAACGTGCCCATTTGGGGATCTAATAGTATTTCTAATTGGCTTAATGTACCACCACTAATGAGCTGTGAAGCTTCTCAAATAATGTTTTCTTCAACACAAACAGCAAGCTAACAAAGTCTGTTTTTACATCTATTGAGAATGACAATTCCAATGTATTTGAGAAATCTTTCCAGCTCTCTCCCTTTCATAACCACTCAGCGTGAAAGGGAAAAATATCATGCTCTAATCCAGTGGAAACATCATAAAATAGGCCTACCTGATTACTCATATCCCCTGTGCAAATAGCCTACAGCTGTAGCGGGAAACAGAGGGCCCAGAATATTTTATATCCTCAAATGGGCAATGTTGCAAGGAGCTTCAGGCAGGACCCAAGTTAATTGTTGATAAAATGTTTCAAGTTCGTTGCAGACAGGCCATGCGTAGCCAATGTGATTTTATAGGATATTTATTTTCATCAGGATATTTTTTACCTGCAGGCTGTAATGTTTTATTTGTTTGCTATTTTTACATAGATGGCAATAGAAGTTACTTTTTAGGTTTATCATTTTCATTATAGATTTGGATAGCATTTTGATTAACTACACGACAATGATTTTGAGATATGGAGAAGTTATTATAAATGAAATGAAACTGTTCTGCAAAAATAAATTTGCATTCCACGTGAAAGTTGTCTGATTCCTCGTGTAGCCTATTACAGGCAACTTCAGGAGCGTAACGGCAGAAACTTATGAAAGCCAGTAGGAGCTCTCTCACTCACACACATTTAGAAATAATATGGAAAAATACACTTTTTAAAATTTCAACCAATCGGTTGGTCAAAGAACAGACTACTTTCGGTCGACCAAGTTTTTTGTTTTAGTCAGGGACCGACCTAATTATGTGACAGGCAGCTGTGTCTGAGATTGTAGATGTATGAGAAGGCAGGCAAAATGGTGTCAGAAAGGCTGCCTGGATCTGGCAACTAGATAAATGGTGTCACACACCACAATGCCCGTTGCGGTGGTTTAGTGAGACGTAGCATTGGATGGGAGGATTACAAAGCGTCCCTCTGACTCACCACAGACCCATTGTTACTGTATAGGGGATCTATCTGTGAATAGTGTTCTCTCCAGCATCCGAACAATATGCAATTGTTTCCGCTGTTGCTGCGCTCGGGATAGCATAGAGAGAATTCATAGATTGGGCACCATCACAGTAGGATTACTGTAAAATGGGGTTAGTCTATTCTAGTGATTGTATTTCTAAGTGCTGATGGTGGAAGCTGGTAGGTTACTCCCTGTTCCATCGCCAAGCTAGACCAGCGCCTGAGGGAGATGGTGATGGGCTACAATCCTCTCTGCTAACTCCCAGCGTTTTAGAGAGGTGTTAAGAGGGTCAAACATTTTGCAACAACAATAGAAAGGGAGCTTTTCTTATTGGACAATTTCAGATAGTACAGTACCTCCCTGCTTCACTGTGTTTTGGACTACTATCTTCTGTTTAGTGCGGACTGACCACTACACCGCTGTGCCGAGGCCTTGCTGCTGAGTGGATCCTGTACAGATATCTGTCGGGGTTGTTGGTGAGGGGCAGTGAAGTCGCCCCTTCGCTTTGTGAGTGTCTTTAAATTGTCGTTTGGATGTATTGGCTCCAGTAGGAAAGTTTTTTTTCTTTCTTTTTTTCTTCCATTTTCCCCCTGAAAGAAGAGTTCTTTGTGAAGTGTGTTGGATCTGGGTCTTTTTAAGAGTTGGCTTTCCAGAGGACCGACAGTGAGAAGTCAGAATGTCGTTTAGGTCGTCCCTTGGTGTCTCGGCCGAGCGTTTGGGCTCTATGTGTAAGAGATGGATGGCTCGTGTCCAAAGGTCTGTATATTTGTAACTCTCTGTCCCTTTTATTTAACCTAGTCACCCTGGCACACACCCTGTTTCTTTGTCTCCCTCAGTCCCTCTGCTTACTATCTCATTAACTAATCGCCAGGTGTGTGTGCCAGTCGCCAGCTTTCTCACACCAGGAGTCCCTTGGGTCCTCAATTGGATGTACACACACACACACACACACACACACACACACACACAGAGCTGGCCGGTGGACCTTATTTTACTATATACACCGGTATTGATGCACGGTTGTTATTTTTATGTTTGGTTTGTTGAATGTGATACGCCGTGTGTAACGTACTAGAGGTCGACAATTATGATTTTTCAACGCCGATAGCGATTATTGGAGGACCAAATAAAGCCGATACCGATTAATCGACCGTTTTATTTTTATATATATTTGTAATAATGACAATTAAACAATACTGAATGAACACTTTTATTTTAATTTAATACATCAATAAAATCAATTTAGTCTCAAACAAATAATGAAACATTTTCAATTTAGTTTAAATAATGCAAAAACAAAGTGTTGGAGAAAGTAAAAGTGCAATATGTGCCATGTAAAAAGGCTAACGTTTAAGTTCCTTGCTCAGAACATGAGAACATATGAAAGCTGGTGGTTCCTTTTTAACATGAGTCTTCAATATTCCCAGGTAAGGAGTTTTAGGTTGTAGTTATTATAGGACTATTTCTCTATATACGATTTGTATTTCATATACCTTTGACTATTGGATGTTCTTATAGGCACTTTAATATTGCAAGCCTAATCTCGGGAGTTGATAGGCTTGAAGTCATAAACAGCTCAATGCTTGAAGCACAACAAAGAGCTGCAGGAAAGTGCTGTTTGAATGAATGCTTATGAGCCTGTTGCTGCCTACCACCGCCCAGTCAGACTGCTCTATCAAATATCAAATCATAGACTTAATTATAATAACATACAGAAATACGAGCCTTAGATCATTAATATGGTCAAATCCGGAAACGATCATTTCGATAACAAAACGTTTATTCTTTCAGTGAAATACGGAACCGTTCCGTATTTTACCTAACAGGTGGCATCCATCCCTAAGTCTAAATATTGCTGTAAGATTGCACAACCTTCAATCTTATGTCATATTTATGTACAATTCTGGCAACTTAATTAATTACGGTCTTTGTTATGAAGAAATGGTCTTCACACAGTTCGCAACGAGCCATGCGGACCAAACTGCTGCAAATACCCTGACTCTGCTTGCACAGAACGCAAGAGAAGTGACACAATTTCCCTAGTTAAAATAAATTAATGTTAGCAGGCAATATTAACTAAATATGCAGGTTTAAAAATATATAGTTGTGTATTGATTAAGAAAGGCATTGATGTTCATGGTTAGGTACACATTGGTGCAACGACAGTGCTTTTTTCACGAATGTGCTTGTTAAATCTAATAGGCTGTGATTCGATGGTAAATTAACAGGCACCGCATCGATTATATGCAACGCAGGACAAGCTAGATAAACTAGTAATATCATCAACCGTGTGTAGTTAACTAGTGATTATGTTAAGATTGTATTTTATAAGATACGTTTAATGCTAGCTAGCAACTTACCGTGGCTCCTTGCTGCACTTGCGTAACAGGTAGTCAGCCTGCCACGTAGTCTCCTCGGAGTGCAATGTAATTGGCCATAATCGGTGTCCAAAAATACCGATTGTTATGAGAACTTGAAATCGGCCCTAATTAATTGGCCATTCCAATTAATCGGTCAACCTCTATAACGAACATTTTCATAGTTTTCTCCGCTACTTCAGTCAGCTCTCTCTCCATGCCACCTTCCAGACAGACCTAGCCACGCCCCGTCACGCAAGGATCGCGTTTGTTGTTGCTCGACCACGATACACTTGTGTTCATTCTGCATTGTCATGCAACAATGTTGATGATGACAATGCTTTTTCTGCTTTGCTTCTTAATATAAATCCACAAGTGTTCTATTATTACACTATTTGTTTTTCTTATCTGCAACCTGCTAGTTTGTCTTTTCTTAGCAAGTTTTGGCTAAATCGTGTTAGACACTAATGCTAATCGCTAGCTAATAAATGTACTGAGTCAGAGCAAACGTAGCTAGCTATACAGCCTGATACCAATTATGGTGTAGACCTAAACCAACATGTTGTTTGTGCAACAGTATATTCTAAATCAAAGAGGAATAGATGAGGCATGAATATGTTGGCTACATGAAGTACCTAAAGAGAAAACATTTAATGTAGCCAAAGATTATAGGGTCCCCTAGGAAACACTGACCAACACTTTGGGGTGGCAGGTAGCCTGGAGGGCCAATAAAAGTTGCTGGATCGAATCCTCGAGCTGACAAGGTAAAAATTTGTTCTGCCCCTGAGCAAGGCACTGTTCCCCGGGCACCGAGGATGTCGATTTAAGGCAGCCCTCCTCCGCACCTCTCCGATTCAGAGGGGTTAGGTTGAATGCAGAAGACACATTTCAGTTGAATGCATTGTTGTACAACTGACTAGGTATTCCCCTTTTTCCTTTGGTACCTACCCTGTCAAAATAACCCCTCTGTGGCATTCATTGTCAAACAACACTGTATTCAAAGTGCCCACTCTTATAGAGAATTTGAATAATCATTCTATTTCCATGATTCCAACAGTTCGCCCAAGTGTTTTGCTCTAAATCGCAATTGCAACATTTGGTTAAAAATATGGCCTAGATTTTTTTTTGCCCATATCGTGCAGCCATACTTGGCAGTGTAGAAAGGATCTCAAATGAGTGCAGGAAATGCTGAAATGTATGAAAGTGTAGACATTTTTTTTGGGGGGGGGGGGGGCGCAGTTTGAACATTATAAAACAATTAATCAGAATGGAAATCACTTGTGTATGTTTTTCCACCTTTGGGTCACATGCTACTCCTAAAGCAAATTTAGAAATGTTATTATTCAAAAAAATTCTATACCGTGATATATTTTGGCTATATATTGCCCAGCCCTAACACGCACACACACATAAAAGTGATCCTTTGGCCCGCTTTGGCACAGTCTTTTGTTTGCTTGTGCAATGTGAGTGAATAATACCTTCCCTGTACCTAGTAGACTAGTAGGACCAGTCTCACAGCTAACATCCCTCCCAGCTAAATGTGGGGCCAGAGTCGTGGCGTACTGGCCCCTCCCAGCCTGGCTCAGTCGGGGGTGTGGGGGGGGGGGGGGGGGGGTGTTTGTGTGTATGGTCAGCACTTGTAAGAGGCTGCCCCTTCAGCCTCCTAGCCTAACTCAGTGGGGGCATGTGCTGACAAAGGCTTCTAGTGTGTAGTGGTCTAAGGCAGTGGGCACAGTGTGATACTTACGCTATGCTGCCTGTCTGGTCTGGCCTGCTGCATATTTGCTTTTCTGGCTCAGTGGGGGTCTGAGAGAGGCTTCTGATGGTCTGTGTGGTAGAATCTGTGGTACGTTGCCTGGCCTCAGTGGTCTGGCCTGCGGACACTCCATCAGTCCCTTTAAGGCTGGCCCTAACTTAATCACCCTGAGAATGTTGATCCCCTCTCAGGGCCTGGCCATGCAGCATGGCACTGAGGGAGAGAGAGAGAGCTCTGGGTGTGGCTCTTGTGTTACTGTCTCTCTAAATTGTTTGTTTTAAAACAGAGGCAGTCAAAGTACTATTGCATTGTTTGTTGGTGAATTTAGTACAAAAAGACTCACCAGGCACAAAAATCCCCTGAAAGGCTAAAACAAGGATTAAACGTACACACCCAGGGTTTATTCTGGATCAAACATGGGCTTAGGTGGTTGGCGTGGCAAGGAGCACCTTCGGCTTGTTTGAGACCCCATCTTGGCGGTGACTTTAAAAATATATATTTCATCCCGAAAATGTATTCCCCTCCCAAAAATGTTTTATTTTTACGCTGTTTGTACTTTTAGACAGCCTGTCCAAGGATCACAATGGCAAAATACCCTGACTACTGTTGGAACAATACAAACACATCTCATCCTTGTCTAACTAGCCACTGCCTCTCTCCCACTCACATTAATACACCAGGTACTAATCAACTCAAATTTGTGGGAGGAGCCAATGACCTCACTCATTTCACACGGACTGAAAACAGGACACTTTTACAAACACTAGCACATTTAGCCTTGATTCAATGATACAAATGGGGATTGTCCATTAGGGTTGGGCGGTGTCCAGAGTTTCATATTGTCATACCATCCTTCTCGCATGCTGGGATTTACGGTACTACTAGCTTAGTACACGAGGGCACCAAAAAAAAATGCAAAAAAGCACATTGGTCATCTATTACCAGACCAGACTGCTAACAAAATTAGCACAAGTAATAGTGAATTTCCATGGAAGCTGCTAGCTAAATATGCTAACAAGTGCAAACAAAATATACAAATTGCAAAGACAGGGGACACAGCTCATAAAGTTATACATGTAAAGGTATGAGCTACCGAATATAATTGTTGGTGTGTTTTTCACGCAGAACAAAAGATAAAGCACATACGAAATATCTTGCTGCGTTTTGTGAACGCAGATCTAAAATGTTTCTTAATATTTCTGCTCGGCATCAGACTAATCCTGTGCTTCTGTTACACTTCTCCACTCTGAGAAGTCACAAACGGGCATTCTATCAGCAGACAGCGCTCTGACTGACATGTCTAGGGTAAAATGCAAGATTTACTTCTAAGCAAAACATTAGGAAATGTAGCTGGCTACATTCTTTCTATGGTCAACAATAGAAATATGATAGCGATGCATCGTTTTTGCCAAGAAGGCTTTGCTTTTTCATTGTACGCTTACTTATGTTGCTGCCAGCCAAATAGCGTTGCTCTTCTGTTGTCATCTGATAAATGAAGCTATTTTCTACCGAATGTGTTGCATTAATGTATTTTTTTGTGAAGGGAAAACTATAGTTGCATGTCCCTGATCACTCTATTGAAGCAAAACAACACTTGACTTTCAATATAAAACGCGACCTCTATCCATACACTGCTAAACTCATCTGCTCCCGCGTTCTCCCGTTGTGCTATTTGCAAACAAACACGTGACTGGCTGCACTGTTCCTGGGAACTATCGTAAGCTTCATAATGTGAAAAACGCTATCTGCTTTATCTCCTAACGTATTGTACAAGTTGACTGCAGATATTTATTTTAAAAAGTAACTACAAATATTAAAATTTTATTTAAAAACGTAAAATAATTTCAACGGTATTGAAAAACCATCCCGCGGCTATTTCCAAATACCCTGGTATACTTTATATACCAGTGGCGGTTGGTGCCATTTTAAGATTAGGGAGGACCATTTAAAAAATAATAATAAAAAAAAAAAAAAAGCATATTGGATGACTGTTATTCATATTCCATTCACCCAGCTCAATGTAACATTTAATAAGTTTAGGCCACTACATAATACTCACATTTTTCCCTATACCCATCATGAGGTTGCTACAACCTAGCCTACAAATGAAAGTTTACAATGTAGGTGCACAGGTCGGGAGTGAAATTTGAGTAATTAAGGCGACAGACTAACACACATTCAATACCACCTTGCACACTATTGCCTGCATCTAGCTGATCTAGGGTATAATGATTAGTCCAAACAGTTGCAATCGAGAGTTTCTATTGGATACATTTTTCAACAGAATTGGCAGAATCAGTAGAACCCGCGCACACTGTTTACTTTCATTGCAGCCACATACAAACAGTATAACCACTTTGCTCGTTGTATAATTCCTTCTCGCATCTATGAGCTCTCCTCTCACCTTTTCCCTTCGCGTTTGGACTTCAGTGCACAACACAACAGCTGTCTGTGACCAGACGAAAAAACATTTCCAAGCCAAACCTTCATACCATAACCACTAACCACTACACACAGCCTACATCATAGTCACCATATTAGCTAATGTCATAGTCAACATAGCTACTAGAACTATGTGTTAGTAAACCCGCAATAAATGTAATAAAACCAAACGCTTACCTTGACTTGGAAGAGTTCCAGTGTTGGATAGCCATAGCCAGCTACCTAACATAATATCCCTCTCTGTTTGAGCCGGGTGTTTGAGTAGGCTAAACTAGCTAGCTGCATTCTCTCTCGCTTCTCCTTAATTTTTGAAGAAATTAATTTGTTCATAACTGTTCAACTATTGTCGTTCTCTCTCTTGGAGTCAACTACTCAGCACATTTTAATGGACTGCAGTGCTAGCTAGCTGTAGTTTATGCGTTAATTTCTAAATTCTCAGATTTTTGAGATTGGGTGGACAACACGTTAGTTCATGCTGCAAGAGCTCTGATAAGTTCGAGGACGTCCTCCGGAAGTTGTCATAATTACTGTAAGTCTATGGAAGGGTTTGAGAACCATGAGCCTCCCAGGTTTTGTATTGAAGTCAATGTACCCAGAGGAGGATGAAAACTATAGCTGTCCTTGGGCTACACCATGGTACTACCCTAGAGAGAGCTGTTGAGGCTACTGTAGACCTTCATTGCAGAACACTGTGTCATCCGTCAGCCAAGATTGGCTATAGTTGTGTTCTCTAAAATATAAGTAAAAAAACAACTATATGGTACAGGTTTTTGTGAAAAACTGGCCCATCGCTAGGAGATGTTAGTGCCATATTGCAAATGCGTTGCAGAACATTTTCTACCAATACCACGGTGCAACCAGATTTTTGTTTTTTGTACATGTAACTGCCAACACGCTGCTGCTCAACAGTATAGCTTCCTTGCTCACCTGCTCGCACTGAAACTGGTTCTTGCGTCCTCTGTCTTGCAAACACACGTGACCGCCCTCTGGAAACACCTTAGCCAGCTGCGCCATCAAAAAGCTGGCAATAAGAAGGTAGGCCCTGGTACTAAATTATCCTAAACTAAATATTATACTAAGTCCTTCTTCCCTCTCCACCTCTCCCCCACAGCAACGGCAGCAACAGCAGCAAGATGAATGGTTCTATGGAGAACCTGGATACCCCTGACCATGACTCCATCAAGATGTTCGTTGGCCAGATCCCCCGCTCCTGGACGGAAACTGAGCTCAAGGAGCTGTTCGAGCCCTACGGGGCCGTGCACCAGATCAACATCCTCCGAGACCGCACTGCCACACCCCCCCAAAGCAAAGGTAAATCAATTTTCAATGTCTTAAATAAAGCCTGCTCTATAGCAGCAGAAATAACTTGACAATAGCCTAGGCCCTAGAAGCCAAAGAGTAGATGGAAACTGTCACAACTCATACGCTCATGCAAACTCACTTTGTTTCATGACCGCAATAAAGAATAGCCAAGAGGTCACTTCAATACAACACATAGCCTGTGGCTCACCACACACACACACACACACACACATACACACACACACACACACACACACACACACATAGTGCTGTCACTCAATGTCGGTGTTAACAGGTGCAGTAGGCTGTTAGTGTCTGCGCGCTATATTCCTGAGTCTATTACTTTGAACATAATATAAACTTCTGTTATGTTTTCCGAGTTATACCAAATAACAACCTTTCTTACTCCTGTGCATTATGGAAAACATATTTTCTTTCCTCGGGTGGTTAAGAGATGTGTAAAGAAGTGAGAAAGCAAGGGAAAGACGGGAGAAAGGAGTGTTATTTGCCTGCAATTTTCCATTAAGACATCCATCAACGCACTCACTCACACTCAGTGCTCGAGTCGAGCGGTTCTGTTTAGGCTCGCAATTAGCCGAGACAGCCAAGTAGAAGCCTGCAGTTCTGAAAGCTTCTGCGACTGTGTGTGGGGTGCGTGTGCATGCCACGGAAAGTGCCCAGCCCTCTGGAATTAACCACATGTAAATATGGTCTTTGATGTGAAGTGAAAATATGTTTTATGGCGGCCAGGCGTATTCCCATTATTTATTTCACTGTCTCAATCCTGATGTGAGGGATTCAATAAGGATTGAAAGCCTTAATCCTCCAACTGGTGGTTTTGATGTGGATTGTGGAACCCTCTCTTTGATGTTGGTACTTTGTGTCTGGTCTATCTGTCACTGCCAGTGCTCAGAGCTGGGAGGGAGGAAGGGATGAATGGAGGGGGGAGCTAGGCCTAATCTCACAGTTGCAGGCTGTAGAGTTGTCTTTGGAATTTGCTCAGGTATGTTGTTCCCAACTTTGTACCGCTGAGCTGTGGTGATATTACACTGCACTGTTCTAAGCAAGAGCCTGCATTGAAATTGAACCCAACCCCACCCCCCATTGAAATGAGAATTCATCTGCTTATAAGACCTCTGTATAAACTTGTAAGTACATGTATACCCAGGCATCTGTCAAAAACACCAAATTAGTATTCTGTGTACTTAGGCCAGTGTCTCCTGGGTGCTGTTTAATATAGAGTAGGGTTGAGGCGGTATCCAAATTTTCATATCGCCATACTGTCCTTCTCTCATACGGGATATACCCTACTACCGGCTTAGTACACAAGGCGATGCCAAAAACCGCAAAAACAAGCCAATTGGGTGTCTACCTGAATGCTAACAAAATTAGCACAAGTGATAGCTAATTTCAATGTAGGCTGCTAGCTAAGTATGCTAACAAGCGCCAATGAAAATAAATACATTTTAAAGACAGGCAATCCAGCTCATAAAGGTGTGTGTAGGTGCTAACGAATGTCATTTTTGGTGAGTTTGGACATTTACAAGCGAATTTGAATGAGAGACATTGTGTAAATGAACAAAGTTTTGACACATGCTTCTCTGAACGAAGAACAGTACTGGCTCTGGAGCAGCATGTGTAGGCTACACGCTGTGTCTGTGTGGAGTCTGGAGTCGCTAGAGCAACGGGCCTGCCTGCTCTGCTCAAAGAAGAGTGGAGAGGAGAAGACAGACTGACAATGGAGAGGAGGAAAAACACAAGGAAATCAAGATGGTGGCAGCTCTAGAAATAACTAATCCAAAGGGCTGTGACTTCTCAAACACAGCAGAAAGCTAACACTATATGATGCCCAGTCTCCTTATTAATTTAGCCACTTACTTAGATAACTAGCAAGTTAAACTTAGGGGTTAAGTTAATTCAGGTTAATTCAGTAAAATGTTTCTTATTGTAATTTCTGCTCCGCATCAGACTAACAGGCAATCTTATCAGCAGACAAATCAAATACATTTTTATTTGTCACATGTGCCGAATACAGTGAAATGCTTACTTAACCAACAATGCAGTTTTAAGTAAAATACCTTTAAAAAATCTAAATAAGAGATAGAAGAAACTAAGAGCAGCAGTAAAATAACAATAGTGAGGCTATATACAGGGGGTACTGGTAGAGTCAATGTGCGGGGGCACCGGTTAGTCGAGGTAAAAATCAAGCTATGCTTCCTCCATAGAAACAGGACATGTTTGTGCACGACAAATTATACAAGCTACTTTTATGTCTTATAGATTATGCGGCTGTTATCTACATGCATGCTATGGCATCCACACTTAAATCGCTGGATGCTACTTATCATTGCACACTTAGGTTTATTACGGGTGCTAGCTACAGAACTCACCATGGTTTTTATATCAACATGTGGGTTGGACTTTGCTGTCGATGAGACGAGAACAACATGCTCTCGTGTTTGTCTATAAAGCACGTCTGAATAATCTACCTTATTTATCATCACTCACCAACATTAGAATTATAATTCCTAAAACCAGGTCTCAAGCATGGATTACACTTGAGGTCCATGCGATCTCCTGAGAGTTGAGTTAGGATTTCTTATAAGCTACCGGGTTTGTGTCCTGCTCCTTAATTAAAAGCGGCAGCTCTACCCTTTAGCCCAGTGCGGATGTTGCCTGTAAACCATGGCTTCTGGTTGGGGTATGTACGTACAGTCACTGTGGGGTCGACATCCTCGATGCACTTATTGATAAAGCCAGTGACTGATGTGGTGTACTCCTCAATGCCATTGGAAGAATCCCGGGACATGTTCCAGTCTGTGCTAGCGAAACAGTCCTGTAGTTTAGCATCTGCTTCATCTGACCACTTTTTTTTATTGATCTAGTTACTGGTGCTTCCTGCTTTAATTTTTGCATGTAAGCAGGAATCAGGAGGATAGAATTATGGTCATATTTGCCAAACGGAGGGCGAGGGAGAGCTTTGTACGCGTCTCTGGTGGTCTACAGTTGTTTTTTTCTCTCTCTGGTTGCACATTTAACATGCTGGAAGAATTTTGGTAAATTGGATTTTAATTTCCCTTCATTAAAGTCCCCGGCCACTAGGAGCGCCGCCTCTGGATGAGCGTTTCTCTGTTTGCTTATGGTGATATACAGCTTATTGAGTGTAGTCTTAGTGCCAGCATCGATCTGTGGTGGTATGTAGACTAGAGGTCGACCGATTATGATTTTTCAACGCCGATACCGATTAATCGGACAATCTTTTTAAACATTTAAAAGATTTTAAACATTTTTTACTGAATGAACACTTATTTTAACTTAATACATCAATAAAATCAATTTAGCCTCAAATAAATAATGAAACATGTTCAATTTGGATTAAATAATGCAAAAACAAAGTGTTGGAGAAGAAAGTAAAAGCGCAATATGTGCCATGTAAGAAAGCTAACGTTTAAGTTCCGTGCTCAGAACATGAGAACATATGAAAGCTGGTGGTTCTTTTTAACATGAGTCTTCAATATTCCCAGGTAAGAAGTTTTAGGTTGTAGTTATTATAGGAATTATAGGACTATTTCTCTCTTAGACTATTGGATGTTCTTATAGGCACTTTAGTATTGCCAGTGTAACAGTTTAGCTTCCATCCCTCTCCTCGCCGCTACCTGGGCTCGAACCAGGGACACATCGACAACAGCCACCCTCGAAGCAGCGTTACCCATGCAGAGCAAGGGGAACAACTACTCCAAGTCTCAGAGCGAGTGATGTTTGAAACGCTATTAGCGTGCACCCCGCTAACTAGCTAGCCATTTCACATCGGTTACACCAGTCTAATCTCGGGAGTTGATAGGCTTGAAGTCATAAACAGCGCAATGCTTGAAGCATTGCGAAGAGCTGCTGGTAAACGCAGTAAAGTGCTGTTTGAATGAATGCTTACGAGCCTGCAGCTGCCTACCATCGCTCAGTCAGACTGCTCTATCAAATCATAGACTTAATTATAACATAACACACAGAAATACGAGCCGTAGGTCATTAATATGGTCGAATCCGGAAACTATCACCACGAAAACAAAATATTTATTCTTTCAGTGAAATACGGAACCGTTCCGTATTGGTGGCATCCATAAGTCAAAATATTCCTGTTACATTGCACAACCTTCAATGTTATGTCATAATTACGTAAAATTCTGGCAAATTAGTTCGCAATGAGCCAGGCGGCCCAAACTGTTGCATATACCCTGACTCTGTGTGCAATGAACGCAAGAGAAGTGACACAATTTCACCTGGTTAATATTGCTTGCTAACCTGGATTTCTTTTAGCTAAATATGCAGGTTTAAAATTACCGATTTCCGATTGTTATGAAAGCCTGAAATCGGCCCTAATTAATCGGCCATTCCGATTAATCGGTCGACCTCTAATGTAGACAGCTACGAAAAATACAGAAATTCTCTAGGTAGATAGTGTGGTCTACAGCTTGTCATGAGATACTCTACCTCAGACGAGCAAAACCTTAGACTTCCTTTGATATCGTGCACCAGTTGTTTACAAATATACATAGACCTCCCCTTGTCTTACCAGAGGCTGCTGTTCTATCCTGCCAGTACATTGTATAACCCGCCAGCTGTATTTTTATTAATGTCGTCATTCAGCCACGACTCGGTGAAACAAGATATTTCAGTTTAGTGTCCCGTTGGTAGGATATACGTGCTTTTAATTTGTACAATTTATTATCCAGCGACTGTACGTTGGCCAATAGTACCGATGGCAACGGCAGATTAGCCACTCGTCGGCTGATCCTCACAAGGCACCCCGATCTCCTTCCGCGATATCCCTGTCATTCGCAGGAGAAAGAGACTGAAAAGATGAGGGCCTGTTCGGCTGTCTGGAGTAAATCCCTCTAGTCCGACTCATTAAAGTGACATTTTTTGTCCAGTTCAAGGTGAGTAATCGCTGTTCTAATTTCGGTCATAAGAGACGGTAGCAGCAACATTATGTACAAAATAAGTAACAACAATGCGAAAAAAAATTATTAAATAGAACGGTTGGTTAAGAGCACATAAAACGGCAGCCATCTTCTCCGGCTCTCTAACTGATGTGTAACTACTTTTCTCGCTGTAGCCAGCCAACTCTTCTCTGGTAAAATGCTAGATTAACTTTTAAGCAAAACATAAGGAAATGTAGCCGGCTATGATGATGGCCATGCATTGTTTTTGCCAAAAAGACCTTGCTTTTTCTTTGTATGCTCATTAACTTGTGTGGCTGCCAGCCAAATAGTGTTGCACTTCTGTTGTCATCTGATGAAAATGAAGCTATTTTCTGCCGAATGTGTTGCCTTAATGTATTTTCTGTGAAGGAAAACTAGTTGCATGTCCCTGATCACTCTATTGAAGCAAAAAACACTTGACTTTTAAATATAAAACGTGACCTCTGGCAATACACTGCCAGACTCACCTGCTCCCACTTTCTCCCGTTGTGCTATTTACAAACAAACACGTTGCTGGCTCAACTGTTCTGGGGAACTACGGTAAGCGTCATAATGTAAAATAATGTGACCGGCGAAATGATGAACGCAATCTTTATCCCCTAATGTATTGCACAAGTTGACCGCAGGTATTTACTTAAAACGTAACTAACTACCAATATGAAAGCGTGTTGAAAAACCATCCTGTGGCTATTTCCAAAACCCCCGGTATACGGTATATACGAAATACTGCCGAAGCCTAATACAAAGCACATTGTGTGAGTCGATAAAACACCCCTCAATGCCGTTTCCCCCTCCTCTCCGTGTCATCCATCTTGCTTTTGTTTGAATCCTCCTGATTCTGTTGGAATCAATCCATTTAAATCCCCACTTCAATTTAGGTCTGTTTGTTCTAGCCCCTATCTATTTTGAGAACGGTCAAATTTGTAGCGTTGTTTTTTAAATATTTTTAGGTCATGATGACGCCAGGGTATCTGACTGCAGGGTATAAATACATGATAACCAGCATGCTTAGCTCTTAGCCCCATGGTTTATTTAGCCTCTATGCAGCAGGGAGGGGAAGCACAGTGAGAGAGCGGAGGGAAGACGGTGAAAGAGCGAGAAAGATTCATGGTTTATTTAGCGTCAGCAGAGTGCTAGGGGGGGTAGCACTGAACAACTGAGAGGGAGAGAGGGCGACACAGAGGGGAAGGGGGGTGCAACTCTGCAGTGGTAGCAAAGTTTGCGTGGCGGGGGTGGCCAGTGACAAAATGTAGCTGTTGTTAAGATAAGGTCCTGCAATTCTACACATTTTGCCATCTCAGTGACTCAACCATTATAACTAAATCAATGGGAGCCCCATGCCATTTCATTTATGGAATTTTTGATTCTCCCCGTGTCTAGTTTTTGATTTTGGCAATTGTTAGTTCTCAAAGTAGCTAACACAACGTGCCATCGGAACACAGGAGTGATGGTGGCTGATAATGGGCCTCTGTACGCCAATGTAGATATTCCATTAAAAATCAGCCGTTTCCAGCTACAATAGTCATTCACAACATTGACAATGTCTACACTGTGTTTCTGATCAATTTTATGTTATTTTAATGAACAAAACTGTTCCTTTTCTTTCAAAAACAAGGAAATGTCTAAGTGACCCTAAACTTTTGACCGGTAGTGTATATAAATACACACTCACTCACTACCGGTCAAAAGGTTTTAGAACACCTACTCATTCACGGCTTTTTCTTTATTTTGACTATTTTCTACATTGCAGAATAATAGTGGACATCAACTATGAAATAGCACATATGGAATCATGTAGTAACCAAAAAGTGTTAAACAAATCAAAAATATTTTATATTTGAGATTCTTCAAATAGCCATCCTTTGCCTTGACTGCTTTGCACACTCCACCGGTCTAATGTCCATTGATCATGTTTCTTGGCCCAAGCTAGCCTCTTCTTCTTATTGGTGTTCTTTAGTAGTGGTTTCTTTGCAGCAATTAGATCATGAAGGCCTGATACACGCAGTCTCCTCTGAACAGTTGATGTTGAAGTGTCTGTCACATGAACTCTGAAGCATTTATTTGGGCTGCAATTTCTGAGGCTGGTAACTCTAATGAACTTGTCCTCTGCAGCTGAGGTAACTCTGGGTCTTCCTTCCGTGTGGCGGTCCTCATTAGAGGCAGTTTCATCATAGTGCTTGATGGTTTTTGCAACTGCACTTGAAGAAACTTTCAAAGTTATTGAAATGTTCCATGTTGACTGACCTTCATGTCTTGAAGTAATGATGGACTGTTGTTTTTCTTTGCTTATTTGAGCTGTTCTTGCCATAATATGGACTTGGTCTTTTACCAAATAGGGCTATCTTCTGTATACCACCCCTAACATGTCACAACACAATTTATTGGCTCAAACGCATTAAGAAGGAAAGACATTCCAGAAATGAACTTTTAACAAAGAACATCTGTTAATTGAAATGCATTCCAGGTGACTACCTCATGAAGCTGGTTGAGAGAATGGCAAGAGTGTGAAAAACTGTCATCAAGGCAAAGGGTGGCTACTTTGAAGAATCTCAAATATATTATATATTTTAATTTGTGTAACAGTTTTTTGGTTACTACATGATTCCATATGTGGTATTTCATAGATTTGATGTCTTCAATATTATTCTACAATGTAGAAAATAGTAAAAATCAAGAAAAATCCTGGAATGAGTAGGTGTCCAGACTTTTGACTGGTGCTGTATATAAAACATATCTTCATATGCCACCGCTGCTAAATTAATATAGGGGAAACACTGAAGCTGCCTCTTAGAGATGAGAACGGAGCAGCTCGATGCATGTTAGCATATCGCAGCTCCCAGTCGAGGCTTGGGAGAGAGGGGGAGCTCCACTCCACAGTAACATTATAACTCGAGCACACGCGCACGGCACAGCCTGAGAGGGAGTTCTACAGTAAGCAGCAGCAATACAACACTATGTAGGTCAGAGACGCTGCAGTACTCTACTTCCCTGTGTGTGTGTGTGCTCTCCACTTCTGTGTGTGTTTGTGTTCTCTGCCAGCCCAGAGAAACTGACAGGCTGGAACGCCACTGGCGGTCTGCTGGGACTGAAGGATGAGAGTATTTTTTTCCCCTTCTTTTTTTCTCCTCTCTTACCCCTCCCCCATCGCCCTCTCTTGTTCTATTGCTTGCTCTCTCCTCTCCTCCCATTCTTATTGTGTCTGTGGATGTATTGCCTATGTGTGTGTATATGCACACTTATGTAACGGAGAGCCATTCAATAGTATTGTCAGTACAGTGGCTGCCTGCCTCTGAGTAGCCTCACTGTAGCCTTTCTCTGCAACACCTCAGTGACCCTGACAGACAGATAGCCTCTTGGTCTCCTGCTCTGCTCTCTGTGGCAGTACTGTACAGTCACGAGTGTCAACTATGACCCTGATCCATCAGCCCATCTCCTTATCTTGCCCATAGCCTACTCTCACTGTGTGCTGTATAGGCACCTAGCATGCTGTGCAGTATGTGTACTGTATGTACAACAGTTAATAGTGATTCCATTCCTTGTCTTGAAACAGCACTTGTGTTTAATGTTGCGTCACTCTGATTGTTCTGTTATTAAATTCAACCCCCCCTTCTCTCTCTGCAGGATGCTGTTTTGTAACGTTTTATACCAGAAAAGCCGCCCTGGAGGCCCAGAATGCATTGCACAACATAAAGACCTTAACAGGGGTGAGTAAGCAGGAAGTGTGTGTGTGTGTGCCGCCTTTAGCCCCCCATTGCTCCCCTGTGTTGCTGCTGTGGACTGCACTTGGATGGATGTAACCTAATGAGCTCAACTATAGCCACAGCCCACACACACCGTATAGGCACTGCCATGCCATTCCTATCCACAAGAACTGACCTGAACCTTGCTCCCTCTTCTGATGAAGTAATAACCACACAGTCGTGTGCACACCAAGACCCAAACACGGAGAGTCAGGTAAAGGGTGCTTTGCATGAGGGGAACCTAGCTAGCCAACTCACTGAAGCGCAACCAGACACACACACAAACACACACACACACACACACACAGCTACCCAGTCATAAAGTGGAACAAATTATTCATTGTGCTTGTCCTCATGAATCATAGATGCAAAACTACATTTAATATTTAAAAAGGAATACAAAAGGAAAGTGTTTGAAGAATATTGCTCCTAACAATGGAATCTGCTGAGAGCGATGGAGGGAGTGTGAGAAGGAAAGTGAAATCAGGGCGACAGCTGTACAGAGAAACAGAGGGAGTCTTAATTCTAACCTGATTTATTTGATAGAGATTAAAGCTCAGTCAACTGGAACAACTGCAATTGCTTGTTAAAGCTTCGTAAATCTGCCTCCCCTGTCCCCTATGTTACTCTATCTGCTTCCAATCAATTAAATCAATACTAAACTACCTCAGTCGTCAATGAAATCAATAACTCCACTCTGCCGACATTTTCAGTTTCCAATAATCAGGAGAATGACTAAGTGTTGAAGAATTTGTACCTGTGTGATAAGCAAAGGGAGACTGTACTAATTCTACCATTCAGGGTTGGGGTGAATTCCATTTGAGTCCTGAATTGACAAGGAATTGACCCCAGCCCTGAAATGTTCAGTGGCGTGATGATCGAAGTGAGATTAGATAACACATACTGGTACAAACCTAGAGTATAAATAGCACTGTATCTAGTGTCATTAATCAGTTAAACATTTTCGAATCAAGTGCGTGTATTTTGACAGCTGCTCCCTAGCCCTACCACAGCCAGTCATGCTGCTCCTGGCATTGACTGAAGCCCGATGGCTCGTCGGTGGAAAAGCTTGTGTCCCTTTCGGTCGCCAAACCTGGGTTCAAATACTATTTGAACTCATTTCAAATACTCGATCTCTGCTTGGTTGAGTTTGCCCATTGCAATGGAACCAATAGAAAAGTCACACAAGTGCACATCCCAGATCCCGCCTATCTGGCCCTCCAGGCAGGCTAAAGCAAATACGATAAGTGTTTGAATGATTTTTTTTAAAGTAGTATTTGAACCCGGGTAGGTCTGTCGCACGGACTCCCTCCTCCTGTGCCTGCCTCTCTTTGGCAATTGACGCCAGTCCCCATACCGAGAGGGCCATCTGTCTATTTCTTTTAGTTCCCTTCTCTCTGAAAAACAACACATTTCATAACTGCCTCTCCTGTTTGTGTTTTTATCGTGAGCACTCAAATGAGGGAGTAAGATTTCCCATGTTATCATGTCATCATAAAGCATGGTAAACAAACTTGAAGCCAAACTACTTCCATGATATCTTTATTTCAACTGTCTATGTCTCTTGAAAAATAACACCATTACATACAGCCAGCCTCCCCTGTTTTTGTTTTTATAGAAATGGCAAGAATTGAGTAAAATATCTAGTCTTGACACATGACAAATACATTTAACTTGAAACCTTGCCCTCTGCTCATATCCTAATTCCCCTTTGCTTAAAATCTAGCCACTTCACTCCATAGTTTTCTTATTCCCTTTCTGGCTTCTCTGTGCCAATGTGGCAGGTGTAGATGTCTAATCCAAAAAGATTAGCTCTTCAGATCCACTTCTTCCTCTGCGTATTAAGGGATCTAGTGGAAGAGCTAGGGGAAATAAATCGCAGGTGGAAATATGTCATTTGCAGATGGACTGGATTTTCTGCCAACTTCTTGTTGTAGCTCAAGCTGTTGCTCAGATATGGCCCCTCATTTCTGGAACATGTTGGCAATGCTGGACGGTATGGCTAGCATTCCATTCCCAAGTGAAAAATGATCACTTTAAAGACCAGTGGACACTATGCGCCCCAAATGGCACCCTATTCCCTATATATTGCACTACTTTTGACTAAAGGTAGTGCACTATATAGGGTAGTGTTTCATGGTAATCCGGTACCACGTTAATATCATGGTACCAAAACGTCATGACACCAACATTTTTAGAATACCATAGTACCGTTTCATATGATACTACGATTTTTTTTTGACCCTACCGATCTAAAGCGCCCGCAGGTGACTTTATAAACAGTAAATGTTTAGAAAGTCAGTTGCTTAAGCAACCGCAATTAGTCTCGTGTATGCTATGCGCCGGTCCAACGTCCACTTCACTTTCATGCGCGTATCACGTGTGTCAGCTGTGATCAGACAGCCGCAACCCGCTACCAGCCCTCACTCACCTGCTTTTCTCCGTCCGCTCTTACTGCACATATATTCATCCATCACTTTTTAAAATGTAATTTAGTGATGGCGAGTCGGGATAGAGACCCTGATCAGTCTTCTGTTACATTTGCTAAATTGGAGCGGCACGAAGAGCGAGTAAAAGTTGATACATTGTACGTAATTTCATCATTGATAAACCAAGGGCACAGGCCAGTCTGAATATAGGCGTTTGTAAGTTTGTTGTCAGGCAGCAGTGCCAGAGAGGAAAACAGCTTCGCGACAGGCATGCTTACATCTTCACAACAAATACGCCGTTTTGTCTCTAGCTCAAACGGGATAAAGAATATGCCTCTTATAACCGGCGCTACCTCTTTTCTTCCTGTGCGATTTCACACACCTTTTTGTCATTTCACAAACCGGGTTGTTTTAAACTAATCCCGGCATGCTAATTATTGGTTTGATAATGTTACCTAGCTAGCTAACAACCTGGTGGCATTACAATGACAGCCTACTGGGGAACAGTGGGTTAACTTCCTTGTTCAGGGCCAGAATGACAAATGTTTACCGTGTCAGCACGGGGATTCGATCCAGCAACCTTCAGGTTACTGGCCCAACGCTCTAACCACTAGGCTTCCTGCCGCTCTAACCACTAGGCCTAACTATATCAAAAATCTATCTCTTTCTGGTCCACACATTCTGTTTAGTGTCTAATGTTTTTAAAGTTGGGAGTGGGTGGGTGGGAGGGAGGGAGTGGGTGTATGTGTGGGTGGGGGAGAGTGAGAGAGAGAGTGTGTGTTGTAACGGTTTTGACTTGAGGTTATTTCTAGGGGTGCCAGGTAGGTTGAGCCTACCAGAGAAAGCATTGGTTTCTCCTTTTAGTTTGGGAGGGAATGAGTCCCATCTGGTCCGTCAAGTCACACCAATACAAAGGACTTATTAAAAGTAAGGATGGAAATATACTTTTCATAAACCCCTTAAAACATTGGAAAGAACTTCAAACAAGTGTATTCTTTTGCGTGGTTGTATTAACAACATAAATGATCACACACACCCACACTCAACAATATAACAAATCAATGCACTTATGATCATTTAGAAATGTCCTGTACCTCGGGCATAAAAAGAGTCCAGCCCGGTAAATAAGTTCAGTGACTCAAGTGACCTTAGTCACGCAACGTTTGTCTGTAGTGTAGAACCAGTATATTCATACACTCAAAATCACACTTATTTTGCAACACAACTATAAAGCGTATCAAAGATTAACCAAAGAATAATACGTCCTCACAACTACATAAATCACAGTATACATCACCCAAACAAATGAAATACCGTGTACAAAAAGTTGTAGTCAGTCGGTCAGTCAGACAATCCGCCAACAGATCTCCAGCGGAGAAAAGGCCACGAAAACCAACGGAGAGTGGTAGTCCACAGACGCACAGAGTGGATCCAATCCTGGGTAAACTCGCTTTAAGGCTACAAAACACACTGTAAGGCAACAAAACAAACGTAATGGCGAAGCTTCATGAACTGAAGGTAGTACACATCCTCATTCATGTCTCAATCACAACTTCACCTTTGCGCAGCTGATGCTGGCTATTTAATGGGAATTAAAGGGGAAGCGCCCTATTAGAAGGAGAAGCACTGAGACGGTTCAGAAATATTCAGGGCCGTCACACACCCCCTCCCCTGGAAAAAGCCGACCATTGCCCGGGAAGGCACATCTTGGTCGGGGAAACCGAGAAAGGTCTCCTCATCACTTTCCTCTACAAAAATATTCATTACTTTTTGGCGCTCCCGCTCCTCAACTGAGGGGTCACAAGCATTAAGGCGTGAGACTTCTGGGTCTGGGAATCCGAGAAAAGTCTCCTCACTTTCCTCTTCAAAGATATCCAGGACCTTGCGGCGCTCAATCTCCTCCAATTCCTCAGCCGAGGGGTAACAGGCCTTAAGGCGTGAGACATGGACAACGCGCATATCTTCACCTGTGTCCTCTTTCACCACTCGGTAGTTCAAAGGGCCCATCTGCTCCACAATCCTATATGGTCCTTGCCATTTAGGAGCGAGCTTGGCCGAGAAGAATTGTTCAGCTTTCGAGTAAGGATGAGAGCGAAGCCACACCCGATCACGAAGCTGGAACTGCATGTCTCGTCTGTTCTTATCATAATTTCTCTTCTGCTTGAGTCGAGCCTGGATCATGTTCTTCGAGACAAGAGCTCTCAAGTCGTGGAGATGGACTACCTGGTCATAGCAAGCAGCGTCTGGAGTAAGCTGCTGGGGCTGTAGCACCATATCCAAGGGTCCTCGGAGGGGACGACTTAGGTTCAGCTCTGCAGGTGTGACTCCAGTGGACTCTTGCACAGCAGAATTCAGGGCAAATCGAAACTCGTGAAGGTGCTTGTCCCAGTGTTTGTGCTGGGTTCCTACATAGGAAGCAACCATCGTCTTCAAGGTTCGATTTACTCTCTCAGTGAGGTTGGTCTGTGGGTGATAGGCCGTGGTCAACTTCTGTCTCAGGTTCCATCTTTGGCAGGTCTCCTCAAAGAGATCAGAGACAAATTGGGAACCTCGATCAGACAGGATGTAATCAGGCACTCCCCAGCGAGTCAGGATCTCTTTCGTAAGGATGTTAGAGACTGTCCTTGCTGTGGCCTGACGCAGGGCAAAGAGCTCCACCCACTTGGAATAGTAATCAACAAAAACAAGCATGTACACATTCTGATTGGAGCTTCTAGGAAATGGACCCATCAAGTCCACTCCTAACATTTCCCAAGGTCGGGTAACCACCGTTTGCTGCAACTTGCCAGCAGGTTTTCTACCTTCTGGTTTGTACATTTGACAAACCTGGCAGTTTCGGATGTGTGACTTCACATCCATGCTCAGATGTGGCCAGTACAGTAATGCTTGCAAACGTTTGTAGGTTTTGAACCTGCCCAAATGACCAGCTAATGGGTCTTCATGGAAATGTTGAAGCAGTTGAAGGCGTAGAGTTTCAGGTATGTACATTTGGTAGAGTGTTCTGTGAGGTAGTTGTACAACTCGGTAGACTTTGTCTTCAATGATGGTCAGCTTTGTGGTAGGGTTGACCATCTTTTCTCCATCTTCCAGGATAGTCTGGTACAAAGCCTGTACTTCTGGATCATCCTGTTGGGCTTTCCAAATGACCTCATCAGAGATGGGAAAGTCAGTTTTGGGTGAGTCTCGACTGCTAGACAGGACAGTAGCACATGTAAGATGAGGGCCACCATTACCACAAGCAGGAGCTCTGGATAAGGCATCTGGAACAGTGTTGTATTTTCCTTTCCTGTATTCTACTGCAAAGGTGAACTCTTGCAACCGTAGAGCCCATCTGATGAGCCTGGTGCTTGGTTTGTTGGTCTTGAACACCCACACAAGGGAGGAATGGTCAGTGACCACAGTGAAGTGTCTTCCCTCCAGGTAGTACCTCCACTTTTCCAAAGCCCAGACAACTGCAAGGCACTCTTGCTCGGTTGTGGAGTAGTTCCGTTCTGCTCCATTCAATGTCCGACTGGCGAACGCTAACACTTCTTCAGTACCAAGTCCAGTCTGTTGGACTAGGACAGCACCAAGTCCAACATCACTTGCATCAGTGTAAACAACAAAAGGGCAATCAAAGTTGGGATGACCCAAAATGGGAGGTGTGACGAGGTGTCGTTTCAGGGTTTCAAAGGAGTTCTGGCACTCTGCCGTCCATCGGAATTTCGCTCCTTTTCGCTTCAACGCGTTGAGGGGTTCTGCCACCTGGGAGAAGTTCCACACAAACCGATGGTACCATCCAGCCATCCCAAGGAACCGTTGAAGGGCCTTGAGTGTGGTTGGCACAGGGAAGTCTTGTACAGCCTTGGTCTTTTCAGGATCCACATGAATGCCGTCAAAAGACACAATATGGCCAAGGAACTTCAGGGAGGTTTGGCAGAAGTTGCTCTTCTTCATATTCAATGTCAGACCAGCTTCTCTTAGCTTGTCCAACACTGCTTGAAGATCTTGAAAGTGTTGCTCTCTGTTCTGGGAGTAGATAATTATATCGTCCAGGTAGACGAAACAGATCTTCCCTTTGAGCTCCCCTAACACAATCTCCATGAGTCTTTGGAAAGTGGCAGGTGCATTCTTTAATCCAAAAGGCATCACCTTAAAGGAAAACAAGCCCTCAGCACAGACAAAAGCAGTCTTGTCCTTGCTTTCCTGGTCCATCTCAACCTGCCAATAGCCACTATTGAGGTCAAGGGTAGTGAACATAACAGCACCAGACAATGACTCCAGGATCTCGTGGATGGTGGGAAGAGGATAGGCATCAGTCTGGGAAACATTGTTGGTCTTCCTATAGTCCACACAAAATCTAAGACCACCGGTCTTTTTTGGAATGAGGACAACAGGAGCAGCCCAGGGAGAGGAGGAACGTTCTATTATATCTTGTGTCAACATATCATTAATGAGTCCCTTTTGGATTATTAGCGTCGCTGGGGACAAACGATATGGCTTTTGCTTGATCGGCATTTCCTGTGTAAGGAATATTTTGTGCTTCAGGAGTCCGGTGCGTCCTAGCTTTGAAGTACACACATCAGCATTATTCTGCAGCTGTTCCAACAGCCTTAACTCCTCTGGCTGTTCCAGCTGAGCTCTTCTTACAGCCTGTAAAAGGAGATCATCAGAAGGATTACCCAGGGTTAGTGGTACCGGAGCAACGGCAGAGAAGACTGCCACACATCTTTCCAGATCCATTAGCGGATCAGGACTGTCATCCTTTTTCCCAAAGGTGGGAAATTGCAATTTAATGGGCATCGCTCCCACATGACGTCTACTCAAATCACCATGAACAAAAGAGCTAGGAGGGATTGAGGAAGTAGAGGGTGAGGGAGTTATCGGACCATGAAAATGAACACCAGGATGCATGGTGGATTGCATCCTGCAAGGGGTGGCTGCATCATGGCCTTGTCTTGGCTGTTCTGAGGTGCCCGCTTGGCCCTCAGTGGTCTGAACAGAAGTGGACACAAGAGAAGCTCTGTGCAAGGAGTTGTGCCTAATGGAGGCCATGTCAACAGACACATCATCCAACATTTTAACACAATTAGAGAGCGCTGTCTGCAAGTGGTCTACAGTGTTAACCAGGGGAGAAAATACAGAATTGACGTCCTTGAGGACCTCAGTGTGATGATGTTGCAGGCGCCACTGGAGAGTGGCAGTGAGTTGGCTTTGTTGGTAGTCAAACTGCCTGTCCATGGCACCAATAATTTCCTGTCTTCTGTTCTCACTGAGCTCTGTCAGAGTGTGGGTTAGACTACTCAGGGAGTTTCTGAATTCCATGGTGCTCTGTTGTTGCTCTTCACTCAGACATTTGAATTTATGGTGGATTAGAGTTTGGAGATGTTGTTGAGTCTGACGAATATCAAGGATGTCACCTTGAAGTTGTAAGAATACAACCTCTGGAGATAAACCAGACAATGGAGGAAGGTTGGGCGTCAGAGGGAGGGATAACTCAGTACTTCCACACAGATCCATGTCAATAAGTGAGTTACTAGTTAGACCTGTGGCCTGTGGTCCAGACCGAGCATTCAGGTTCCCAGGGCTCTGGCCCAAATCAACTCCTTTATTTCCATTCACATTATGATTTGTATTGTTGGCTTGGTAGTCAGAATGACCCTGTGTATTCCCATTGACAGGTATGATATGGATGAGCACATTTTCTTGGAGTGAATCCATTGTTTTAATTACACACAAAAGATTTGCTTTGGTTAGTTCTCAATGTTGAGGTCCCATCTGGGGTGCCATTTTTTATGTAACGGTTTTGACTTGAGGTTATTTCTAGGGGTGCCAGGTAGGTTGAGCCTACCAGAGAAAGCATTGGTTTCTCCTTTTAGTTTGGGAGGGAATGAGTCCCATCTGGTCCGTCAAGTCACACCAATACAAAGGACTTATTAAAAGTAAGGATGGAAATATACTTTTCATAAACCCCTTAAAACATTGGAAAGAACTTCAAACAAGTGTATTCTTTTGCGTGGTTGTATTAACAACATAAATGATCACACACACCCACACTCAACAATATAACAAATCAATGCACTTATGATCATTTAGAAATGTCCTGTACCTCGGGCATAAAAAGAGTCCAGCCCGGTAAATAAGTTCAGTGACTCAAGTGACCTTAGTCACGCAACGTTTGTCTGTAGTGTAGAACCAGTATATTCATACACTCAAAATCACACTTATTTTGCAACACAACTATAAAGCGTATCAAAGATTAACCAAAGAATAATACGTCCTCACAACTACATAAATCACAGTATACATCACCCAAACAAATGAAATACCGTGTACAAAAAGTTGTAGTCAGTCGGTCAGTCAGACAATCCGCCAACAGATCTCCAGCGGAGAAAAGGCCACGAAAACCAACGGAGAGTGGTAGTCCACAGACGCACAGAGTGGATCCAATCCTGGGTAAACTCGCTTTAAGGCTACAAAACACACTGTAAGGCAACAAAACAAACGTAATGGCGAAGCTTCATGAACTGAAGGTAGTACACATCCTCATTCATGTCTCAATCACAACTTCACCTTTGCGCAGCTGATGCTGGCTATTTAATGGGAATTAAAGGGGAAGCGCCCTATTAGAAGGAGAAGCACTGAGACGGTTCAGAAATATTCAGGGCCGTCACAGTGTGTGTGTGTGTGTCAGATTATGTGTGAGTGTGAAATTTAATGTGTGTGAAATTCAATAAGTGTGAATATTAGTGCCTGTTTTTTTTTGTGTAGCATAGGCGCATAACGTTTAGAAAACGGGAACAAGCGTCCTGGAGATGGGTGAACAGTACGCTATGCCACTGAATTTTTCCCTTCTTGTTATCGCGATACTACTATGTATCGCGATACGTGGCCTGGTATTGTTTCATTAGTAAAATGTTGGTATCATGAAAACACTAATATAGGTGCCATTTGGGATGCAGCCATTAAGAAGCAGGCCAGAAGAGAGAAGCACTGTTAGATTTGATTAGGATCCCCATTAGCCGATGCCAATGGCGACAGCTAGTCTTACTGGGGTCCAGCACATAACAAAAAAGACATCACAGACAAAATACTTTACAATTCACATACATTAACATGTAGGGGGTGTGGGTGGTGGCTGTGTGTGTGCATCTATCAGTTAGACATAAATGTCAATACATGCACACGAAAAGTAGGTCACATGGGGGAGAGGTGTTGTGAGGTGTTGCTTTATTTAAAAAAATAAATAAACCAGGTTTGCTGTTCACTTGCACTATATGAGATGGAAGGGAGTTCCATGCAACCATGGCTCTGTATAGTACTGTGTGTTTTCGGGCTGTCCTTGACCCCAAAAAATCGAGTCCTATGTGTTTTTAATCAAATCAACTATATGCACTGAGCTTGTCTGAGGCTTTAATCTAACTGTTTGATGAAATAATTAAGTCATACAAATGAGTAGAGGGAGTCCGACCGCAATTGATTTGATTGTGGCCCCTGGCTCAGACAAAATGAATAAATAATTATACAAAAGTCACTTGGTGACTGTTTGACTAGCACCCGTTGTGTGTCTCTCCTCCCTGCTGCGGGGACCATCATACATCAACAATGTGTATAGCGCTGTGGGTGGTTGCTAAAGCTGCAACATAATTACAGCCATTTCTGACTGAAAAGTTCTGTTGCCGAAGAGCCTCCATTTGTTTAGGAAAAACATTCCCCAACCCATCAACCTGTGACACATGTATGGTTCGCATGCAAGTGACCAATATGGCCTGACCTATAGCATATCATAATCACATCAGTAAATTGGTTATAACAAACTCTGAACACCGTAACACGTGACAACAAAATGAATGCAGAGGACGCGACAAATCAACTAGAAACGGGGGAATGTTTACTGGTTGCGCAGGAGGTAAAGGGGAAGTCAGATGTGTGCAATAATTTTGACGAGCTGTCGAAAATACTGGAAATACAAGTATTGAGTAAGCGCTGCGTGCATATTCTGTGTGCCAAACACGTGCTGTTAGATTAAATTGTTCCAGACGGTCAGAAATATATTGTGTATCAGAGTGTTAACGTTTTTTTTGTAAAGCTTTTATTACAGCAAAGACTAAAAACGGTCTCGTTGATTCGTGAATGCAATTTCCAAAATGGAACGGTTTATGCTAATTATTCAATGGTCGCTTTATTTTAAAACTAAAATGCTTGATTGCATTTCACATCATGAATGATTCGTATGCTGTGTGATGACATAAACAAATAAGTTATTGATTGATACAGTAGTCTATTTCAATGCGTATATAAGTAAGTTACTGTATTTAGGATGTGCTCTTGGGCCTTAGGTGCTCTTAGATGGTGGTTATACAAGGCTGCTATACTAACCCTATTAATGATTATTATAATAATAATAACAATGAGATCAAGGAAAAAGGAGGGTCGTTATCGTTATTATAAATATAAATTTTCTGACCATTTGGAACAGTGTAAACACTAAATAAATGATTAATAATACCAGGGAGGCTGGTCTAACGAAAATAAAGTCTAACACCTTTATTACAGACGAATTTATGAAATTGTTGCGTGAGGCTCGGTGCTCACGGAATCAGTAGGCTATTAAACACTCCAACAGGCAACAGAAGCAGGATCTGTCTTATTTCTGTAGATATATATGGATGATTTATAAAGCCAGGCACATTTAACAGTTAGGCTATTGATTATAGACGTAATTGAGTTGGTTTCCTCTCGCCTCACTTTTCTTCGACAATTGAGCCAAGGGCTGTTTTCTCTTCTCCTAACTCAGCCGCATTGTTCTCAACACCAATATACTGGTTAACGTTGCTATTATGCACATAGCAGCATGGTCAAGGAAAAGGCACCAATTGAACAGCGCACTGATGCGTTTCAGAACCGTGGACAGCGACCAATATCCAGCTCGGGAGAAAGCTCATTTGTTATAAAAAATATATCATTTTTTTATTTGTTGCAACATTGTTCTTACATAATGTAACCATATACAATTTCAGTAGCACATGTCTTAGACTGATGAACTGTGCCATCCCCACGGCCTCCACAATGGATCAGTCCACTCAGACGGGCGCCAATCAGACTGGTGTTTTGTACACCATGATTTATTTTATTTGCTGCTCGACTAAAGAAATCTCGGTTGACCAACAGTGTCTCAACCAAACAATCGACCAGTCAACTAAATGGGGTAGGCCCTAATATATTACCTTGAATTTGTTCTGGGGAGTGGGGGGTGGGGGGGGGGGGACTTAAATGGATCCTGAAAGATGGGGAGAATCAATAACTGCGATCATATGACTACTGCTCTGGCCCAACCCAAAGAAAGAGGAGAGAATTTGAGCCCAAATACTAGCCAGTGGACATATCCTTTTCTATAGCTCACTATAGTGTGAGGGATAATAGAATCTGAGAGGGGGCGAGCGAATGAGAAAAGATGCTGACAGAGGGGGATGAGGTGGAGGAAGAAGGGTAAGAACGAGCAAGAGAGCAATACTTGTCTAAAAATCCATCCTCACCTCCTTTCCTTCATCTGCACTGATTGGAAAAGGTAACGTGACAGGTGAGACTTGACAGGTGAAAACAATATGGAGTCGAGCTCATTATTAGGGTGGCTTTCACCTTGTCAGTTTCAGATCAGTCAAGGAGAGGAGGCTAGGAGTGTGAACGAAATGCTTAAACAATTGCTAAAGGGCAAGGGAGCAGGAGGGAACAAAAAACACAGCCAAGCACCTGGCCTGTTCATCGTCGCGGAAACTAACGGTTGGTTAGTGTGTGTCATTGTGATGACAGGCCTGATGATAGGTTGATGTTTAACATGTTTCTTCCGTGTTCTCCTCCTTCCAGATGCATCATCCCATCCAGATGAAACCCGCTGACAGCGAGAAAACAAACGGTGAGTGACATCATTGCAGATACGATGTGACACAGGCTAAAATGTGTATAAACAAAACATAGCGGCTGGGCCGGTTGCAGGGAAGGGTTGCGTCCCAAATGGCACCTTATTCCCTTATATCGTGCACTAATTCTGACCCGGGCTGTGGTCAAAAGTAGTGGGCTATATAGGGTGCCATTTGGGTCACAACCTGAGAACAGAACACAGCTACCATGAAGTCCCTGAGGAAGTGAGGAAATTGCACCAAGAAGAATCAAGATTGGGAAAGGAAATAAAAATGGAGACTGTTTCTATATTTTTGTTCCCACACGGTGGCCCAAATGGTACTCGTCTGTTTGTGCTTCCAAGGCATGACAACGACCATAGAAGTTGGCTGTTATGAAACAAACAGATCTGGGACCAGACTGCCGAAACGGTGCTCTGTGCTGTAAATTCAGTATTTCTTGGGAGTATTTCAGGGGTGTCAGGGGTTACTAGGATTTAAAGGAGCTTTATGAAGGAGGGAGGGGGGTGAGAGGAGCGAGAGGAAGGCGGGTACAGAGGGATCTGTTGGGAGGATAAGGGGATGATAAAGCAGTCATCCGTCTGAAGAAAAAGAGATTGGGGAGGAGGGAGAGATGAAGCAGTAAGATAGAGATTTAGAGAAGGAAAAGGGGTGAGCTGACACATTGAGTGAGAGGGTTGCAAGGAGGTGAGAGGAGAGATTGAACTAGCAAAAAAGAGAGGTGGAAGGTTGCATAGCCCATTTTGCTATCGCTGTTTTGCTGTCACTCATTCTTTCCTCTCTTTCTCCATTTCAGCTGTGGAAGACCGAAAGCTCTTCATTGGAATGGTGACAAAGAAATACGGCGAGAACGAGGTCCGGATGATGTTCTCTGCTTTCGGACAGATAGAGGAATGCCGAATTCTCAGAGGACCTGACGGTCTGAGCAGAGGTGGGTTGTGGGTAACGCCGTGTCACTCTGCTCCACGCTCCCGTTATACCAAGTGGTCCTGTGTCAGTGGATCAGTTTGTAAGGGCGTGGCACTAGGAACCAAAGCAAAGGTCTTGGGTTCAATTCCTACAGGGATCATAATACACATAGCAGAAATGTATGTCAAATGTACTGAAAGTCATTTTCGATAAAACGCACCATAGGCCATCCTGTATATATGATGAGATTTGTTAGATAGATATTTTTTGTATTTTACCCTCTTCATCCCCCCCAATTTCGATCTTGTCATCGCTGCAACTACCCAATGGGCTCGGGAGGCGACGGTCGAGTCATGCCTCCTCCAAAACACGACCGGGCAAACCGCGCTCTTAACACCCGCCTGCTTAACCCGGAAGCCAGCCGCACCAATGTGTCGGAGGAAACACTGAGCCTGCAGGCACCCGGCCCGTCACAAGGAGTCGCTAGAGCACGATGAGCCAAGTAAAGCCCCCATGGCCAAACCCTCCCCTAACCCGGACGACGCTGGGCCAATTGTGCGCCGCGCCATAGACAGCTGCGCCACTCGGGAGGCCCAGATTTATGGTAGTGGCTTCCTCTTTAAATGTCGCTATATTGCTTCCACCTATCCAATCTTCTCGGATCACAGTAGTGGGTAGGGAATAGGAGCTAGCGTTTGATTTGAAATTCATCACTAGAGTAGTCCACTGTTATACCCGCCGATAAAAGAACACAGACTTGCCTAGTGCCTGCCTTACTACACTGCTCCCAAACCTTTTATTTCCACCCTTCCCACCATGCCCCTATATTCATATCCTATTCACCCAAAGTTGGCCCCCTCCTCGCTCTCTCTCGCCCCCCCCCCCTTCCAAATCCACCCCGATATGACTCCCCGTGACACACTCACCACCTCCTACATCTCTGCAGCAGAGGGAGGGGGTGCATCAACACTCACAGGGCTCAACTCCGCCTGTAACAATAGTACCAGCCATCTCCATGGCAACCCCATGGCTGCTGGTGTTCTAGGCCGGCCTCAGCTGGCAGGCAACACAGGACACACACAATCAGTACTGCACCGCCCCCACCGTGCTCCACAAAGGATGGAATTATTCCACTGCTCCACCTCTGCCTGCCACAACTTCTATCTGTGCCGCATAAGACGCCATAAAATCGAGTGAGACCGACAAGTGCAATAATAGTATGGATGGGCATGAGTTATCGAGTACGAAGCTCGATCTTTAACCAGGGGGGGAAAAAATACTGTTAAACTATTTGGTGGATGTGCTTTGTAGCGGTTCGTACAAGTGAAATTTTGTCCCAATTTTTTTTATTTTATGTTGTCTTAAAGACTACGTTAATTTGCTTTGACTCTAGTGTTCCATTTGAACATGTGCATTTGCGGGGCACAACAAAAAAGAAACCAAGCCTTAAGGATCACAGTTCTTCTCCCTAAATGTCCTTTCCCCCCTGTGTCTCATTCACTCAATTGCGTTCCGACCGCTCCCTACACATACGCATGCTGAGCGCGCACACAAGCTCCTGTTAGGCCTACGGAATTAAATGCCAATAAAAACGTATCTAACTGATGGGATACAAAAGCTACATTTCTTACCAAATGACGACAGTTTTATCACAAATTCAAATGGACTGGTAGATTGAAGTAGGAAAATGTGTTCCAACAACCGTTGCTGCGGTTTTGGAATAATTGTGTCCTGTCTATTTTCCGCTTAGGCTACTTCGCGAACTGCCATTTAGAATTGGTTAGCCTAGGCCTCTCAAACTCAACACTGGATCTCGATGCCAGTTCCACTGCGTTTCTTTTCATTGTTCCCCTCTAATCAGGGACGGATTTTAGACCTGGAACACCAGGTGCGTGCAATTTAATTCAGGTAGAACAGTAAACCAGCGGGCTCCAGACCTCATAGGGTAAGCGTTGAATAACCCTGGCCTAGGCTATAACCCCTCCTAAACATAGACAGGTTCCACACTGAATATACAAACGCATTAGTTTGATAAAGACGGAGAGCATATTTTCATCAGAATCATTAAGGCTAGTAGGCCTTCTCACCAAACCGATGTCATGGCTGTAATTCATCACCATGCATTGTTCAAGGTGGAATTGTTAATCCTTTTAGACATTTCCAAAGAACAGGCAGAATAAACTAAATTGAACATCTGTATATCGAAAATAAGACAATTTTTGTTTTGTAACGCTGAAAAAAATGGTCTTTCAAGTCGCCAAATTGAGCCCCATTTCAAATAGTCACTATTTCAACTTTTTCCATTTGGATTTTTTTTTTTTTTGTCTGTTACATGTTTGTTTTTTTTACTATAAAATAGGTGACTTGACTGTGGTAAGGGCTCTGGAAATAAGAGCGTCTTGTCTGCTAAATTAACAAAGCAAGGCTATGCCATTACACAGCCATAAGCTTCTACAAGCACGCACCACTGCTAAGGTTACTGACTTTTTGGAGATTGTGTCATATATTAATCAGTTGATATTATGATTTCAATAAATTCGTCTGAAATGTCACTTGCTTTTTTATTGACCGAAATATACACTACATGATCAAAGGTATGTGGACACCTGCTCGTCAAACATCTCCTTCTAAATTATGGGCATTAATATGAAGTTGGTCCCCCCTTTGCTGCTATAACAGCCTCCACTCTTCTGGGAAGGCTTTCCACTAGATGTTGGAACATTTGCTGCGGGGACTTGCTTCCATTCAGCCACAAGAGCATTAGTGAGATCGGGCACTGATGTTGGGTGAATAGGCCTAGTTCGCAATCTGCGTTCCAATTCATCCCAAAGGTGTTCGATGGGGTTGAGGTCAGGGCTCTGTGCAGTCAAGTTCTTCCATACTGATCTCGACAAACCATTTCTGTGAGGAAAGAGCCTTCCCCAAACTTTTGCCTCAAAGTTGGAAGCACTGAATTGTCTAGAAAGTCATTGTATGCTGTAGCGTTAAGATTTCCCTTCACTGGTACTAAGGGGCATAGCACAAACCATGAAAATCAGCCCCAGACCACATTATTATTCATCCACCAAACTTTACAGTTGGCACTATGCATTGGGGCAGATAGCGTTCTCCTGGCACCTTCCAAACCCAGATTCGTCTGTCGGACTGCCAGATGGTGAAGCGTGATTCATCACTCCAGTGACCGCATTTCCCCTGCGCCAGAGTCCAATGGCGGCAAGCTTTACACCTCTCCAGCCGACGCTTGGCATTGCACATGGTGATTTTAGGCTTGTGTGTGCGGCTGGTTGGCCATGGAAACCCATTTCATGAAACTCCCGACGAACAGCTGAAGTTGCTTCCAGAAGCAGTTTTGAACTCGTGGTGGGTGTTGCAACCAAGGTCAGATTGCTACGCATTTCAGCACTCGGAATTCCCGTTCTGTGAGCTTGTGTGGCCTACCACTTTGCGGCTGAACTGCTGTTGCTCCCAGACATTTCCACTTCACAATAACAGCACTTACAGTTGACCCGGGCAACTCTAGCATGGTAGAACATTTAACAAACTGACTTGTTGGAAAGGTGGCATCCTATGACAGTGCCATGTTGAAAGTCACTGAGCTATTCAGTAAGGCCATTCTACTGCCAATGTTTGTCTATGGAGATTGCATGGCCGTGTGCTCGATTTTGTACAACTTTCAGCAACGGGTGGCTGAAATGGCCGAATCCACTCATTTGAAGGGGTGTCCACATACTTTCCATATATAGTGTATTTATAAGGGACAATTATGGTTTGTTCTCTGTAATGGTTATAAATTAGGCATTGTCACGCACTTTTGGCATAAGCTTACAGATAAATGCGCTCATTTCTTTCCAGTGTGTTAAAAAAAATTAAAGTGCAGAAAGAAATCATGCGAGTACTCGAACAGTCAAAATGCCCATCCCTAAGTAAAAGAAGAATATGCTGAGCTCAACTGTCAGTGCCGCGGGTTCACCCTGTAGTCTCTGTCATCATAGTTGTAGCATGTGTTGCTATGTCATTTTAAAAATGAACATTTATCTTTTTGCTAGGAGATCGCCATAATAGCCATTTAGTGTGTGTGTGTGTTTTCTGTAGTTATCTCAATTAGTGTCTCACCCACCCAGTGATCACATCCCCAACTAGCCCAATCCATCCACAGCTTCTCTTGATTGTGGTACAATACGTCAATCAATGTTATGTTTACTGTGCTCATGTGGTTGTTGTTGTTGTTGTTGTTGTGACTGTATTGTTATGTTACTTCCATGTGCTAACCAGTGAGAGCGGTTGTTCTTCTGTGTGCTTGGAGTGCCGTTCATTCTATGTTACTGTAATGTGTTATTTGGGATTTCATAACGACGTGTCCCAAAACCTTTTGTCTTGTTTTGTTTCTTCTTTGTCCCTCCCTCCCTCCTACCCTCCTCTTGTCTGTCCCTCCCTTCCTCCTCCTCTTGTTCCCTCTCCCCTCCCTTACAGGCTGTGCGTTTATCACATTTTCTACCAGGGCTCAGGCCGCGAATGCAATCAAAACCATGCATCACTCTCAGACTATGGAGGTACTGTACCCCTTAGCACCTATTTCTCATCTCTCCCCTCTCCCTCTATGCAGTCTGCTGCCCCCTTGTGGTTTAAGTGCGAATTGAGAATTGTATCTCACAAGGAAACACATGTTTATAGGTTGTCCCAAATCACACTTTATTCCCTTTATAGTGCACTACTTTTGACCTTATCTGTTCAAACAGTGCACTATAAAAAGAATAGGGTGCCATTTGGCAAGCAGACGTCATATCACAGAACATTAGTCATACACCAACGCAAAGCATACTTGGCCAATATTATTAGGGTGTTGAAAGACAAAATTAAACCAGTTCTGGTGTTATACTTTGTATTCCATGTTATAGAGAAGCATCTCATTTTATAAGGATAGGACTGCAATGCAAATTAGGCACTACGGAATACATAATTACAGTAATTTCAGCCCAATAATTTAAAGTAGGCTGGTCCTATTATTAACAAATATTTATGCTTAATGCCTAACTGGGCATTTCTAACAATTTGAAACAATTTATGAAATTAGAATAAACGTGTTATACTACTTCATGCAAATTATATAATTCATATGCTAATTAGTCTGTACGGAAGGGAAAATAATACAGCATGTTAAGCACTTGATTCGGCTGCCCTAGCACCGGGAGTCAAAGTGTTTCCATTTTGAACCATTTCATATGTCTGAAAGAGGAACTCAGCCTACGCGGCAGGCCCACAGAGCATATCAAGTGCATTTATTGGCCTACCGCTGGCCAATCAGATAGATCAGCTCACCGTGTCTACACAGTTTGCGCCAGTTTCCTCGAGCCATTGCCGTAAAACGAAGCCTCGAGCGCAATTGTACTTTTACCCCTTTTTCTCCCCAATTTCGTGATATCCAATTGTCCCATTGATGCAACTCCTGTATGAACTCGGGAGAGGCGAAGGTCGAGAGCCATGCATCCCCCGAAACACAACCCTGCCAAGCCGCACTTCTTCTTGACACTTTGCTTGCTTAACCCGGAAGCCAGCCGCACCAATGTGTCGGAGGAGACGCCTTAAAACTGGCAAAAGATATCAGCTTGCAGGCGCCCAGCCCACCACAAGGAGTCGCTAGAGCGCGATGGGACAAGGACATCCCGGCCGGCCAAACCCACCCCTAACCCGGATGGCGCTGGGCCAATTGTGCGCTGCCTCATGGGTCTCCCGTTCACGGCCGGCTGTGACACATCCTGGGCTGTAGTGACGCCTCAAGCTCTGCGATGCAGTGCCTTAGACCGCTGCGCCACTTGGGAGGCCCGCACAGCAAAGATGATACTGTGATATTTCAAAACTTTTTCAAAACCATGACTAAAGACTCAACAAATACTCAAAAACAGCAGTTATTTTCTGTAAGTTCATGTGTAAGTTGTTATTCAGCACTGTCAACACTTTGTTGAACAGTTTTATAAGCTATAAAATGTGCTTTCTCCATACTTTCACTCACGCTGCAACCTGTACTGCAACTGCAATGGATGAGTATAGCAAAGTGTTCCGATAAGCTTGCATTGTTATTATTTGCAGCTTGTATTTTTTTAATAGAGGAATATTTAACTTTCTCTGGTCACAGGAGTAACAACATGAATTGGTGCTTAAGGCAGAAATAATACAGTGCGACTTAAATCTTCCAGCTGATAGCAAAACTTATCTCCCCTTTTCTCAGAGGAGGGGAGTCTGAGAGGCAGCCTCACTGCTGCTCCCTCCCTCCCTCCCCGCAGACTGACCGTCAGATGCAGGCCATCAGTCCAGTAAAAAATATAAGCAAATTGTTACGCTCACTTGGCTGTGCCTCACAAGTCATATATAACAAATGATCTATTTCCAGTGTGATCATATACCTAACATTGTGAAATATAAATTCTAAATGGTCTGAGAAGAACAACATTGGCAGGGCAATTTAAGCATAGCCAATATGCATTGATAAGGTATTGGGCCTATAGACTACTGCACAAACCTCATTGCTACAGAACTGTTTTTAATAGGTTAATGTTGCATAAGCTTATGTTTTTTTTAAGCCGTGTTAAAAAATATATATATATATATATATATTCAGCAAAAAACAAAACGTCATGTCACTGTCAATTGCGTTTATTTTCAGAAAACTTAACAAGTGTAAATATTTGTATAAACATAAGATTTAACAACTGAGACATAAACTGAACAAGTTCCACAGACATGTGACTAACAGAAATTGAATAATGTGTCCCTGAACAAAGGGGGAGTCAAAATCAAAAGTAACAGTCAGTAGCTGGTGTGGCCACCAGTGCATCTCCTCATGGACTGCACCAGATATGCCCGTTCTTGCTGTGAGATGCTACCCCACTCTTCCACCAAGGCACCTGCAAGTTCCCGGACATTTCTGGGGGGAATGGCCCTAGCCCTCACCCTTAGATCCAAAAGGTCCCAGCCGTGCTCAATGGGATTGAGATCCGGGCTCTTCACTGGCCATGGCAGAACACTGACATTCCTGTCTTGCAGGAAATCACGCACAGAACGAGAACGATTTTCCCCCCCGAGATATGTTTTCATCTCATTTTGTTGTTGCGATAAAAGGCAGTGCATGATGACTTAGTGCACATAAAAATAGATTTTGCGGTTAAATTCCCATGAACCGAATAAAACAATTCAGTTAAATTGGTTTCCAGCACATTTTCAACTCTACTGATGGTTTTCTCACAAAATAATTTTCGTTATATAGCAGTATGCCCATTCTGTTATTGGCAAGTGTGCTCAAGCCAACAGCTCGCAGATATAGTGTGGGTAGAGCCTACATGAGGAGATTATTATGGCCAAAAGAGCGAGATTTTTTTTCATTTGTTAAACGGCAGCCAAGCATCGATCATCATGTCACCAGAATAAGACCCTCAATATTTATTGGAGAGGAGCATCAAGCTAATCACATTGCACTTTCGCCAGCCTGTGAAGTTCATCAAAACTTATTTCACCTGTAGCCTAATAAACTGCATGCTTTCCCGACGAGTCGTAGAGGTAGGATCACACAACTTGTAATCGCGTGACTCCGAGTTGACTTTGGTATGACGGTTGTTATATCAATATTTGTAATGGGAAGCATAGAATTAGCGCACATACAACAGATATACCGCTTCTTAGACTTGCTTTCAATGATTGACAGATCTACAACTCACATTTCTATGTGAATTTAATCGGGTCGCCCAAGAAGTTACATATAGACCTTAAGAGGGCACACATGGAGAGAAACATATTTTTGAATCTATATTTTAGCAGAAGCCCAATGAATCAATAATATCCCACTAATTTATTTACACCATTTTATTTATTTGTGACGTGCCAGGTGCAAAGCGGCAACGCGCCCGACAATGTGTTAAACCTTGCATTACAAAGTATTCACCCATGTTGTTTAGCCTACATAGTAAAGCATAGAGACTACTATATTCAATATACATTAACTGCAATATGGTCCTATATTAGAGCAACTGTATAACCTCTTGCATTACGAAGTATTCATTTACCCATGTTTAACCTGCATAGTAAATCATTACTCCGCTCATTATATTGAATGGACTTGAACTAAGCAGAGATAAAGGCTACAGTATTAGAGCAACTGTCTTAGTGGGACCTTTCAAAACGTTGTGGATCAGGCAGCCTAGATTCTCCACTGTCGTTTAGGCATGAACTGAGATGTACTGTAGGCTTGCGTGCACTGTATGAGTAACTGTCCCACTAAGTCCCTTCAAAACTGGGCTGGTATTCCCGTTGAATCAGAGCAAGAGTAATGTGACTGCTAACAGGTCAGAGGCTCCCTAGGGAAGCAGCCAACCGATCCCTAATTAGGAACCACAGAATAAAACTAGCTCAGCTCTGGGCCTCGGGAATTTAGAACTAGGTCCCAGTAGTGATGGCCCCATTTTAGGGTTGCAATTGGAGACATTTCCAGAAATTCCTGTTGGAGTATTCCCTTTCTGCTTCTCCTGAATCCGGGAATCGTCCGATGGCGATTTCTGGAAAACCTGGAGATTTGGGGAAAGTTTCTGGGAACTTTGCAACCCTGCTACACCCGTTACAGTCAGTACTGTGTCCCCCTGATGCTATGGGAGGTGCTACTAGTGTAGAAAGTAATTCCCTGTCAAGCCTGGTCCCCTTGTCTGGCTCTCTCCAATTCACAACATTGATACCACATGTCTACGTCTGGTCTGTCCAGTGCTATGTCGATATCTGGCTTGTCTGTTTGTTACAGCGGAATACAGTGCTATATCCTGCGTATGTGTTTTGTAGCTAAATGTCCTATCTCGTTATGTCTTGACTTGGCATGCATACGTCCTTCCTTGTTTGACTGTCTCTGTTTTAAATGTTTCTGTTATGTCCCTCCCGTGTGTGTGTGTGTGTGTATTTTGCGTTGACTCGCCTCAGTCCCTCCCAACCAACCCTGCCCCAATCCTCCATTTGAGCCATACCCTCCAGTGTTAGAAAGTGTAACTGGCTGTCTTGTTTCTGTCTTAAGCATTATCCTTTCCTGGTTCTGTCTGTGGAATGTAGCCTGGCTTAGTCGTGCATGACAATGTTCAAATAGTTTATTTCCTATGTTGAATGCAACACTTAAAGAAATACATTTCCCAGATTACCACAGGTCATAGTATACCCTCCACAATGGGTACTCCTGAAAAATGGCCCTGCAGATTTGACTGTTGTGATAGCGTCTGTGTTTCTGATAGTGTGTGTGTGAACTTGACTGGGGTTGAAATCTAACTCTCGTTCCTCCCCCTCCCCCACTAAAGGGCTGCTCCTCTCCCATGGTGTGTAAGTTTGCGGACACTCAGAGGGACAAAGAGCAGCGGCGCCTGCAGCAGCAGATGGCCCAACAGATGCAGCAGCTCAACAGCGCCTCCACCTGGGGAAACCTGGCAGGGCTGGGAGGCCTCACCCCACAGTACTTGGCAGTAAGTACACCTTAATACACCATAGTACGCCACAGTAACCTGGCAGGGCTGGGAGGCCTCACCCCACAGTACTTGGCAGTAAGTACACCTTAATACACCATAGTACGCCACAGTAACCTGGCAGGGCTGGGAGGCCTCACCCCACAGTACTTGGCAGTAAGTACACCTTAATACACCATAGTACGCCACAGTAACCTGGCAGGGCTGGGAGGCCTCAGCACAGTACCTGGCAGTAAGTTGAAGCCGTTGACATGCATGTTCATAAATATAGGCTACATGCATGTTTAACATTGTTGGGAAAGCATGACATTCTGAGAGGTCATACTCTTTCTCAATTAGTTTTCCTCGGGTCCTCGTCACCTCCCCTCTGCCTCTACATTGGAGGAGAAGTTCCTCTCCTTTTTCTCAAACCGCATTTGAGAAGGTCCCGCGGACCTTCAATGAGTTTTGAAAAAGAAGGCGAGGACAGAGGAATCCCGGAAAATACATAAATGTTTGGGAGAGAGCACAAGTCTCCTTTACTCTGTTTTAGAACTCTCTTTCTTTTACAGTTGCTCCAACAGGCGACATCTACCGGTAACCAGAGTAATTTTGGTGGCATGCAGAGGCTAGGAGGTGAGTCACTCATTTTTTTCCCTGTCCCTGTCCCCGTCCTCCACAACTCCAACCCACTCTGATAAACATACAACTGTTGGTGTAAACAACCTTCTGTCACGACGCTTTACTCCCACGTAGTTTCACAACCACTAAAATCACATTACCGTTGAATAAGATTGGAACATTAATCAGGGTAGCTATTCTAGGAGACACAAGTCTGCGGGGGACAAACTTATAGGGGTGAAAATCAAGAACCGAGGCAGTGCCTCAAGGCGGTGTGCCAGGGCCACTTCTTTTCCTGTTATATGTCAATGCTATGAAGTCTTCTTGTTTGTGACATTTCTTTCTGTATGCGGATGAAAAGCTAACGCAGCTCCATTTCCCCATCTTGGCAAATAAGCATCTGTTCTTAGTTGACAGGCCTGAATAAATAAAGTTGAAATCAAACGACCTCTCTCTCACTCACCTCTTCCAGGTGTGAACCAGCTGCAGCTGCAGAACCTGGCCACGTTAGCTGCTGCTGCCTCTGCAGCCCAGAACTCAGGCGGCGGCTCCAACGCCCTGTCAGCCAACGGAGCTCTAGGTAATCTCTACAACTCAGGTAACTATAGCCCAGTTTCTCTCTCTATAGTTCAGGTAATCTAGCAGTCTGAGGCCAATGTTAGTTTCTCCCTTCATTTTTCGCTCTATAAAAAAATGTACTGCTCACAAAAAAAATCTGCGGCGCTTAATTTTACGACACAGATTAAACATAGTACTGGACTAAACTTTTTGATGGAGATTCCCCATTGAACTTGCTTTTTAGTCCAGGATTAAGATTCTGTGTCCCAAAAAAACCACCTACGAGTGCACCTGCTTCTTATTCAGTTGCTTGGCCTGCTCTATCTACTCTACTATACCACATCTTTGCTAGGCTTAAACAACACCTAATGGTAACCTCTGACCCCTCTCCTCCCCAGCAGCAGGCCAGACGGCAGGCTCCAGCGCCGGTGCAGCCATGAACACCCTGGCCTCTCTGGGCCTGACCCAGGGCCTCGGCGGGGGCCTGACGGGGGCCTCCATGGGTCTCAACAACCTCAACGCCCTCACTGGGGGTGTCAGCGGTGAGTACTCCAACCGTGAGTACTACACTAATAACAATGACTTTACTACCTTTTCTTCAACTTTTTTTGTTGTTCGGTCTTTCAAATCACACCTTAATTCTGTTGATGAAGCCGCTGTGTTCCGTTGATGTTCAGGCTTCTTTACCTGTATGGTAGTTCATGATTGTCAAATGTTGGAGTAAGGGCTGGTTTTACGGACACATTGCCTGGTTTGGACTAAAAAGCATGCTTAGGAGAATATCCATTGAAATAGCTATTTAGTATAGGACTAGACTAGTGTCATTTTTAATCTCAAATGTATGCCAGTCTGTATGGTAGAGAGAACTTAAGGTGTCGAGGCCTTTTCTTCTGGCTGTTGTAATCCAGTTGCATGGATGTAGTCTGTATTTTTGAATTGTCAAAATACACGATATCTTTACGTCTACTGTGTTAGGAATGGCGGCTATGAACGGAGGACTGGGGGCCTCGATGGCGAACGGCTCGGCGGCGAGTTCCATGGACGCACTGACTCAGGCCTACTCAGGGATGCAGCAGTACACGGCCTCCGCCCTGCCTTCCCTCTACAGCCAGTCCCTACTGCAGGGAGCAGCCGGCGGGAGCCAGAAGGAGGGTGAGTCTCAGTCCACACACCAGTTAGGCTGCAAATGTTGTCTTGTTAACTTACATTGATTGTGATATATAGTTGCCTAACCTAGCTACCTTAAGTGGAATGCATTGACTGTACGTCTGCTAAATTACCAAAATGTAATGTAAATAAAAATGTTTTTATGTGTGTCTCAACTAGTTTCTTGTAAGCCCAAATGGGCTTTGCAAGTAAAAGATGTATGACATTGAAAGAAAAGAATTGACTAACCATAGGGCACAGTGTCACATGTTTACTTAGTACCAGTATCTCTCTTTCTCAAAAAACAAATCTAAAACTCCGTCCTCTCCTCTCATTCATTGCTCCTTCAGCCGGGAGCCAGAGGGAGGGTGAGTCTCAGTCCACACACGAACCACAACATGGGGTCGGGTAGTATTGGTTTTCTTTCAAATACTTTGAGCATTTGCTTGAGCCTGCCACTAGTGGGAATAAGGTGAGTTGCCCCGGCCTGGAAGCTGGTCTTGGGTCAGTTTTGCAGTGGTTAGGATTGGGGGAGGGGAGAAGCTGATCCGAGATCTGCACCTAAGGGGAACTTCACTCCAGGGCCCTCGAGTGCCAGATTGGCAGGCTTTGGTGCTCTTGGGACTATTCCATTGGTTCTAGGCGAGCTCAATCAAGCACAGATTTGAGTATTGGAAAGATTTCAAATACAATTTTGAACCCAGGTCAGTCTCATGGCCACAGCTGTGCATCATGTCACATGATTCTGTCTCTTGATCTGTCTCTCTGTCTCCTCTCTATCTCTCCTTTTCTCCTCTTCTCCTCTCCACCCCTCTCTCTCCTCCCTTGCGATCCTCTCCCCTCTTGCTCTCTCAGGTCCTGAGGGAGCCAACCTGTTCATTTACCACCTGCCTCAGGAGTTTGGGGACCAGGATGTCCTTCAGATGTTCATGCCTTTTGGAAGTGTCGTCTCTGCCAAAGTCTTCATCGACAAACAGACCAATCTGAGCAAGTGCTTCGGTATGTAGTCTAGTCTGCTGCCGCCAAACATGAGAAATAACTGGCTCAATGGCCGCTGGGGTAGAAAGCAGGATCATTAACCAGCTACAGTGCATTTGGAAAGTATTCAGACCCCTTGACTTTTTCCACATTTTGTTACGTTACAGCCTTATTCTAAAATGTATTAAAATCGTTTTTTTCCCTCATCAATCTACACACAATATCTCATAATGACAAAGCAAAACTGGTTTTAGACATTTTTGCTCATTTATAAAAAATAAAAAACTGAAATTACATTTACGTAAGTATTCAGAACTTTTACTCAGTACTTTGTTGAAGAACGTTTGGCAGTGATTACAGCCTCGAGTCTTCCTGGGTATGATGCTACAAGCTTGGCACACCTGTATTTGGGGAGTTTCTCCCATTCTTCTCTGCAGATCCTCTCAAGCTCTGTCAGGTTGGATCGGGAGTGTCCCTGCACAGCTATTTTCAGGTCTCTCCAGAGATGTTAGATCGGGCTCTGTCTGTGCCACTCAAGGACATTCAGAGTCCCGGAGCCACTCCTGTGTTGACTTGGCTGTGTGCTTAGGGTCTTTGTCCTGTTGGAAGGTGAACCTTGCCACAGTCTGAGGTCCTGAGCACTCTAGAGCAGGAGAGATCCATCTTGGTTTCATCAGACAAGAGAATCTTGTTTCTCATGGTCAGAGTCTTTAGGTGCCTTTTGGCAAACTCCAAGCGGACTGTCATGTGCCTTTTACTGAGTTGTGGCTTCAGTCTGGCCACTCTACCATAAAGGCCTGATTGGTGGAGTGCTGCAGAGATGGTTGTCCTTCTGGAAGGTTATCCCATCCCCACAGAGGACCTCTGGGAGCTCTGTCAGAGGGACCATCGGGTTCTTGGTCACCTCCCTGACCAAGGCCCTTCTCCCCTGATTGCTCAGTTTGGCCGGGCAGCCAACTCTTGGAAGAGTCTTGGTGGTTCTAATCTTGTTCCATTTAAGAATGATAGAGGCCACTGTGTTCTTGGAGACATTCAATGCTGCAGAATGTTTTTGGGTACCCTTCGCCAAATCTGTGCTTCGACACAATCCTGTCTCGGAGCTCTACCGACAATTATTTCGACCTCATGGCTTGGTAGAAACATCTCAAGGAAGATCAATGGAAACAGGATGCATCGGAGCTCAATTTCGAGTCTCATAGCAAAGGGTCTGAATACTTATGTAAATAAGTTTTTTTTTATATACATTTGCACACATTTCTAAACCTGTTTTCCGCTTTGTTATTATGGGGTATTGTGTGTAGATTGATGAGGAAAAAATAGTATTTATTCCATTTTAGAATAAGGCTTTAGCTTAACAAAATGTGGAAAAGGCAAAGGGGTCTGAATACTTTCTGAATGCACTGTACATTTTGATAAAGTCATATCGCTTGATTTTCTTTATTAAATATGCATTGTTGGTTGTCAAACCAATTATACCATTCTGATTTTAAGTCTATATTTCTGGAAAAGATTCAGGTTATTTAGGACTGTTATCTGTCTAACTCAATGATCACAGCCCCCTGGTATGTCATGGAAATCTCTGAAGACTTTTTTTTTTTTTTGCCTCATTGGTTTGAGTTTGGTATGTCACTAGCCCTAATTTCCTTCCTCCATTCTTCAGGGTTTGTCAGCTACGACAATCCGGTGTCGGCACAGGCCGCCATCCAGGCCATGAACGGCTTCCAGATCGGCATGAAGAGGCTCAAGGTGCAGCTGAAGCGCTCTAAGAACGACAGCAAACCCTACTGATCTTACCCAGGGCAGGGGCCTTTTCCCCCCAGGCTCTATGTTAGCATTACAAGGGTAAGTCTAAGTCTACCCAACCCACGACTAAAGCCAAGGCCATCTGATCACCACAGCAGAGACTTAATTAATAGGGTGGCAGGTAGCCTAGAGGTTAGAGCGTTGGGCCAGTAACCGAAAGGTCGCTGGTTCGAATACCCAAGCGGACAATGTCACAAATCTGCCGATGTGCCCTTGAGTAAGGCACTTAACCCTAATTGGCTCCAGGGGCGCCGTACTACTATCGTGGGTGTCATTCAGACTCACTCCACTGGGGTCCACTGGGGTCTTATTATCTTGAAACGGTTACGTTCTTTACATGTCGATTATTACTGCATCCATTCCTTTTACAGTTTCATCGTGTAATTTTTAAGAGTGGTATAAAGTGTGTTAATTTATATGATTATTTATAGCGATCACTAGAGCCAGTGTTCAAAAGGGTATTTTGTGTTGTGATATCAAAGAGGGAACACCAGATTTGATTATTTCTGTACCATTTCATTATATCTACTTACTAGGTTTAAAATAGACGGGTTGACTAAGGGTCAGACACACACACCTCATCCTGTCAGACTATCAGAGCTCTTGGGCTTCAGTCTGCTGCATTGATCTCTTAATATGTGAAGTTCTTTCGCTTTTTCTCTCTGCTTCCATCTCTCATTCTTTTTCTTTCATAAAACCAAGCGTTGTCAAGCTGCTGGGGCTACCTCTGCTCACTTCTTTTCATAATTAACTTCTTCCAATCATTCCATCCATCCATGTCTCTCCTGAAGGGACTGACTGGTTAGAGATGGATCACTTTGAGTGCCAAGTGTATGTGCATGTCTGACTGTCTAACATACGTCTAGTGATGTCATTTCTTAATCTGATGATGTCATTTCCTGTATCAAACTGTATTGTTTTGTGCGTGTGGGGAAACATCCCCAATTGTCATTATGTTATATGTGGTGATTGGCATTGTTTGTCATTGTTGTTGGTGCCTCATGGTTGAAAGGTTATTGTGCTGTGGCTAACTTCTTTCTCCCTCTCTGTCTCTGTCTGTCTCTCTCTCTCTCTCTCGCTCTCTCTACCTCTCTCCTTTCGTGTTTTTTCTTCCCTTTTTTAGAAAAAATCTCCATGCCTGTTTGCTCATCGTTAGCCTAGCATGTCCTCATGGTGTTGAAAGCCAACCCAAAACTCCTCCTCTTCCTCCCGGCTACTCCTCATCATCCTCCCGCCATTGTTGTCTCTGATGTCTCGCTAAAGCTCGCCTGACCAATAGGCTACCTGACCCCCCCCCCCCCCCACTGACCTTTGACATATGAAATTTGACCATAGCTCAACCTGATTGGTTGTATCCAAAATGGCACCCTGTATAGTGCACTACTTCTGACCAAAGCCTTTTTGATCAGTGCTTAGGTGCTGCACTATATAGGGAATAGGCTGCCATTTTGGATAAGTCCAATTTCTTTCGCATGTAACTTCATTTTTCTCTAGTTTTTCTGTATAAATGTAATGGGAGGGAAGGGAGGGAGGACAAGCAAAATCAATGTGAAATCTTACCTGCGCTTATTTCATTTAAGATACTCTCTTTAGCAAATGCAGAAAAAAACATTGTTTTAAAAGCCTGTGGGATAGTTTATTCTTTATTTTTTATTTTTGTAATTTGCTTGTTTTTATGTTGTTTCTTTTAACCTCTTCTCTCGGTCTAAAGTTCACGTGAAAGTTTTAATACAGGGACTAGCACAGCACGGTGCTACTTTGTGCCATTAGCAATATGCTGGCTTCTGAAACAACATACTATAAGGCTGTGTCTGAAATGACACCCCATTCCCTATTTAGTGCACCGATTTGTATTCGCCGCCAGGGCTCTAGTCAAAAGTGTAGTGCACTATGTAGGGAATAGGGTGCCATTTCGGCTGCACACTAAGACCACTCGACTAGGAAAACAATTTTGAAAACAAGTCTGGTTATCAACCAGAATGCCCCTCATTGCGTTGTTATGGTTTTTCACATTTAATATTCAAGAAGGCATTGTAAAGATTTTCAATTTTCTCGCTAAGGCTGTTGGTGACTTGGTTTTCATTAATGAAAATATAACAGTTTATTTACCTATTTAGCTTTATTCAAAAAAACAATTTACGGCACAATTAAAAGGTAGATTTGCTTTGACTACCTAAATGAACTTTTTAGAACTGATTCACAAATAGACAATCTGTGGTTTAAATGCACACTTAGATTACCTATATTTTATACCATTGAATCTATAGAAGTTTAGGTTAACTTTGGGGTTATTTTGTAGATTATGTTGTAATGTCATCTGCTAGGGTCTAAGTGTTTCAAGTTTTTCAAGAGGATTAAAAAAAAACTGTTTGCTCGATCAACACAACCTTTCGAAAAATAAATGTCATTACGAGTGGTGATGTAATTCCTACTTACTTACATGTACAGTGCCTTCAGAAAGTATTCAAACCCCTTGACTTATTCCACATTTTGTTAGTCTGAATTCACAATGGATGACTAGATTTTTTCCCGCGCTCATCTACACACAATGTCCCATAAAGTGACTGTGAAAATATGGTTTCAGAAATTTTGGCACAAATGAAATACAAAAATATATAATTTAAATAAGTATTCACACCCGATTCAATACTTTGTAGAAGTACCTTTGGCAGCGATTACAGCTGTGAGTCTTTCTGGGTAAAGGTGTCCGCATGCTTCCCAGCTGAAACAGTTCGGTGGAGTTTGAATATATTATGATGACATTTTGTGACGTTTTTCTTCGTTTGGACTCCTGTGATGATTTTTTTGGGTGATTGGTCAACAGTAGGGATTCTTTAATAAAGTCTTTGTCATTCAACAAGAGACGACTCGTTTTCATGCAAATGTTTTAATTGAAAAATACTGCACGAAACAACTTAGATGTTAAATTGCCCGACTAAGATCAATCTTAACTCAAGAAATCTGTCATTAACTTAGATTAATTCTTACTGAGGAAATGTATACTGGCTACGGCGTCTCAAAATGGACCAACCGTACTATTTCCGCTTCTTTCTCGTTTTTCAAGTGAAGGTCATTTTAACTAGGCTAGCCGAGTTCGGCTAGGTGCCAGCCTAACTGAGGCATGCAAATTTGACCCTTTGACCATTTGTTCTTGTAAAAATTCTTCAAGCTCTGTCAAATTGGTTGTCGATCACTGCGAGACAACCATTTTCAGGTCTTACCATAGATTTTCAAGTAGATTTAAGTCAAAACTTTAACCCGGCCACTCCGAAACATTCACTGTCTTCTTGGTAAGCAACTCCAGTGTAGATTTGGCCTTGTGTGTGAGGTTGAAAGGTAAATTCATCGGCTAGTGTCTGGTGGAAAGCAGACTGAACATTGAACCAGGTTATCCTCTAGGATTTAGCCTGTGTTTAGCTCCATTCTGTCTATTTTTTTTATCCTGAAAATCTCCTCAGTCCTGAACGATTTACTTTGTAAAGTGAATTGCTTTGCCATTTTTTCCCCCCAGTATTAATTTAGTGCCTTGTTGCAAACATTATGCATGTTTTGGAATATTATTTTTCTGTACAGGCTTCCTTTTCACTCTATCAATTAGTAGGTTAGTATTGTTGCGTAACTACAGTTTTCTCCTATCACAACCATTAAACTTTAACTGTTTTAAAGTCACCATTGGCCTCATGGGGAAATCCCTGAGCGGTTTCCTTCCTCTCCGGCAACTGAGTTGTGGTGTCTGGGTGTATTGATATACCATACAATGTGTAATTAACTTCACCATGCTCAAAGGGATATTCAATGTCTGTTTTTTTTGCCCCATCTATCAATAGGTGCCCTTTGCGAGGCATTGGAAAATCTCCCTGGTTTTTGTGCTGAATCTGTGTTTGTACTTCACTGCTCAGTTGAGGGACCTTACAGATAATTGTATGTGTGGGATACAGAGAGAGTCATTCAAAATTCATGTTAAACACTTTTGCACACTGAGTGAGTCCATGCAACTTATTTTATGAACTTATTTATGCTTGCCATAACAAAAGGTTGAATACTCAGATTTAGATTTTTTTTAAATATATTTGTCTATTTCGAATATCGTTATTCCACTTTACATTATAGGGTATTGTGGGTAGGCCATGGACCAAGAAAATCTATATTTAATCCATTTTTGAAATTCAAGCTGTAACAAAACAAAATGTGGAATAAGTCAAGGGGTGTGAATACTTTCTGAAGTCACTGTATTGTCAGAATTCCTTTATGGATTATTAGCTTTTATTGGACACATCAGTTAATAGATTGTCATTGTCATCTTGGAGTATATAGACTGAATTTGTTTTTGTTTTTTCCTACTTTAAAAAAAGAGAACGATTAAAACTTAGTATTAAATTCTTACTTAAAGTACTTGAGAATTTTTGGTGAATTTCTTCTTGATGAGAATTTATTTGATAAATGGATGTTTCAGTTTTTGTTTAGTGTAGATGCCTCGTATTGAAAGATAATGTCTCTTAACACAGAAGACAGACAATGCTTTTTTGTTTAAAGTGCCCATGTGTCAAACTCACACAAACTCACACACACAGTATTTTAAGTTCTTACAATATGTGACGGTGCCCATTTTCACACACACACTTTGTTTTGTGACAGTAAAAACACTCGGAGCCCCTGAACGTGAGCGTTAATTTTGATTTGGTCACTCACACACACTGAATTTCTTTGTTGGTGATAAGATATTAGTTTATCACACATTTAAAAAAAGCTATTTTCTATTCACAACTTACGCACAGTATCTATGTGTTAACACTGCTCAACTCACCCCCACCAAAACAGTGTTGGTTTACAAAAGCATTCCATGTTTCAGCTTAAAGTTTACTACTCCAAACAGAAGTGTGTCTTTTATAGGGGTGATAATGGACTAGCCTACTTTCTGTCAGTTGAACTGCGAAGCTGATGGGTCAGCTCAAATCATTTACATCCAGCCCCCCAAAGAAAGGTTCCCCAAAAAGAAAAAGGTGTACCGGGGTCGTATTCACTAGGCATAAAACAGAATCAAGCATGGGAGACTATCTGAACTTGCCCAATAAGATTTGCTTGTTTTCATTTTCCGTTGCAAAACGTTTTGCTACGGTGTGCCCTAATGACTACGACCCACATGGTTCTAAACAAGGGTTGTCAACTCAGGGTCCTTTGTGTTTGAGATTCAGCTCTGTGTGGAAGATGCAAGCACTGCGTAAGGTGTCTTTCGCAACAGATTTGGGATTAACAAGACACAAAATGCACAATTGTTGCCATTTTAAACACTTTAATTAATTTTTTTAAATCACCACAGATGGCACCAGTTTTAGCTTGGGAGTTCTAGCAGCACTTGTTGCGAGGAGTTTGGAGTTTTGTTTGTTGAATGGGAGTGGTTTATGTCAGTTATTAGGGGAAATGTTTTTGCTAATCTTTTTGTCTTTGAAGCATGGGTTGGTGGCACTTCCCAGAACTACCAAGGTACTACTAATAAAAAAATATTTTGTGTTCAATATGATGGAGCATGTGCTTTTTGCAGTGTGTTTTTATATCCAAATGCAATACAATAATCAAAGTGCCATATTATATGTCTAGAAACTGCCTACACAGATACTATAAGGCCTTGGTTGTTATTACAGATTGCTGAAGTTAGGTAACTCTGTTTTATTTTTTATTTTGGCATGCTTGTTATTATATTGATACCAGTGTGTCATTAAGGCTAAATCACCCTCTGTTTTGTCCCCACTTTGTGTCAAGTTATTGGTTCTAATGTGATGTGTGAATTTTAACACATTGGCAAGTCATTTTTTTGAATTATTATACAAGAAATAACCCTAAACTTTTGAAGACAAATCCCCTTGTTGTTGAGTGACAGAGTTGAGTACTTTACGGTACGGTCACAGACGATGTATATTATGAATGCTTGTTATTGGGCAAAATGGTAGTGGTTGTATATTGATTTATTGATTATAATAGAAATATCATTTTTTGCATCAACCAAAACCTGGGAAGTGTGCCATATTATACACATTGATTTGTCTTTATGACAGTTTTCAAAAAAAAATTTTTTGAGTATGTAGGCTACAACAAACTGATAACTAATGTTAGTTAATATTGAATTGATTATAACAGGTAGTTAGTTCTAAAACTATTGTAAAAAGAAGTGTTACTGAAAATGTTGAAATATAAGCACAATATAAATCACACATGGGTCAGGTTATAGGAACTTTAGACTCACTTCGGGGGCTTCCGTCACAACCACCATTTTTGGAATGCGTTCCAAATGTCCCCCTACTCCCTTCATAGTGCACTACTTTTGACCAGGGCCCATAGGGAATAGGGTGCCATATTGGATATAGTCTCAGTATTTCTGTCACTGCTCACTGCTCTCTCATACTCTGAAGTGCTATTTGACGAAGTATGTGGTAGCTTTGCGTCTCTTAGATATTGTCTTGGTCAACAATCTATCTGTCCTCGTTCTGTACCATTTTTATTGTCTGATTTAATCATTGATATGAATTCTTTGTTCATGTTCTTCTCCACATAAATGAGTTGATAGATGTTTGTGTTGTCTTGAGAAAAACCAAAGTCGCGGTGCATCTTGATGTTATCTGATCTGTAAAGCATTATTACAGTAGTGATTTTCTGTTTTAATTAACAAACTTTTTTAAAACTTGGGTGGGATTTGAAAATAACAAAATGACAAAAACAGGCTCGTTCCAATTTCTACAATACTGGTTGTTCATATGTATTTTGTACCAGTGAAGCTTTTTTATATTGGAAATAATTAAAGAAAAAAATCTATATTGGAAAAAAATGTCTGGCCTCTCTATAAGGCCTCGCCTTGAATGTGGGTCATGAGTTAGGCTTCTTGGTGGTCGTCAATGAGAACAGTTTTGGTAGTTATGTTTTATTTCTTAAAATAACCTTCATTTTGATTTCATTAACTTGCTCTCTACATGTTCCTCACTTTGTTATTCTCTTTTTTTGGGGTGGGGGGGGGGTCCTCTAAAATTGTGGTAAGTTTCATGTTAGTAGTATTGTGCTCTGTCCACATGGTTATTCTAAATTACCATCCGGATTGATTATAGGCAACTTGTGTGGATGGATAAATAAATGTATTAGTTTAATAGAAAGTTAATTATTTGTTGTTTTAGTTCTGGGCTTTTTGCTTTTTTACCTGTGTCGTTAGATTTGTCTGTTTTTACCATAGAATGAGTGGTGTGTAGTTGGAAAGCCAAGTCGATGTTTTATTTGGTAAATGTTTGTTCATGTGTGGTGTTTCTTTGCCTCTGTCTCCAAAATTAAACCATTTCCCCCTAATATTGAATGTGTCTTTGTCTGTTGTGTAGTCCCAGTACCTGTCCAGTGTTGTGAAGACATTTACAAACTCCCCCGTGTCTGTCTCCCTAACTTGTTTCTCTCCATTGTCGTTCTCTTTGCTTATTTATTTTCTTTCAAGCAATCAATAGCTGATATAATTTGAGGTTATTGGGATATTGATTTTCTAATATACAGCAGCCTAATTGCATACCATGGATTTGGGGGTTGTAATAAAAGAAACTGCTGTAGTTTATGGATGAAAGGTTTACTAGTATTTTTTATTTTACCGTTATTTTACCAGGTAAATTGACTGAGAACACGTTCTCATTTGCAGCAACGACCTGGGGAATAGTTACAGGGGAGAGGAGGGTGATGAATTGTCTAATTAATATTAATTGTCTAATAGGCAGAAGCCTGTAAACACATTAGTGTTTTGCAGGTTGTGAGTGTGTGATTCTTTTTGTGTTCTGATTTTGATCAAATGAAGCACCACCGGTAGAGTAAGTACTCTGTCTGAAAAGGAACATTGCATTCTAACACTACGGGTTCAGATTTGGGACCGGTTCTGAGGATGCCACCAAATTTCTTGGCGTCAAGATGTTTACGAACAACTGAACTGCAAGAACATCAGTGTAAGTACTACTGATGGCCAGGAACAGCTGAAGTACCCACACGATTGAAAAAGGTTGTGTTCATACATCATTGGACTTTGCTTAGAAAGACTGAGGCAAAATAAGCTGCAGTGGCACCATCTAGTGCTCACTAGTGTAACTACATTTCATATACAGTATTGTAATGACCTGACTAGATCATAAAAGAACAACTGTCCAGACAGAAGATTGAGTTTACGAATGGACGGTTTATTAAACCAACTTTACACAGGCTACTGTTTGGCCGTAGCCCACGCCAAATAAATGAAAGATAACCCACAAGCCAATCGTGACCTTCTCTTGTGAAGCCCAGACGTAAGAGAGAGAACAAAGGCAAAACCTGGTCTTAACTTCCAATGCTCCATCCCCCTGCCCAACCCCCCTCCACGCCACTCCACCAACCGCCAGGATGCCCGGCATCAGAACATTCCAGGCATTCCCGTGATTGGCAGATAGCAGGTTGATTGACATGTCGGACCCCGCGAACACAACCACCTACTAGCCTAACACATAACACACAGCTGTCTGTGCGGGTCGCTACAGTATTAATTGATGCAAGAATCATAACGACATGCTACTGAATAAGAGGAGCAGTTGATCTGTTATCGCGTAGAAAACCCAGACACTCATTGTTTGTCATAAATATAAAAAGTAGCGTTTCTAATTACTTGATTATCAATGCGTTATATAGTGCATTTTTGAGGGGGTGGGTCGGTAATCATCGTCGGGCTTTTAGAACAGAGCATCACATGCGAAACTGAAACTACCTCAAATCTGAGTAATTTTAAATGTATAACCAATACATTTTAAACATACATTTCAATCATAAAAAGGGCATTGCTGGCCAAATATCTGTGTTTCTACTGTGGTCCTTTTACTGCAATATGTGCTTGCGTCTACGCGCATGTCCGTGACTGCTTGTGAAAGTGGCCTTGGGCAAAATGGCGGGGGGGGGGGGGGGGCAGGGGGGTTAGAAGACGTGCATGACGGGCCTATACCCCTGGTGAACCTGGTTAGCGTTGATTGCATTCCTTTTGAAACTGGGCAGCCTCTGGGTAGGGTCCCACATTTAAAATACCCAAATGCGGGACAACGGCGGTGGTGTAAAAAGCTCTCAATTGTCATACTTGAGTAACAGTAAAGATATGACTCAAGTGAAAGTCACCAAGTAAAATACTACTTGAGTAAAAGTCTAAAAGTATTTGGTTTTAAATATATGTAAGTATTAAAAGTAAACGTAAAAGTATAAATCATTTAAAATTCCTTATATTAAGCAAACCAGACGGCAACATTTTCTTGTTTGTTTTTATTGATGGATAGCCAGGGGCATGCTCCAACACTGACATCATTTACAAACGAAGCATTTGTGTTTAGTGAGTCAGATCAGAGACGTAGGGATGACCAGGGATATTCTCTTGATAAGTGTGAATTGGACAATTTTCCTGTCAAAAAAATTTTCCTGTACTTTTGGGTGTCAGCGAAAATGTATGGAGTAAGATGTACATTATTTTCTTTAGGAATGTAGTGAAGTAACAGTTAAAATTAACAAAAATATAAATAGTGAAGTACAGATACCCCCAAAAACTACTTAAGTAGTACTTTAAAGTATTTTATTTAAGTACTTTACACCACCGGACAATGGGAAGATTTTGAGGGACATTCTAAGTATAGTGTAGCCAACACATGAATTTTGAAGCACACTTAACCTACTCTTTTTATGCCTCTCACAAAATTTGGGGATCTAGAAATGAGAGACCACTTGTGTGGCTGTTTTTTGAAAATCTGGGAATATGTGGCCAATGAAACATTTCTGGTTGGTCTAGAGAATGTTATGGAGAGCTCTTCATTAGACGTACACGTTTTGAAATTACTGGTAGTTAACTGTCCTCTCCAAGTTTAGCTGGAATTGACCCTAAAAGGATTTGACAAGTGTGATTGGTATGACATTGGCCTACGTTTCTTGACCTGCCTACGTTTCTTGATCTCAACAATGATTGGAGAAATTCTTAACATCACTTATATAATATATTGTCATAAATGCAACGTGACTGCAAAATATAGGTTGGAATGTCAATTCTCATCAAATGAGTAGGAAGTATGACTGAAATACCGAACAAATAAACCTTTTTTCCAAATTAGTTGTGTTTTAATTTATTGATAAAATGCGGGACATAGTTGTTAGGTTGAGGGACAAAGCGCCAAAATGCTTTACCGTCCCGCACAATCCGGGCCATGTGGTCACCCTAAATCTGGGGGAATTAGACGGGTATACAGGGTTGCCAGGTTAAGAAAAATTATAGCCCAATGATCACTCAAAACCAACACAAAAGGCCTGAAAACTAACCCAATTTGCTTTTCACAGCAAGAGAGGAGTTGTCAAATCCAGTGGCGACCCGTCATTCAGGGGGGGGTGACGAGTCGCCACTGTTTTGAGACTCACATTTTTTGCATGTTATTTTGGCATTAATACATGTTTGCAAACAATGTAAAAAAAAATATATATATCATTGAGTTAATAAAGCTGCATACAAACATGGTCTCTTTTTTGTTTTCTTGAGTAAGGCAGCTCCAAAATCAAGCTGTTTCAGCCTAGCTCCGTGCTTTCTGTGGTGGTGGGGCAAGCCAGCAGAAAATGCGAAGTGTTGCGCCGTGATTGGGTCAGTGTTCTGTCCCTCATGGGGACCCTGGGTCACCGCCAAGTCTAAGGGTAGATATAGAAAATTCTATCCCCTTGGGTCCTGCCATAGAGTTACATTAGAAGTACCCATCCAAGAAGGCTCAAGGTCATTGGCCACAGATAAAATTACGTCAAATCACGTTATATGTACAGTAGCTTTGATTGGACTGACCATGTCAACGTCATACTTTCAAAATCTTAGCTAGAAGTCATCATGAATCAAGTTGACAATCTACTGGCAAATCCTTTTTAATCCTTGTCATATGAAGAGAAATAATGAAGAGAAATTATAGATAAAACGTATCGGTGCTCATCGGCCATTGGACATAAACATTACAAAACGAGTTGGAAATCGCAAATTCTACAATTAGTGGTTTGGAAGGAATCAGCGGCTAACTGCAAGCATTGCAAAGCAATCACTAGCCTGCTATTCAGTGGAGTGGCTGTGTGGTGCCAAATCTGGGATTAAGTGGCTCTTTTCCAAATTTAAAATGATAAACATTCAACATTGACCATGCTGTCAATGAAGCATGATTTGTGCCGTGCTCAAAACAACTGTTAACTCGAAACCAGCGAAAACTTGACTTTAGTGAGTTCAAGACAACTGGGAAGTTGGGAATAAATGAGCTCCGACTGTGAAAATACTCCAACTCAGAATTGTAAATCCGGCCTCTTTCTAGAGCTTCAACCTGAAGATCAATGACATCGTCATGATTCAATCTTGTTTTTTTCAGAGCTCCCATTTGTTTTGAAGCACCATAAATCCATTGAATGCCAGACTTTGATGACAGAATTTGCCCACGAAGGACCGCAGCGCCACCTTCCTGTTCAAGTGAGCACAGCACAATAAGGTGAGTCCAAAAGTGTATTGTATGCTGCTGCATAAATTATGTAATATGCCAGGGAGATATTGTCACGGCATTCAAGAGAAGACGATGAGGACCAAGGTGCAGCGTAGTGCGTGTTCATATTTAATTTAATAACCGAACACTAAACACGAAAATGACAAAAAGAATAACCGAAACAGTTCTCTCTGGTACAGAATACGAAACAAAAAACAACTACCCACAAACACTGGTTAGAACAGGGTACCTAAGTATGGCTCCCAATCAGAGACAACGATAGACAGCTGCCTCTGATTGGGAACCACACCAGGACAAACACATAGAAACACAACAACATAGAAAAAAGAACATAGACTGCCCACCCTAGTCACACCCTGGCCTAACCAAAATAGAGAATAAAAAGCCTCTCTATAGCCAGGGCGTGACAGATATGTACAGTATACTGTAGCTAAGAAAGTAATACTAAGTGTATGTTGTGTAGTAAGATGTTAGTAGCCTATGTGCCTCACCCTAATAATTTGATCTATTTACCCCTCTTAACTTCGCCTACAGTTCTGACTTAGTGGTGCACATGTAGCCTATAACCTGTTTTTGAGAAATGTAATCATCTAATATTGTAAGAGATTTTATTGTCTGCTTATATGCCCCCTTTATTTATCCTACGGTTCTGACTTGGTGTACAGGGAGAACACTGTAAGAACGGCCCATGTTCTGAATTCTGTCGATGTACATTTCAAAAGTGCTAAACAAATAGTTATATTGACTACGTCTATCCTAGCTCGCTCATTAATGTCTTAATCAAAATTACGGATTGCCTCTTATCCACTTGTCGTCCCCTTATGCCACATCTCAATTGTCATTAGAAACCACATTTGTTTAAGCAAGTCAGACATATTAGCTATGTTTTTTAAGGCTGAATGAACTGTTTCGCTGCCAGACAAGGCTCCGCTGATAGCCAGGTGTAGCAGTGGTAAGATGTTGGGACTGCTGTTGGGACAGCTTTAAGTAGGCCCTAACAGTTTGTGGGCACCGCTTGTCACTGTTATAGTGCAATTCATGTATTGTTTAGTGTTGCATTGTGTAGTGGCTTTGCTGGCATGCATCCCACTATTACATTTTTTTCCCCCATCAAGATTTACATGCTAAAATGTCCACTGGTCATATCTATACAATAAACCATTTTTCCATAACCTTATAAAGCCAAGTAATAAGGGATATCATAGTAACTTGTAATGACGTTAGAAGCTAAATTTGGGTTTCCTCAAAATAATAATTATTGCAAGCTATGACATGGTGTAATAAAGGAATTTGAATATGTGGCTAGAGAAAAGATTATTCGCCCTTATTAAACTCACCAGATCATTTTTCTTCAATGGATGTCAATTTAACTATGATTAATTTAACTAACCAGTTTATAATAGCAATAAGGCACCCAGGGGGTTTGTGGTATATGGCCAACATACCACGACTAACGGCTGTATCCAGGCATTTCGCGTTGCGTCGAGCGTTAGAACAGCCTTTACACGTGGTATATTGGCCATATACCATACCCCCTGTGCCTTATTGCTATTATAAACTGGTTACCAACGTAGGTAGAACAGCAAAAAGTCACGTTTTGTCATACCTGTGGTACATGGTTTGATTTACCACGGATTTCAGCCAATCAGCATTCAGGGCTCGAACCAGGTTTGACTGTAAATAAATCCCCTGTGTGCATATTCATAACCTTAGATACATCCGACAGGAGAGTTTGAGTGATGGATCTCGAAATCTCTGCGCAAAAAACACTTGGATGAACATAAAAAAACGAATGTTAGGCTATTTTCTGGCAATTGTGCTGTTATTATGTGCCAGATGTTAAGACTACAAACCGTTATAAATGTCCCATTTGCGAGATTGATTTATCATTTCAATAACCATAGGCTACAAACTCAAATCTGGGTTTCTGATTCGAATTACATTTTGCCATAGCTTGCTTATATAAAGGCAGGTAGCCTATAGCCCCTGATAGGCTTTCATTTAATTTCAGATAGTCTACAGTAGCCTAGAAAATATGTCGGCAAGATGTAAACTGAACGATTTAGCAGCTTGCTTAGTTCAAATTAACAGGCTAATTTAAGAAGTGCTTCTGTTTCCCAATAGCCTGCTGGAATAGGCTACTGAGGATGGGGTTATAATTTCAATCACTGAATTAAATATTAATAATATATATACATACAGTGGGGTAAAGTATTTAAGTAAAAATACTTTAAAGTACTACTTAAGTAGTTTTTTTGGGTATCTGTACCTTACTTTACTATTTATTTTTTCGACAACCTTTACTTCACTACATTCCTATAGAAAATAATGCACTTTTTACTCCATACATTTTCCCTGGTGTAACGGATGTGAAATGGCTAGCTAGTTAGCGGGTGCGCGCTAGTAGCATTTCAATCAGTTACGTCACTTGCTCTGAGACTTAAGTAGGGTTTCCCCTTGCTCTGCAAGGGCCGCGGCTTTTGTGGAGCGATGGGCAACGAAGCTTCGTGGTTGACTGTTGTTGATGTGTGCAGAGGGTCCCTGGTTCGCGCCCGTGTCGGGGCGAGGGGATGACGTAAAGTTACAACTGTTACATTGATGCTGTTGACCCGGATCACTGGTTGCTGCGGAAAAGGAGGAGGTCGAAAGGGGGGTGAGTGTAACGGATGTGAAATGGCTAGCTAGTTAGCGGGTGCGCGCTAGTAGCATTTCAATCAGTTACGTCACTTGCTCTGAGACTTAAGTAGGGTTTCCCCTTGCTCTGCAAGGGCCGCGGCTTTTGTGGAGCGATGGGTAACGACGCTTCATGGGTGACTGTTGATATGTGCAGAGGGTCCCTGGTTCGCGCCCGTGTCGGGGCGAGGGGACGACGTAAAGTTACTACTCTTACACTGGCACCCAACAGTACTTAAGTTAGTTAAGTATATTTAAAACCAAATACTTTTACTGAAGTAATATTTTACTGGGTGACTTTCACTTTTACTTGAATCATTTTCTATTAAGGTGTCTTTACTTTTACTTAAGTATGACAATTGTGTACGCTCCAGTGCGCTCATAGTTGTTTTCCATTGCTTTTTCTTGATGTGCATCAGTTCCAGCGTATTGATATGGTTTATGAAAAAAGTTTGGAAATAGGCGTCTCCATAATGTCAATCTAAATAACCTTCCTACAACTGGTAAAGAGTTGTATTTTTCTTCTCATTCGCTTACTTCTCAACATCTTTCCTCACTGCCTGACAGTTAGCAGCAGGTCACAGTGAAAGAGGTCCTTCATATGTCGACATTTTGGGACGTTATTGTTCGTTTTGTACTTCGTTAGTTGTTTTTTTTGCCCATTTGGGCACACGACATTTTTTCTCGAGGCAAGTAAGTAGCCGAAGTCTACGCCCTTTCGTCGGTGATTGGTCAACAGTAGGGATTCTTAAATCAAGTATTTGTTGTCATTAAACGAGATAACTCGTTTTCATGCACATTTTTAATTGAGAAAGCCAATGCACCAAACATCTTAGATTTAAAATTGCGTGACTAATATATCCTCGGCAAAAACGTCAAAATCATTGACAGATTTCTTGAGTTATCTTAGTTTAGCTTGTAAAATTGCCGCTTTTTTTTCGTTTTTCAAGCGAAGGTCTTTTGAGTATGCAGCACACTCGTTTGGGTAGCATGCTGACGCCTACCCCAGTCAAAGCCGACGGTGAATGTCGTGTTCACGTGGCATGCTAGTTGGAAATGGCAGAGTTCACAAGTTCCGACTAGCACGTGAAAGTTGCATAAATGGCAGAAACCAAGCACGTCAAGCACGTGGAGTAGCCTAATGAATTTAGGATTTAAGTGTTTTCACATGTAAAAGTGTTTGCTTTTTAAAATTATTATAAAAACGCATATAGCCTATCACTTTATCTGCCTTCCCAATGAAAACTACTTTGAACATTGTAACATAATATATTATTATATTATAGTTTATAGAAAATACATGCTTTGGGTTTCTGAAGGATTCATCACACTGTTTTGTTGGCATATTGTTAGGGTTGCGTCAATTCAATCTGGTATAAGGATAAGTATGACGATGAGTCACCAATTGTATGCTATGTATTTTTTATTAACTAAGTAATAAATGGCAAATGCAATTTTCATATATACGGGTTCAATGTATCACCACGCAGGATAAGACGGAGAACTGACTTGTTTCTGACAAAGATATTATAATATACTCTGACAGAGATAGTTCCTGCTTCCGAGCCGGCCTGTCACAGAGTAGAGACTGGGCGTGGTTTAGACTCACCCAGCCTATCGCCGGCGCTCAGGCTAGTCCTAGCCTCTTTGCGCTCTTTGGTGTCCCGGCGCTTTTGCTGTGTAGATTACGCTCCCTCACCCCAGAGACTGAGGTCAGACAGCTCTGCAACATTGTCTGAGTTATTTGCACCTGTATACAAAAGCACACTGTTCTGCTCAAGGCTAACCACAGCTTCCCAGCACACACACACATCTATGGGGCTAACTGTTACTTCCAGCACACACACACAGACACCCAGGCCAACAGTTGCTAATATTCAATCACATGTGATATAGCATTGGGTTATAGTGCATTAAACACAAATCCTAACAATATGCTCGATTTGAGCCAGGCTCTTGCCCGGTGACGTGCCGGGCCATATGCCACGTTCTTGTGCTAGTCAGAACTAGGTAATTGAAATGTCCGACATGCTAACTGGTAACGCGGGACGTGTATAATCACAACCAGATAGCAAGTCGGAAATGTCAGTTTCGTAGTTCCGATTATCACTTGAACATGGCAATAGACCGGTTTTATCCCAGTCCATTCTAATCGAACTCCCTTCGTGTACTTTGGATAGATAATGCCATCCGTTTGCTGCACGACCATGCAACAGTTTATATACTTTACTGTGGGCCTAATCATCAGTCCAAACAGTTTCGTTTTGCAATGAAAACGAGAGCTCCTATTGGACACATTCAGATAGTTCCCTCCCCGTTTCCCTCCTTAAGCTTCCGTTCAAGACACGTTTTGGAACAGAATAGGCATATTGATTAAGCCTCTGTCTTTGACCATTCTGCTCTTTGGCTAAACCACAGAACATATTGATTGTCTTCGGCGAAGTACTCCGACGGCTCAACCAATCAGCTTGCAGTGGGGTGTCACCTCCCATCTCTGTCAAGCAGTATGGCTGACGTTCTGTAGTGTGTGTAAGCTTCTAACTAGTGTTGACCTTATTTTATTAATTTTAAATCATGTCAGTGCTACTATTCTTGAAAAACTTGCACTGCGTCAGCAAAGTTCCTCTGAGTGTCGCGCGCCCGGTCGTCGATTGTCTATATCACACCGAAAAAGGAGTCTACGGTTACCGACCCAAACAAATCGAGGGGGACCCGAAGTTGCAGAGCGACCATATCGCTACACTCAATCAAGGTCAGTAGAGCTCTGTTCAAATACTCATACTAACCGTACTATTTGTGACGTGAAGTGAGTATATAGTATGCTAATTGGTCATATAATGATATGGATAGTAGGCCAAAAGTTCCCTGATATCGTACTAAATTTGCCAAAATACGAAGTATTCATGGAGTGGACTGATGTAAAACTATATCTAGGCAACAAAATACATACAACCATTGAAATATCCAAGTTTTACATATTCTTTTACTACACTGATTCCGTAATTGACAGTATGTCAAATCTCTTTTTATTAGGAACATTTTTCATACACAAATCAAAATTTATGAAGAAAAAGACCCCTTTGTAAAAATGTTTATCTGATTTGGAAAACTATTTCCAATCATTAAAACGTTTACAAAGCAAAATGTCAAACATTTATTCGCTACATGTCTGTATTTGATTTGATATAATATGGATTTTTATAATTTTTTTGTTGATCTTTTATTTCTTGGTAATTCCTCTGGATGTTCTGTTTTTTGCTTAATAAAAAATAAAAATACATGCAGTGGAGGCTGTTTCTGTGCTTTTAGGACCCATAACAGGCTGACTACGCGACGCGAGCCTTGCAAAATAGATTTAGAAATCTATATTATTAAATTATTGCACCAACACTGCTCGCGTGCCAACGAGCGTCAGATCGCGCTGCACGTCTTGCCTCTCCCAGATCCTCATTGGTTTATAGAAGCAGGTACCCACGTGCCATCTCCTCATTGCTTATACCCATGTGGGTGACTGAAAGACGAGTGAGGTCAGTGGCGGTAATGCACCTAATTTATGAAAGTTGCCAATCGCAATATTAAGTCAAGAGAAGAAAAAGCCTAGAAGGAGGAGAGATGACTAGAAACAATTCGATAAACCATTTTGTGTGTGGATTAATTGTCAGAGTAGAGGACCTTGTGCATTTCAGGTAAAATAACAACTTAATGTTTATATCCCAGGACAAATTAGCTAGCAAGTGAAAGCTAGCTAGCTAAATTGCCATAAATGTTCAATGCTTTTCGACCTGTCCCCAAATTAATGTAATTGGTTCAGAGTTTGTTTTGATATTTTAACCTGCGTGTCGTGATCGCGTTTGGTGTGGGAGGACAAAATACATTAATGCACGATGGCGCACACGCGCAGCCGGTTTGGGTTCTGTGTAATACGTTCTTCAGAAAATGGGCGTGGCTTCATAACTTTTCAAATTGGAAGAAAATGGCGGAAAATATGCAGCCGAAGTCCGACGAGAGCGGATACAAATTCATTACTTTTACTAATTGTGACATGTTCTGGAAGTAGCTAGCCAAACGTTAGCCAGTTAGTTTGGGTGATTGACTGCCGTTGAATGCTCTAAATCTACGAGCAAACAAACCATGCTCTGGATATGCGAACGCCCAGAGCGCACTCTGTCACTCCAGATTGAATTGATGAACACACACGAAATTGTACAATTTTTAGCTAGTCATTTGTTATGCTAACAAGTTAGCAAGAGGTTGCATAACAACATCAACTTCCAGTAGACAGGCGAAGGTCTAGTACGCTCAACTGAAACGATACCGTTTGTTTACAGTATACTAAGATGAAGTAATAGTATGTAGTATACAGTATGTTAGTATGCTTATTCGAACACAGCTCATGTTTTGCAGATAATGAACATTAAACTCAAATCATTGTCTTTTTCAATGGGAAAACAACTAAGCAAGACTTAAGACTAACAACTAAGCATCCTTTGCACAAAGTGAATTCTACATTTATAATTGATTGTAGGCCTATCAATTCACCTATTGTAATTGCAGAAGAGATTAAGTGTTGAGTTGTTCTTATATTCCTTATTGTCACTGCATATCGTACACTTTTACTACTTGCTTTAATTTGCATTTAACTGTAGACTAATGTTTGTCATAGGTAGAGGTATATCCTCCTACCCCATTTCTTTTTTGATGTTATTTTTTAATCTTTATTGACTTTTCCCCCCACATTTTACAATAATAATAGATTAATTCATTTAAATACATCAGTTTTCACATCAATTTGATATTAAAAAGGCTGTTCTGTTTGCACAGATCATGGTCTCATGCGCCTGGTGGAGGCATACCGAGCACATGGACACAAGGCTGCTAAAATTAACCCTCTACTGCCAGAGGACCCTGTGGAGGACATTGTGCCAGAGATCAACATGTTGACTGGGGCTGTACAAGGACCCCTCAACACATCTGGTAGGCTATGTGGTCTATTGGGAGATTCATATGAGGATGGTATTATTCTCAGTAATGTTCTTCAGAATGTGTTCCAAAAACGTTGCATATAACAAATTTGGCAGTAAAGAAGTGCACAGCTGAACAATTTTTTTAACATTTTTTTTTTTTTAACAGGGAGTGCGGAACCTCCTGCGCACAAACTTTTTTTTTAATGGGCATAATACTAAAGACACTTAAGTTAGCTGGCTAAGTTAATGGTGAGCTAATTACAGAAAATAGCTTATGGTTGTGAGTGTGATGAAATAAAAGCAGGGCATTCTACCGGAGATTTTTAGGACTTGGACACTCTCGTTGTCCTAGCGTTATATGCTAATTAGATTTTGGTGCAGGTCATGTTGTTCTTCACATTACCATCTCTGGTAAACGCACACTATATCAACTAAAATCAATGTTTATTTGTCACATCCACAGGATACAAAAGTTGTAAACGGTACTTGCATAGTGGAGTCTTTTGTTTAGACATGGAGCTAGCTGGCTAAACAATGAACCATAATCCCAACTCATAATTTAACTGCCATGCATGAATTTATTTATTTATTTAATTTATTTATTTATTTTACCGTTATTTTACCAGGTAAGTTGACTGAGAACACGTTCTCATTTGCAGCAACGACCTGGGGAATAGTTACAGGGGAGAGGAGGGGGATGAATGAGCCAATTGTAAACTGTGGATTATTAGGTGACCATGATGGTTTGAGGGCGAGATTGGGAATTTAGCCAGGACACCGGGGTTAACACCCCTACTCTTACGATAAGTGCCATGGGATCTTTAATGACCTCAGAGAGTCAGGACACCCGTTTAACGTCCCATCCGTAAGACGGCACCCTACACAGGGCAGTGTCCCCAATCACTGCCCTGGGGCATTGGGATATTTTTTAGACCAGAGGAAAGAGTGCCTCCTACTGGCCCTCCAACACCACTTCCAGCAGCATCTGGTCTCCCATCCAGGGCCTGACCAGGACCAACCCTGCTTAGCTTCAGAAGCAAGCCAGTAGTGGTATGCAGGGTGGTATGCTGCTGGCTGAATCTGCAGGTAGCTAAAGCTAACTAACTAGATTATATGTTAGTTAGCTAGCTAGCTAACATTAGGCCATAACTAGCAAAGCAAATGGCTTTCTAAGATGCAAATAATATTACTACACACATCATACATGTAACGTTAGCTAGCGAGTCAGCCAGCCAACGTTGCTACGTACCTAACAGAATGCTTTAACTTGCAATGAAAATTAATTTCTGACAAAATTAGAAATGTATACTATCTGAAAATGTAGCTAGGTAGGCTCTCTTACCCGTGGATGAACACTTTTCCCTCTCTGTCATGAATGCCATGGTTGCCCTTAGTTTGACGATGTAATCCGGAGACAGGTGTTTTATACAACAGCCTTCTGGTGTGTTCTCTCTTCGACTCCCTCCGCATATTTGCAATCAAACGCCAGAATTTACTCCATCTCCTTAGCTATCATACTCTGCTTCCACCGGGCATTCCATTGATTTCAAAACTCGGTCCTCCAGAAAGTGGCGTGCATTAGCAACACTTTTGAAGTTCTTCATGATATCGTGAGAAAGGATTACCTACACATACTGAGCATGTCATGTTATAGACAGAAGCATCCTACATGGTAGACCAATCCAAACTTATCTCTCGGTATGTCCAGCCCATCTATCTCAGCCAATCATGGCTAGCCGGAAGGTTCCTGTCCTTTTCCGTGTCTAAACCAACTAGGCTCGTAATTTAACAATTGTATTTTCAGATGGGAGTGCAATTTCTTTATTTATAAAAATAAAACATTTGCCAATGTTGTAGTATCAAATTGGTAGTTAGTCTTGTCTCATCGACGCAACTCCCGTACGGACTCGGGAGAGGCGGAAGTCGAGAGCCGTGCGTCCTCCGAAACCCAACCAAGCCGCACTGCTTCTTGACACAATGCCCGCTTAACCTGGAAGTCAGCCGCACCAATGTGTCGGAGGAAAAACTGTATACCTGGCGACCGTGCCAGCGTGCCCGGCCCGCCACAGGAGTCGCTAGAGCGTGATGGGACAAGGACATCCCGGCCGGCCAAACCCTCCCCTAACCCCGACGATGCTGGGCCAATTGTGCCGGCTGCGACAGAGCCTGGACTCGACCCAGGATCTCTAGTGGTCTTAGACCACTGCGCCACTCGGGAGGTCTACAAGTTTGTTATTAAGGCACATGAAAGGACAGATGTTCCAGAAGGCATTTCTGACAAAAATGCATTTATTGATGACAAAATAAATGTTTATGTTCAAATGCCTCTCTTGTGAAGTAGTGACAAGCGACATACGCCTAGTTTCCTGAAACGAGTTACATTTAGAAATACCCACAGTATGATTTTCAATACCATCAATACTTTTTAATTACGTCAATACCACAAACTATTTTAGCTTGTTTTTCAAATGAATATATTTGTGCACTAGGTTAATAAAGCAGATCACGTTCTTCATTTCGACCTGTTGCATCAGTTTTTCATTATGAGGCCGTTCCCCAAAGCTGATTGAGCCAGTCACATTGTAAGAGGGGGGATCAATTTACACTTGAAATTCACTACTAATGTTTGCAAGGTATTATCTAAGTTTAGTTATCTAAGATGTGCCAAAATAAATTCTAGCTATGCATTTGGTTTGCTAAGTGACTAGCTTGCAAGATCAATCTTCTTGGTTACAGCAGAGACAATCAATCCACTCCTGGATCAATATCATTGCTGTCTGTTTTGTGCTTGAAGCAAACCTTTTGAGATGGTTGTATGACTTCATGATCTGGGGTGTCTGTCCTTGCGATTTGTTTATGTTCCTTGCGCTTGTTAGCATTTAGCTAGTGTACACATTGAGAATTCGCTAGTACTTTGTTAGCACACTTGGTTAGGAGCCTGTAAAAGAGCAGCCATCCCCTCTGGCACCATTAACGTAGCGCTTTATGGTTTTTGCGACTGCACTTGAAGAAACTTTCAAAGTTCTTGATATTTTCCGTATTGACTGACCTTCATGTCTTATGGTAATGGACTGTTGTTTCTCTTTGCTTATGTGAGCTGTTCTTGCCATAATATGTACTTGGTCTCTTACCAAATAGGGCTATCTTATGTATACAACCCCTCCTGTACCTTGTCACAACATAACTGCTCAAACGCATTAAGAAGGAAAGAAATTCCACAAATTAACTTTTAAGAAGGCAGACCTGTTAATTTAAATGCATTCCAGGTGACTACCTCATGAAGCTGGTTGAGAGAATGCCAAGAGCGTGCAAAGTTGTCATCAAGGCAAAGGGTGTCTACTTTGAAGAATCTCAAATATAATATATATTTTGATTTCTTTAACACTTTTTGGTTACTACATGATTCCATATGTGTTATTTCATAATTTTGATGTCTTCATTATTATTTTACAATGTAGAAAATAGTAAAAAATAAAGAGAAACCCTTGAATGAGTAGGTGTCCAAACTTTTGACTGGTACTGTACATCTAGCTGGGTAAGGTTAAGGGGGTAGGTGTGTGTCTTTGGTAACAACAGCTGGAGTGCAATCTCTGTTAGACATCTTCATGATAAGCTGTGGACTATACTGAACAAAAATTTGAACGCAACATGTCAAGTGTTGATCCCAAATTTTCCATTCGCACAAAAAGCTTAGGTAACACAATTGCATTTTATCGATGGCAATTTGAATGCACAGAGATACTGTGACGAGATCCTCATGTTTCAGCATGATAATGCACAGTCCCGTGTCGCAAGGATCTGTACATAATTCCTGGAAGCTGAAAATGTCCCAGTTCTGCATACTCACCAGGCATGTCAGCCATTGAGCATGTTTGGGATGCTCTGGATCGACATGTACGACAGCGTGTTCCAATTCCCGCCAATATCCAGCAACTTTGCACAGACATTGACGAGGAGTGGGACAGTATTTCACAGGCCACAATCAACAGCCTGATCAACTCTATGCAAAGGAAATGTGTCGTGCTGCATGAGGCAAATGGTGGTCCCACCAGATACTGACTAGTTTTCTGATCCACGCCCCTACATTTTTTTTGAAGATATCTGTGACCAACAGATGCATATCTGTATTCCTAGTCATGTGAAATCCATAGATTAGGGCCTAATGAATTAATTTGAATTGACTGATTTCCTTATATGAACTGTAACTCAGTAAAATCTTTGAAGTTGTTGCACATTGCATTTTTATATTTTTGTTCAGTATAGTTTATCTGTATTTTTCATAGCTGTATATTTACCTCCACAAACCGATGCTGGCACTGAGACCACACTCAACGCGCCGTGCAAGCAAGGAAATGCACATCCGGAGGCGGCCGGTGATTTTAATGCAGGGAAACTGAAATCCATCTTACCTCATTTTTACCACCATGTCACCTGTGCAACTAGAGGTGACAACTTTAGCTCACCTTTACTCCACCCACAGAGACATACTACGCTCTCACTTGCCCTCCATTTGGCAAATCTGATCATAACTCAATCCTCCTGCTTACAAGCAAAAAACTTAAACAGGAAGTACCTGTGGAAGTGCTCCGGTGAAGCGGATGCTAAGCTACAGGATTGTTTCGCTAGCACAGACTGGAATATGTTCTGGGATTAATCCGATTGAGGAGTTTACCACATCAATCACTGGCTTCATTAACACAGTAAGTGCATTGACGATGTCATCCCCACAGTGACCATAAGTACATATCCAAACCAGATGCCATGGATTACAGGCAACATCCGCACTGACCTAAAGGCTAGAGCTGCCAGTTTGAAGGAGCAGGACACTAATCCGGACGCTTATAAGAAACCCTGCTATGACCTCAGACGAGCCATCAAACAGTAAAGACGTCAATACAGGACTAGGATCGAATCCTACTACGCCGGCGGTGACAGTAGTTGGATGTGGCAGGGCTTGCAAACTATCACGAATTACAAAGGGAACCCAGTGACACGAGCCTACCAGATAAGCTAAATTCATTCTATGCTCGCTTCGAGGAACGCAACACTGAACTATGCATAAGAGCACAAGATGTTCCGGATGACTGTGTGATCTCACTCTCTGTAGCCAATGTGAGTAAGACCTTTAAACAGGTTAACATTGACAAGGCCGCGGGGCCAGACTGATTACCAGGATGCATTCTTGGAGCATTTGCAGACCAGCTGGCAAGTGTCTTCACTGATATTTTTATTTTCTCACTCACCCAGTCTGTAATACCTACATGTTTCAAGCAGACCACAATAGTCCCTGTACCCAGTAATGCCAAGGTGACCTGTTTAAATAACTGTCACCCCATAGCACTGAAATCTGTAGCCATGAAATGCTTTGAATGGCTGGTCACAATGGCACATCAACACCATCATCCCAGATACCCTGGACCCACTCCAATTTGCATAGCGCCCCAACAGATCCACAAATTTCGCAATCTCTATTACACTCCACACTTCCCTCTCCCACCTGGAGAAGAGGAACACCTATGTAAGAATGCTGTTCATTGACTACAGCTCAGCGTTCAACACCATAGTACCCACAAAGCTAATCACTAAGCTCAGGACCCTGGGACTAAACACCTCCCTCTGCTACTGGATCCTGGACTTCCTGACATTCCGCCCCCAGGTGGTGAGTGTAGGCAACAACACATCCGCCACGCTGATCCTCAACACAGGGGCCCTTTAGGGGTGCGTGCTTGATTCCCCTCCTGTACTCCCTGTTCACCCACGACTGTGTGGCAGCGCATGACTCCAACACCATCATTAAGTTGGCTGACAACACCACAGTGGTTGGCCTGATCACTGACGACGATGAGACAGCATATAGGGATGAGGTCAGTGCCCTGGCAGTGTGGTGCCAGGACAACAACCTCTCAATGTCAGCCAGACAAACGAGCTGATCGTGGACTACAGGAAACGGAGGCCCGAGTACGCCCACGTCAACAGAGCTGTGGTGGAACGAGTCCAGAACTTCAAGTTCCTCTGTGTCAAAATCACTAAGGAATTTTCATGGTCCTCACACACTAATACAGTCGTGAAGAGGGCACGACAACACCAATTCCCCCTCAGGAGACTGAAAAGATTTGGCATGGGCCTTCAGATTCTCAAAGTTCTACAGCTGCGCAAGGCCAAATAAACACTGAAGTTGCTTACCAAGAAGACAGTGAATGTTCCTGAGTGGCCTAGTTACAATTTTGAAATAAATCGTCTTGAAAATGGCTGTCAATGATCAACAACCAACTTGACAGAGCTTGAAGAATTTTTGAAAGAATAATGTGCAAATATTGTACAATCAATGTGTGAAAAGCTCTTAGAGACTTACCCAGAACAACTCACAGCTGTAATAGGTGATTCTAACATGTTTTGACTCGGGGTGTGAATACTTCAATTCAATTCTTCATTCCAAGATGGCGTAGCAGTCAGAAGTCTTTGTCCTTCGTCGTGTCCCATGTATATATATTTTTCTTTGCATATCTTTAATTTTTTTTAAATATATATTAACTTCAAAATACTCTCCTGCAACCCGCCTCACCCAATGTGGTGTGGATGCAGTCTATCACGGTGCCATCTGTTTTGTCACCAAAGCCCCATATACTACCCACCACTGCGACCTGTACGCTCTCGTTGGCTGGCCCTCGCTTCATACTCGTCGCCAAACCCACCGGCTCCAGGTCATCTACAAGTCTCTGCTAGGTAAAGCCCCGCCTTCTCACTGGTCACCATAGCAGCACCTACCTGTAGCACGTGCTCCAGCAGGTATATCTCACTGGTCACCCCCAAAGCCAATTCTTCCTTTGGCCGCCTTTCCTTCCAGTTCTCTGCTGCCAATGACTGGAACGAACTGCAAAAATCTCTGAAGCTGGAGACTCATATCTCCCTCACTAGCTTTAAGCACCAGCTGTCAGAGCAGCTCACAGATCACTGCACCTGTACATAGCCCATCTGTAAATGGCCCATCCAAGTACTTCATCCCCATACTGTATTTATTTATCTTGCTCCTTTGCACCCCAGTATCTCTACTTGCACATTCATCTTCTGCACATCTACCATTCCAGTCACTAATTACTATTTTGTAATTACTTCGCCACCGTGGCCTATTTATTGACTTTCCTCCCTTATCCTACCTCATTTGCACACACTGTATATAGACTATTTCTACTGTATTATTGACTGTATGTTTGTTTATTCCATGTGTAAGTCTGTTGTATGTGTCGAACTCTTTGCTTTATCTTGGCCAGGTCACAGTTGTAAATGAGAACTTGTTCTCAACTAGCCTACCTGGTTAAAGGTGAAATAAGTAGATTTTTTTTAATGTCAATCAGATATTTCTGTATTTCATTTTCAATAATTTAGCAAAAATATCTAAACAACTTTTCACTTTGTCTTTATGGGGTGTTATGTGTAGATGGGTGAGGAAAATAATGAGTTCAGGCTTTAACACAACAAAGTTAGCAATAAGTCAAGGGATATGAATACTTTCTGAAGGCCATGTATATGCATACAATGCCCATATGCATTTAGCGCTCAATTCTCTGACAACTGAACCGTGTGGTGGACAATTGTTTTTTCTCAACACTGCCAGCACTCTGTTTGCATGGCTAGTGGCTAACGTTAGCCAGCTCAAGATGGCTAACGTTAGCCAGCTCAAGATGGCTAACGTTAGCCAGCTCAAGATGGCTAACGTTAGCCAGCTCAAGATGGCTAACGTTAGCCAGCTCAAGATGGCTAACGTTAGCCAGCTCAAGATGGCTAACGTTAGCCAGCTCAAGATGGCTAACGTTAGCCAGCTCAAGATGGCTAACGTTAGCCAGCTCAAGATGGCTAACGTTAGCCAGCTCAAGATGGCTAACGTTAGCCAGCTCAAGATGGCTAACGTTAGCCAGCTCAAGATGGCTAACGTTAGCCAGCTCAAGATGGCTAACGTTAGCCAGCTCAAGATGGCTAACGTTAGCCAGCTCAAGATGGCTAACGTTAGCCAGCTCAAGATGGCTAACGTTAGCCAGCTCAAGATGGCTAACGTTAGCCAGCTCAAGATGGCTAACGTTAGCCAGCTCAAGATGGCTAACGTTAGCCAGCTCAAGATGGCTAACGCAGAGTAGATTCTCCATATGACGTTAAGAAATAGTCCATTTATGGGTCGTTTAGAAGATATCCGGAAATAAGTTAATAAATATGTAAAAACCCCAAAACATAACTATTTTTGTAGTTATAGGTAACCAGAATGTGACTACACATTACTTAAGTCTTTGACCAAACTGTGTTGTTACTTTGGTGAGTAAAAACTCATGCCGCCTACCCTTTTAAGTCAATGTAAAACCCATCACCCAACATTTGATTTGCTAAACCACCCATTGCAATGGTATGGCACCAATACAAATTGGAAGGAAATCATTGCCTTTTAAATGCCCCAAACTGCTAATTTGTGTGGTGACTCACTCACAGTACATGCGTTTAACACAGGCACTCGGTTTGAGTGGATGGTGTCTCCAGGGATGAGGCATTTTCAATGACAGTCAACAGTATCTCATGCCTCCAGTCATTACTATCATCACTCACAAATTAGTAGACCAATCAAATGAAAGTGCATGTGACTTGGTGGATATGATTTTAGATGGTAAAAGCACTTTGTGACAGCTGATGTGAAAAATACATTTGATTGAGGGTTCCTATGATACCCAGTCATGGAGATAAGGAATTATGTCCGACACACACACACGCCTCATCCTGTCAGACTATCAGAGCTCTTGGTCTTTAGTCTGTGTTCATGGAGATAAAGAATTATGTACACGTGTTTTTTTTTTGTCCAGCAGGCAGACTAGCAGGTCTCATACTGCAACGCATTTGCAGCCAACCAGGTCCTCATAAAAAAAACGTGTTATTTTTTCAACTGACCTGAAATTCACACTCCTACATAAATTCCTTTCTTCTCCAGGACTGCGTCACTTTGGTAAGGCTGAGGCGTCAGTGGAGGAGGTGCTTGCCTACCTGGAGGAGGCCTACTGTGGCCGCATTTCCATAGAGACCAGTCAGTTGACCAGTCTGGAGGAAAGGGAGTGGCTCGCCGACCGCTTCGAGGAGTTGAAGAAGGAGACATTTGCGGCGGAGGAAAGGAAGAAGTTGGCCAAACTCATGCTGGAGTCACAGGTAGATGGGTGGATGGATGGGGATGGGGGGGGAGTGAAAGTGGGGAGAGAAAGAGACCTCCACAGAGGAGAGGAGACAGTTGGCTAAGCTCCTGTTGAAGTCACATGTGGGTGGATAGGTAGATGGGTCAAAGGTCGAGGTCGTCACACAGTATTACAGCCAAATTACCTTTTCATAGCTTAATTTAATGAAAATGTTATCTTATCTAACAGAGTAATTGGCATCTTGTTTAAACATTTTCTGTGGGAATAAAGTCATTATCTTATCAGCAAGAATGTGATGGTATTGGTTTTATCAATGTTAATTACATTTTTCTTTCCTATTTCCAAGAACGACTGATCTTGCTGACTTATTTGTGTATTTATCTTTTATTTTACCAGATAAGTCATTGAGAACACCTTCTCTTTTTACAATAACAGCCTGAAATGACCTGTTTCATCTTGTTACCTCAGGAGTTTGATAATTTCCTGGCCAACAAGTTTTCCACGGTGAAGCGTTACGGTGGTGAGGGAGCAGAGAGCATGATGGGAGTGTTCTATGAGATGTTCCGCCTGTTGGCCCACAGTGGGGTGACGGACGTCGTCATGGGGATGCCTCATCGCGGGCGACTCAACCTCCTCACGGGGCTGCTGCAGTTCCCACCAGAGGTCAGGGTTCAGACACTATCGATCACTTCCAGGTCAAATTCATGGCTGTAGTGTTTACCTGAGTTAACCACACTCACTGGGGATTACCAATAAACTCCATGTAATTGTCAGCTGCTATGCAGTGTGACAATAAGAGAGAATCCAGTGTTACCTTATCAGAAAGTGACCGTAAAAGTTTCTGTGGATGATGACCTTGAATTTTGTTGTTTTTCTTACTGAGGTGAACAGGTTTTGGGAGAGGTGAAATCTGGAACCCCAGTATAACATTATTTTGTTTCATGTGCCTCTCTCCCTCCACCTCCAGCTGATGTTCCGTAAGATGCGTGGCCTCAGTGAGTTCCCAGCGGACTCTCCCTCCATCGGTGACGTCCTCTCCCACCTCTCCTCCTCTGTAGAGCTGGATTTCGGTGCTGCCCACCTCCTCAAAGTGACCATGCTGCCCAACCCCTCCCACCTGGAGGCCATCAACCCAGTCACCCAGGGGAAGACCAGGGCCCGGCAGCAGCTCAAACAGGAGGGAGACTACTCACCAGACGAGAACGCACAGCCTGGGAATAAAGTCGTATGTCTCCAGGTATAGTGTGTGTGAATGTATATGTGTATATATATATATAACTAGGCAACTCAGTTAAGAACAAATTCTTAGTCTACAATGACGGCCTACCCCGGCCAAACCCTCCCCTAACCCGAACAACGCTGGGCCAATTGTGGCTCTAACCAGACTAGTGGGAGGCCCCGGTGCACAACTGAGCAAGAGGACAAGTACATTAGAGTGTCTAGTTTGAGAAACAGACACCTCACAAGTCCTCAACTGGCAGCTTCGTTATATAGTACCCGCAAAACACCAGTCTCCGCTGGCCTTCTAGGCAGAATTCCTCTGTCCAGTGTCTGTGTTCTTTTGCCCATCTTAATCTTTGTATTTTTTATTGGCCAATCTGAGATATGGCTTTTTCTTTGCAAATCTGCCTAGAAGGCCAGCATCCCAGAGTTGCCTCTTCACTGTTGACGTTGAGACTGGTGTTTTGTGGGTACTATTTAATGAAGCTGCCCCCCTCGGTTTTGTTGCAATTAGGGGAGCTAATGTCTCATTTAGGGGAGCTGAGCCCCCCTGGTTCCCCCATAATTCGCACCTTGGCCCTCAGGCCAATGTGTTTGACACCCCTGAACTAGAAACACATTCACTGATTAACATTGCTATAGAATAGTATACTTGATTGCCCTCTCGTGAATTTGTTTTGCATGTGTAGTACAATATGTAAAAGAGAGGGATAGTAGGAAGGGATTATTACGCTGAAGTACAGTTTATAGGGTCATAAGGGCATTATCCATTGATGTCAAGATATTTTCAGAATTTCAAGCCTGGTGATCATTGTGGAAACTCTCCTTACTTTTCTCAGGTCCATGGGGATGCCTCATTCTCGGGTCAAGGGATTGTTCCAGAGACATTCACCATTTCACTACTCCCCCACTTCAGAGTCGGTGGGAGCATCCACCTCATTGTAAACAACCAAGTGGGTTATACCACTCCATCTGCCAGAGGGAGATCGTCTTTATATTGCAGTGATGTTGGTATGTGAAATCTATTGCTTTATCTATAATAGATCTTTATGGGAATTATAATCACAAATCCATTTTTTGAATGGGAATTTCAATACTCCTCTCTCAACTATGTGTGTTCTCCCCTCTCCAGGTAAGATGGTGGGCTGTGCGGTGATCCATGTGAATGGTGATGATGCGGAGGAGGTGGTGCGCGCCACACGTTTGGCGGTAGAGTATCAGAGACGCTTCAGGAAGGATGTCATCCTGGACCTGCTCTGCTACAGACGGTGGGGACACAACGAGCTGGACGAACCTGGTTTCACTAACCCTGCCATGTACAAGATTATCCGGTGAGTTCAGTGTATTTGCTATACTCTTCCTTCTCTGGCTGATCTTGAGCCAAAAGGGGTCCACTAAATGGACATAAATATTGTCCAGAAACTACCTCATTGTATTGAACAGGGAACACATCCCCACAACCATGAACAAAAGCATATATGGTTTACCTACAATTGTATATTTGCTTTACATTATTTGCCGTTGATATACCCTTGATTACAGAACAATGCCCAAATAACTAACCATGACATCCTACCCACTTCTCATCTCCCCCAGCTCCAGGAAGAGCATCCCAGACTCCTACGCTGACCAGCTGATCTCAGAGGGCCTGATGACAGAGGAGGAGTGTGGTGCCATCAGGACAGCCCACTACGGCATGCTGAACGACAAGCTGGCCAACATGACCCTATACAGCCCACCGCCCACCAACCTGCAGGTCTGTGATGTGCACTCATTTCACATAGGGCTTGATTGAGTTTACCTGGCACAATGGAATCAATAGAGTAGTTGCAAAAGTGCAAACCCCACCCATCTGACACTACAGGCAGACTAAAGCGAACGCTCAAAATGTTTGTTCCCAGGTCTCTGGTGAGGAGTGCTTTTTGGAGTGTCGAGAAACCAACAGAAGATAGATTTCCATTCTTTTCCGTAACAAATGGACTTATAAAGTTGTGTTGTTGTTACAGGGGCGCTGGGGAGGTCTGGAGGAGCCCCAGGCCAGAGTCACCCACTGGGACACGGGGGTGCCTGTCCCCCTGCTGCAGTATGTAGGGGCTAAGTCTGTGGAGATACCTGAAGAGGTCCAGCTCCACAGCCACCTTGGGAAGATGCATGTGGCGGTAATAACAATTACAGGATATATATATATTGTAGCTCATTCGGGGGGGGGGGGGGGGGTCCTGTCCTGGACACTCGAAACCAGGTCCATTCCGGGACTCGAACCCAGGTCCACCGACTGTTAACCCAACACCTTAGCCATTACGCCAACCTCTTTACAAGTTTGCTAGGTGTTGAGTTAAAGGGATAGTTTGGAGATTTCATTGACAATGGTATCCACAAGTTCATCTGCCTCTGGGGAAAAGGGATAAAGGGCTTTGTTGTTTTCCCCCTTTGTTTTAAAGACTCTCTGAAGCTCAATGCAAACAGATCTGTTGTGTTCTCTCAGGGTCGCCGTGCGAAGGTGGAGAATGGAACTAATCTGGATTGGTCCACTGCTGAGGCCATGGCGTTTGGCTCTCTGCTCTGCCAAGGTCAGTCAACGGCTTTTTACACTACTGAGCCAAACCAAGCTGTGCTAAGCTGGCCTAGGTCCGCATCCACTTTAGTTGCTGGAGTATCCTAGGCAGCACAATTTGGTAAGGGTAATGTGAAAAAGGATTGAGCTTCATAGATAACATTTTTTACAGAAATTGCTTGTTAGATAGATTTTTGTTTTCTCAGACCTGTTATAACCATACTATGTCAATGCTTACAAATGTTTAGTCATTTATATAATTCTCATGTCTCTGGCTGTAAGAATGTGTTTTGTTTTGCAGGGTTCAACATTCGTATCAGTGGACAGGATGTTGGTAGGGGCACCTTCAGTCAGAGACATGCCATGATCGTTTGTCAAGACACAGATGACATGTACATCCCCCTCAATCACATAGACCCTGAACAGAAAGGATTCATGGAGGTAAATAATGAGTTATTGCAACGAGAGAGAAAAAACTAAAAACAATGAGACTTGATACAAAATAACTTGGGAGTCGACTTGCACTTACAATGCACGACTTGGGACTTGAGATTCAACCCTTTTTACTCACATGAGACTTGGACCTCATGACTTGTTTACTTGCTTTACTTCGAAGTAGTATAAGAGTGTCTTGAGCACCCACCTGTGATACGGCGTGCACTCTTCTGCATGTGTGTGTGTGTTCTAGGTGTGCAACAGTGCCCTGTCTGAGGAGGCCGTGCTGGGCTTTGAGTATGGAATGGCCATCGCCCAGCCTAAACTACTGCCTATCTGGGAGGCTCAGTTTGGAGACTTCTTCAACGGAGCTCAAATCATATTCGACACCTTCCTCTCTGGAGGTAATGAATGCTGATACTCTGGTCAATAACTTTCTGAAGTCAGCCAAGGGCTATTTTTAGGTCACCTCCTTTTTGAGGTTGCAGATAGTTGAATATCATAAACCAGTTTCCTTCTAGCCCCTGGCGCGATCACCTATCAAGTCCTTTCAGTTCTGTGAACACAGATTTAACGAGGGCTCGGGGGAAGGGGATACACGCAATGTAGCCAACACTTTGTTTAGTATACATTTAAGATTAAACTGGATATTTGGTCAACATGATCAGTAAATCATGGGTCCCAGTAGAACACAACCTACACTTTTTAATATAAAAGCTTTATAGCGCATTCACAAAGCCTTCATAAAGGTTAGGCGCTACATTCTGGTTCCACTGGGTATTGATTTGAAACGTGTCTCCCAGGCGAGGCTAAGTGGCTGCTGCAGTGCGGGATGGTGGTCCTGCTTCCCCATGGTTACGACGGAGCAGGACCTGAACACTCCTCCTGCCGCATGGAGAGGTTCCTACAGGTGAGTAGGGGAACGCAAATCACATGGGGAAACAATTTTAAAGGAGCGGGGAACCTCTGATCTCCTCTGCATTTTGTGGCAGTGAGAAATGAGGAGAACATACTTTTTTTTAAAGAACTCTTTGGAAACAAATACCTCTACAAATACCAACTACGATTACCTCTGTTGTAGCTACTGTATGCCGCGGTCTACTCTCTCACTGTCTCTTTGTACTATTTATTGTATCTGTGTCTAAATCTCCTCGTCTTTCTCTTTCTCCCAGCTGTGTGACAGTAAGGAGGAGGGGGTGGATGGTGACAATGTCAACATGGGCGTGGTCAACCCTACGACTCCAGCACAGTACTTCCACCTGCTGAGACGACAGATGATACGTAACTTCCGCAAGCCGCTCATCGTGGCCGGGCCCAAGACTCTGCTCCGACTCTCTGTAAGCTACTCAATAACACATCTAATACAAGCCATTAGAGTTCAATGGGCCTGTTTGAATACCTTTAAAATGCACCCCCCCCTTCAGGTAACCACTGATTACCTGTAGGTGAGTGCGTGGTTAGGTGAACGCATAGTTTTCACTGCATCGCTTCCACCAATCTTACCATGTCATATCAATGATTTCCTCAAGGAAAGAAAGGGTTAATTTTAAGGTATTCAAACAGGGATACTGTGAACATGTTTATGGGGGATATTTTTGGTGACTGAGTTGATGAGTTCCTGTCTCTACCTGTAGGGGGCAACATCCAGTCTGGCTGACATGGCTCCTGGAACCTCTTTCAAACCTGTGATTGGTGACACCTCAGTCACACCAGCCAGGTAAAGAAGTGTCCACAACATTACACCCTCTCTTCTGCTTCCTGTTGATAAGTGTGTCTCATTTAAAAGTGTTGTCATTTGTGTTATGGTGTCATATGCATGTACCCAACTGCTTTAATAACTGTCCTTTCCTGGTATCCCTGTAGTGTCCAGCGGGTGGTGCTGTGTTCAGGGAAGCACTACTATGCCCTGTTGAAGCAGAGGGAAACGTCAGCTGCCACTCAGACCACAGCACTGATCAGACTGGAGGAGCTGTGTCCCTTCCCTCTGGAAGCCCTGCAGCAGGAGCTCACCAAGTACACCAACGCCAAAGGTAGGCTATACCTGACCTGGCCACTATTTTTCTCAAACGTCTAATATCTAAAATGCCACTTTGCAGTCGCTTTTATCCAAGTACACCGACAACAAATGTATATAAGTGACCCCTGCACCTGGTTTTCACCAATTTGTAAGTCGCTCTGGATAAGAGCGTCTGCTAAATGACTTAAATGTAAATGTAAATGTACCACAGACACTATAGGCCTGTTTCCCAGACATACATTAACCCTTGCTTAAAAAGCTATTGCATTGGAGATTCTCCATTTTTAGCATGCTTTTTATTCCAGGGTTAGGCTCTTACTGTTCAACACTGCTTACCAGAGACTGTTCACCAGCATCGGATCAATAAATCATTTTGTGAACTGTATTTGGTAGGGATGGGAATTTGAAATGATTTTACTATTCGAATAATATCATGACATTTTTTCAGGTATTTGATTAACTGTCCCCATCCCTAGTATTTTGCCATCTTCAAGTAAATGTTTTTATGTAATCTTCATGTGTTTGTGTCCCATACAGAGTTCGTCTGGAGCCAGGAGGAGCCCCAGAACATGGGCCCCTGGTCCTTCGTGGCCCCTAGGTTTGAGAAGCAGCTGGCCTGCAAGGTGAGTCCTGCCCCTGTCTGAATGATCAGAGAAATACTGTTGATGTGTTTGAGGTGATCAGTTTTAGCAAGCAATGCGAGGCTCCAGAATTGCTCATTTTGATCCGATAATGAGTAGTTATTTGGGATGCAAGGTTTTTTGTAGATCAGGGATTCTGCACAGTCCGACTGCAATGTAGCGGATCTCAAACATGCACAATAAACCAAGTGTGCAAAACATGCTCTTTCATTTACATTTTAAGTCATTTAGCAGACGCTCTTATCCAGAGCGACTTACAAATTGGTGCATTCACCTTATGATATCCAGTGGAACAACCACTTTACAATAGTGCATCTAACTCTTTTAGGGGGGGGGGGGGGGTTAGAAGGATTACTTTATCCTATCCTAGGTATTCCTTAAAGAGGTGGGGTTTCAGGTGTCTCCGGAAGGTGGTGATTGACTCCGCTGACCTGGCGTCGTGAGGGAGTTTGTTCCACCATTGGGGTGCCAGAGCAGCGAACAGTTTTGACTGGGCTGAGCGGGAACTGTACTTCCTCAGAGGTAGGGAGGCGAGCAGGCCAGAGGTGGATGAACGCAGTGCCCTTGTTTGGGTGTCGGGCCTGATCAGAGCCTGAAGGTACGGAGGTGCCGTTCCCCTCACAGCTCCGTAGGCAAGCACCATGGTCTTGTAGCGGATGCGAGCTTCAACTGGAAGCCAGTGGAGAGAGCGGAGGAGCGGGGTGACGTGAGAGAACTTGGGAAAGTTGAACACCAGACGGGCTGCGGCGTTCTGGATGAGTTGTAGGGGTTTAATGGCACAGGCAGGGAGCCCAGCCAACAGCGAGTTGCAGTAATCCAGACGGGAGATGACAAGTGCCTGGATTAGGACCTGCGCCGCTTCCTGCGTGAGGCAGGGTCGTACTCTGCGAATGTTGTAGAGCATGAACCTACAGGAACGGGTCACCGCCTTGATGTTAGTTGAGAACGACAGGGTGTTGTCCAGGATCACGCCAAGGTTCTTAGCACTCTGGGAGGAGGACACAATGGAGTTGTCAACCGTGATGGCGAGATCATGGAACGGGCAGTCCTTCCCCGGGAGGAAGAGCAGCTCCGTCTTGCCGAGGTTCAGCTTGAGGTGGTGATCCGTCATCCACACTGATATGTCTGCCAGACATGCAGAGATGCGATTCACCACCTGGTTATCAGAGGGGGGAAAGGAGAAGATTAATTGTGTGTCGTCTGCATAGCAATGATAGGAGAGACCATGTGAGGATATGACAGAGCCAAGTGACTTGGTGTATAGCGAGAATAGGAGAGGGCCTAGAACAGAGCCCTGGGGGACACCAGTGGTGAGAGCACGTGGTGCGGAGACAGATTCTCGCCACGCCACCTGGTAGGAGCGACCTGTCAGGTAGGACGCAATCCAAGCGTGGGCCGCGCCGGAGATGCCCAGCTCGGAGAGGGTGGAGAGGAGGATCTGATGGTTCACAGTATCGAAGGCAGCCGATAGGTCTAGAAGGATGAGAGCAGAGGAGAGAGAGTTAGCTTTAGCAGTGCGGAGCGCCTCCGTGATACAGAGAAGAGCAGTCTCAGTTGAGTGACTAGTCTTGAAACCTGACTGATTTGGATCAAGAAGGTCATTCTGAGAGAGATAGCAGGAGAGCTGGCCAAGGACGGCACGTTCAAGAGTTTTGGAGAGAAAAGAAAGAAGGGATACTGGTCTGTAGTTGTTGACATCGGAGGGATCGAGTGTAGGTTTTTTCAGAAGGGGTGCAACTCTCGCTCTCTTGAAGACGGAAGGGACGTAGCCAGCGGTCAAGGATGAGTTGATGAGCGAGATGAGGTAAGGGAGAAGGTCTCCGGAAATGGTCTGGAGAGGAGGGGATAGGGTCAAGCGGGCAGGTTGTTGGGCGGCCGGCTTTCCATGACAGACTGACCAGGTGAATCCAGGTGAAAGCTATGATCCTTTATCGATGTCACCTGTTAAATCCACTTCAATCCGTGTAGATGAAGGGGAAGAGACCGGTTAAAGAAGGATTTTTAACAATTGACACATGATTTGTGTGTGTGTGCCATTGAGGGTGAATGGGCAAGTGCCTTTGAACGGGGTATAGTAGTAGATGCCAGGCACACCTGTTTGAGTGTGTTAAGAACCGCAACGCAGCTGGGTTTTTCACGCTCAACAGTTTCCCGTCTGTATCAAGAATGATCCACCACCCAAAGGACATCCAGCCAACTTGACCCAACTGTGGGAAGCATTGGAGTCAACATGAACCAGCATCCCTGTGGAATGCTTTCGACACCATGTGGAGTCCATTCTCTGACGAATTGAGGCTGTTCTGAGGGCGAAAAGGGGTGCAACTCAATATTAGGAAGGTGTTCCCAATGTTTTGTACACTGTGTATTTGACTGGGTTTGATTTAAAAAAAATATATATATATATATTAACCGACCATTTTAATTTGCACACCTTCTTTCTCCCTCTACTCTTCCTCCAGCTGCGGTTGGTGAGTCGGCCTACTCTGCCCGCCCCGGCTGTGGGCATCGGAACGCTCCACCACCAGCAGAACGAGGCCATCCTCACTGCCACCTTCTCCTCTTGAGCCACTCGACCCCAAGATGGCTGCTCCCGCGGGCCCCAGAATGGCTGCACCCTCCCTCCTCCAGTAAAACCACATTACATCTCTTCTCTAGGCCGGACCTCCAGGCTGAATTTATCTCTGTTTCACATTTGTTTCACTCAACTTTCTATGAATTGGTGAGATGAAACAATAGTGAGGCCAGGATCTCTTTTCTTCCTGTATGTTTAAATGTTCTCAAAAACACAATTGCTAAAGGCCTTCATTGTGGAGGGGGCTTCAGGTACTGAGTGGAACAAGACTGGGATGGTTTGGAAGGGCTGTTTTATCGAGCATTATGAAATGGAGCTGCTAGCTGTCTAAAAACAATGTGATGTAAGTGGTCTGAGATTGCATCGTAAATCAACTCAATATTGCCCTGAGTGTTCATTTTTATTGTAATATTGCATTTTTAACTTAATGTTTTTAACTTCATGCTAAAGTTAATTTCACATGCAATATGATTGCATTCAATTTACTATACTGAAACAAAAATATAAACGCAACATGCAAGAATTTCAGTTCGTATAAGGAAATCAGTCAATTGAAATAAATTCATTAGTCCCTAATCTATGGATTTCACATGACTGGGAATACGATATGCACCTGTGGGTCACAAATACCTTAAAATAAAAAATGTAGGGGCATGGGACAGAAAACCAGTCATTATCTGTTGTGACCTCCATGTGCTGACATCTCCTTCACATAGAGTTGATCAGGCCTGTGGAATGTTGTCCCACTCCTCTTCAATGGCTGTGCGAAGTTGTTGGATATTGGCGGCTACTGGAACACACTGGTGTACATGTCAATCTAGAGCATCCCAACAATGCTCAATGGCTGACATGTCTGAGTATGCAGGTCATGGAAGAACTGGGACATTTTCAGCTTCCAGGAATTGTGCACAGATCCTTGCGACATGGGGCTGTGCATTATCATGCTGAAACATGAGGTGATGGCGGCAGATGAATTGCACAACACTGGGCCTCAGGATCTCGTCACCATCTCTGCATTCGAATTGTCATCGATAAAATGCAATTGTGTTTGTTGTCCGTAGCTTATGCCTGCCCATACCATAACACCACAGCCACCATGGGGCACTTTGTTCACATCAGCAAACTGCTCTCCCACACGACACCATACAAGTGGTTGTGAGGCAGGTTGGACGTAATGCCAAATTCTCTATAACGACTTATGGTAGAGAAATTAACACTCAATTCTGGCAACAGCTCTGATGGACATTCCTGCAGACAGCATGCCAATTGCACGCTCCCTCAACTTGATACATCTGTGGCGTTGTGTGACGACAACTGCACATTTTAGTGGCCTTTTTATTGTCCCCCAGCACAAGGTGCATCTGTGTAATAATCATGCTGTTTAATCAGCTTCTTGATAATCCATCCCACTGACAGGTGTGGAATATCTTGTCAAAGGAGAAACACTCACTAACAGGGATGTAAACATATTTGTGCTCACAATTTGAGAGAAATAAGCTTTTTGTGCATATGGAAAATTTCGGGGTTCTTTTATTTTAGCTCATGAAAAATGGGACCAATACTTTACATGTTGCGTTTATATTTTTCTTCAGTGGAGATATGGGGCCTTATCAGGGTACTGAGAAAGAGCGCAACCAAAATATGGTTACGTTTAAGTCAAGGCCAGAGGTGTCAAACATACGGGTGGTTTGAGTAAAAGAATACAAAATACAAAAAAATTACTAAATCATATATCATTTTGGGGGGGGGGGGGGGGGGATGAAGACAAACTCAATATTCTTTCAAATGACTAAAACCAAATCGAAATTGTGTAGAAATGATTATCGGCATACCCAACTTTTGCAGGAAAAATGCATTGAAAGTGTTGGGAGCCTTACTTTCTTCACCGTGACTGGCGAACAGAGTTTACCCACCAATAAAAATTAAAAAACATTTTTTTTACCACTACATCGCTGAATGTAATACATTTTCAGTGCGGCCCTACAGACCTCATTGAGGACCAAATGCAGATCCCGGCACAAAATGAGTTTGACACCCCTGCCTTAGACACTAAGTTTATAACGTTATTGTATTATGAAGGCACTTTTAGTTGCTCATATGTGGCCACACATCAGAGTATTATGATTTCTTTTCAATGACCTATCATCTAGTTTCATCTTTTTCTTCAAAGTAGAAGATTGGCTGAGGAATTCTTTAGTGTTCTCTTCATGAGGTGCTATAGTTATTACTGTTTAAATGTCATCCTCAACATCAGTCCAAATGTTGTTAAAATGTTGGAAGTATTATTTTGGTTATTTTTGTTTGTGTAGAAATTCAAAGCTTCTAATTTTGTTTGTAGATTTTGAAAGAAAAACGACACGACTAATATTTCTGAACAACTACTGCGCAATTGCGCCATTAGCACCACAACTATTTCATATTTCTGATGAAAAGTAAGGGTTACCGTTTCTTGACAAAGTAACTTGGTAGTTATATTGCTTTGGTGTTAAAACATTTGTTTTCATTTCAAAAGGTTGCGTTTGTTGTGAATTCTGTCTTTTACTGCTGCAGGTACGGTTTAAAAAATATGTGGAAGCTGACTACCACTGGATTTGAGTTGTAATTAACAAAATAAAGTGGTAAGAAACCAATGCCATTGCTCTGTATGCTCATATTGTGGTTCAAGAAAAGGGCATTTTAATGGATTTTTTTTTTTTAAACCACTCATTAATCTGCACAAAATACCCCATAATGACAGAGCGAGAAATGTTTGCAGAAATACCTAATTTCCTTAAGTATTCAGACCCTTTGCTGTGAGACTTGAAATTGAGCTCAGGTGCATCCTGTTTCCATGATCACCCTTGACATGTTTCTACAACTTGATTGGAGTCCACCTGTAATAAATTTCAATTGATTGGATATGATTTGGAAAGGCACACACCTGTCTATATAAGGTCCCACAGTTGACCCGTGCATGTCAGAGCAAAAACCAAGCTATGAGGTCGAAGGAATTGTCCGTAGCGCTCCGAGACAGGATTGTGTCGAGGCACAGGTCTGGGAATGGGTACCAAAAAATATCTACAGTATTGAAGGTCCGAAGAGCACAGTGGCCTCCATCATTCTTAAGTGGAAGAAGTTTGGAATCACCAAGACTCTTCCTAGAGCTGGCTGCCCGGCCAAACTGAGCAATCGGGGAGAAGGGTCTTGATCAGGGAGGTGACCAAGAACCCGATGGTCCCTCTGACAGAGCTCCAGAGTTCCTCTGGTGATGAGAGATCCTTCCAGAAGGACAACCATCTCTGCAGCACTCCACCATTCAGGTTTTTATGGTAGAGTGGCCATATGGAAGCCACTGATCAGTAAAAGGCACATGACAGCCTGCATGGAGTTTGCCAAAAGGCACCGAAAGGACATTCGGACCATAGGAAACAAGATTATCTGGTCTGATGAAACCAAGATTGAACTCTTTGACCTGAATGCCAAGTGTCACTTCTGGAGGAAACCTGGCACCATCCCTATGGTGAAGAATAGTGGTGGCAGCATCATGCTGCAGGGATATTTTTCAGCAGCTGGGACTGGGAGACTAGTCAGGATCGTGGAAAGATGAACGGAGCAAAGTACAGAGATCCTTGATGAAAACCTCCTCCAGAGCACTCAGGACTTCAGACTGCGGCGAAGGTTCACCATATCTTGCACTACTCATCTCATATGTATATTCTGTATTTTATACCATCTATTGCATCTTGCCTATGCCACTCTGTCATTGCTCATCCATATATTTATGTATATATTCTTATCCCATTCCTTTAATTAGATTTGTGTGTATTATGTAGTTGTTTGGAATTGTTAGAGTACATGTTAGATATTGCTGCACTGTCGGAACTAGAAGCACAAGCATTTCGCTACACTCGGAATAACATCTGCTAACCATGTGTATGTGACCAATACAATTTGATTTCCAACAGGATAACAACCCTAAGCACACAGCCAAGACAATGCAGTAGTGGCTTCGGGAAAAGACTCTGAATGTCCACCAGAGCCCGGACAGCCCGGACTTGAACATTACCCATATGGGTATCTGTAGGAGGAATTTAAATGGTATAAGCAATTAAGCTGGGAACGTACTGAGTGCAGGGAAGACGATCACGTTGGCAGGCACCGATAAGGATAGAGAGCTGTGGATTAGTGAGGAAACGGGGGTCGAGATCAGGTCACATTAAGGGAGAAGGAACAGTTTATTGTCCGTATCACATATCTTCCTGCCTAGCAATAACGATGTAATGTTTAGAGAGGAGGAGGACATATATAAACTCAGCAACAACAAAAAAGTTCTCACTGTCAAATGTGTTTTATTTTCAGAAAACTTAATGTGTAAATATTTGTAAGAACATAAGATTTAACAACTGAAACAAACTGAGCAAGTTCCAAAAACATGTAACTAACAGAAATGGAATAATGTGTCCCTGAACAAAGGGGGGGTCAAAATCAAAAGTAACAGTCAGTATCTGGTGTGGCCACCAGCTGCATTAAGTACTGCAGTGCATTTCCTCCTCATGGACTGCACCAGATTTGCCAGTTCTTGCTGTGAGATGTTACCCAACTCTTCCACCAAGGCACCTGCAAGTTCCAACAAGTCCAACAGATCCAACAGGTCCCAGACGTGCTCAATAGGATTGAGATCCGGGCTCTTCGCTGGCCATGGCAGAACACTGACATTCCTGTCTTGCAGGAAATCATGCACAGAATGAGCAGTATGGCTGGTGGCATTGTCATGCTGGAGGATCATGTCAGGATGAGCCTGCAGGAAGGGTACCACATAAGGGAGGAGGATGTCTTCCCTGTAACGCACAGCGTTGAGATTGCCTGCAATGACAACAAGCTCAGTCCGATGATGCTGTGACACACTGCCCTAGACCATGACGGACCCTCCACCTCAATCGATTCCGCTCCAGAGTACAGGCCTCGGTGTAACGCTCATTCCTTTGACGAGAAACGCAAATCCGACCATCACCCCTGCTGAGACAAAACCGCGACTCGTCAGTGAAGAGCACTTTTTGCCAGTCCTGTCTGGTCCAGCGACTGTGGGTTTGTGCCCATAGGCGACATTGTTGCCGGTGATGTCTGGTGAGGACCTGCCTTACAACATGCCTACAAGCCCTCAGTCCAGCCTCTCTCAGCCTATTGCGGACAGTCTGAGCACTGATGGAGGGATTCTGCATTCCTGGTGTAACTCGGGCAGTTGTTGCCATCCTGTACCTGTCCCGCAGGTGTTACACGTGGTCTACCACTGCGAGGACGATCAGCTGTCCGTCCTGTCTCCCTGTAGCGCTGTCTTAGGCGTCTCACAGTACGGACATTGCAATTTATTGCCCTGGCCACATCTGCAGTCCTCAGGCATGCTGCAAGGAGTCATAAAGCACGTTCACGCAGATGAGCAGGGACCCTGGGAATCTTTCTTTTGGTGTTTTTCAGAGTCAGTAGAAAGGCCTCTTTAGTGTCCTAAGTTTTCATAACTGACCTTAATTGCCTACCGTCTAAGCTGTTGGTGTCTTAACGACCGTTCCACAGGTGCATGTTCATTAATTGTTTATGATTCATTGAACAAGCAATGAACAACAAAAAGTGTTTAAACCCTTTACAATGAAGATCTGTGAAGTTATATGGATTTTTACAAATTAACTTTGAAAGACAGGGTCCTGAAAAAGGGACGTTTATTACCACTGGTGGAAATTGTTTTTGTCTTATGCAGCTGTATTGACCCAATGGGTGAATAAACTTGGTTGGAGCTTTCATAGTGTCTGTCAATTTCTTACTCTGATATTTAGAACCTAACAGTATGTAGTCCATGGAAGAACTGGGATAGTTTCACAGTGTTTCATACAGTGAATTATAAGTGAAATAATCTGTCTGTAAACAATTGTTGGAAAAATGACTTGTGTCATGCACAAAGTAGATGTCCTAACCGACTTGCCAAAACTATGGTTTGTTAACAAGAAATTTGTGGAGTGGTTGAAAAACGAGTTTTAATGACTCCAACCTAAGTGTATGTAAACTTCCGACATCAACTGTACATACACTGACCAAAAAGTTATTTTGTTGGCATTTATGTATGTCCCCATTACCAGTAAAACATAATCAACCTATTTCTTTCACTTACTTGATGTGCTGTTTCGTTATTTCTCAACCAGGATTTCATCATACATGTCAAGCAGTGAAGTTTCAGCTCTGTCTGTCCGTGGCCTTTCTTCCTCGTTGTGCACTGTCAGTGTGTCCGTTTTCCATCTTGTCCAGCTGTGTCTAACGTTTCACGTAAACCCTGTTTCTTGTCTGCATCGAAGTAGTGGTCCTTGTACCTGGCATCGAGCATGATGGCGACACTGTAAAGAGGCTCAGAGAGACTGCCAACGAATTGCTTGTTCACATCCTCTAGTGGAGTTATTTTGCAAGTTTTAACCCCACGGTCTGTGTCGGCAGTTTTGTTGAGCGGGCGTTTCAATGTCTTGACGGAGGGTATCACGTCTGCTGCAGAAGCGGTCGATGAGGTTATTTCTCGAGTCAGTTGCAGCTATGGGCGTGTTAATGTTTTCAATGAGAGTCCACAGGTTTGTACTGATTGTTGCAGGTAACTCCTAGTCGGCTGCGTACACGCCAAGCACTCGTTTTTGTTCCAGCAGGCTCTACGTCATGTAAAAAGTACTGTTCTATCTGGTGGAAACGTCTTGCTTGCGCCTTTTCGTTTTCACTCCAAGCTGCTCCTGTGTTGCTTGCAGGCGGCTGTAAGCTAGGGGTGAGTGTTTAAAATGACCCACTATCTTCCTTACCTGTTGCCACTGTCTCAGATATGCTGCGTTGGGGCCAAAACACCTTCGTTCACAGCCATTTGCAGCGTGTGCGCCATGCATGGCAAATTGCCGACTCCGCATTCTTCCAAAGCCTTTGTCATGTTACGTGCATTATCACGTAGCACAGCGTGTACTTTGTTCTTGGAGATTTTCCTAGTTTCAAACATGTTCTCAAATGCCATTGAAATGGCAGCAGCGGTATGAGAACCAGCACATTCTTGAGCATGCAATACGGCGTTCCTCAGTACGAAATCCTCATCGACCCACTGTGCTGTCAGACTCTGCATGCTCATGGGGCTGACATCGCTGGTCCAAATGTCAGTCGTGAAGCTAATGGCAGTGACTCCCATAGCAAGTAGCTCAAGGATGTGCGTTTCAAGTATACTGTGTAACTCCTGTAGGGTAACATCTGAAAAATGGAGCCTACTTGGTAGTGTGTACCAGGGCTTGCGGTACTCGACCAGTCAGCGAAAGCCAACATCATCCACGACAGAGAACAGTTGATTGTCAAGGGCAATGAATTCCATTATCTTGGCGTTAATGGATTTCGCCGTTGGGGTGTCTCGCTGAAATTGTATTTGTCTTTCAAATGACTACTCGACTTGAACTTGTTTAGTTGTTGGAAGTGTGTTTCTAGTTTTTTTCTGCTTTTGTTCCAAGTAGTCGGTGAACGTCTGGGGGTGATGCACTTTCAAATGAGTAATTAGGTTTCTGGTATTGAAAGATTTCACTTTCTCCCCTCTGGAAATAATAGCAGATGACCTTTTCGTTATCTTCCTTTTGAAACCTAAATATATCCACACAGCAGACATTGTGGGCTAGGTTAGGAATGCTGTGTTTTGCACGTACATCGCTGTGTTTTTCGTGCTGACATTACGTCATCTACCTACGTTATACAGGTATGCACGTCAGCCTTGACATCGGTTTTGAACGTCGGCGTTAAACTAGACATAGAGCCGATATTGCCATTTTTAGCTAATATCAGCCGATTCCGTTATATCGTGCATCCCTAGAAATGAACATTACATTTTCTGGCAACAGCTCTGCTGGACATTCCTGCAGTCAGCATGCCAATTGCACACTCCCTCAACTTAAGACACCTGTGGCATTGTGTTATGACAAAACTGCACATTTTAGCTTGGCCTTTGTCCCCAGCACAAGGTACACCTGATCATGCTGTTTAATCAGCTTCTTGATATGCCACACGTCAGGTGGATGGATTATCTTGGCAAAGGAGAAACGCTCACTAACAGGGATGTAAATACATTTGTGCACAAACTGAGAGAAATAAGCTTTTTTGTGCATATGCAAAACCCTGGCTTAAGGGCTAGAGGTCGCGTTTTGGACAGGGACAAGGTAGCCTTGTTCGACCACCCTGATCTCTCTGTGTGGCTATTAAACTGTGTGCAGCAGTCAGGATGGTGGGTCAGGCCTAAAGCATAAGGATGCTACATTAGGGTTGATTTGTGATCTGCTCCGAGATGAACCAGTCTGTCCATGGAGACAGACCGGTGAGGCTCCACCATCTCATTAACACATTGTAATGAGCAGAAGACCAATTGCACTTCCTTCAGAATCTCTGACACTTGAATTAACCGATTTCAATTGGTTTTCTATATAATCATCTCGGCTAACAGCAATGGCGATATCCCTTTTGCTTTGGGGAAATAAAAAGTCTCATGATATAGTAGAGAAGGATGACTTCTGAATGTGATAACATAGACCAGGCACGTGCATATACTGTACATGCAGAAAACTGTTACACACCTTTTGGCTTAGTTGAGGCCATGTAGGTTGGATCAGGCCTTTAAGGGCATAAGGCAATGCCAGGGGATCAGAGTAATCATGTTGTTGTTAGAAGGACTTGACATAGTTCCCTGTCACCATAGTTGTATTCATGGAAAAGCCCACGTGCTTGTCAACTATAGCCATTACGTACTACATTTTTTTTAATATGTTTTATTTAATCTTTTATTTAACTAGGCAAGTCAGTGGGTCATGGATTTGGTGAAATTGGAACACCAATCGTTCACTCGTAGTCTACCTATCCTCATCCCCACGCACTCTGCCCGGTACATGGACAATAGAGGAGAGCAGCCTCCCACTCCCCCTTATTGGTATAACAACAAAGGGGGCGGTCAGCAGGCAGCGTGACTCACTAGAATAGCGGTTCAGTTCAGATACACACACACACACACTAACCGATCAACTCCGCCAACCGGAGTCATCTTTCTATCAAGTCGCATAGCCTAAACAGAATCTGAAGAGGTAGAATGAATTGTTCCGAACCAAAAGGAGACAGAATAACGAGGAAGCTCCCGTTCAATTACATCAAAGAGATTAGGCTAGTCTGATAACCTGCAGGTAGGCTGCTACGTGTGATTGGTGGTAGGGCTACTGTAGGAGACCTTTTGCATTGGCGGCGCAGCGGGTTGTATGGATTGGTTGAGCGATGCAAGGTAGAATTGGGCGACACTCCGGAAGAAACTCTGTGATTTCATTCCGACTTTAGTCGCCACGAGACGGGACCATATTTCCTCACTGAGTCAGCACAAGGAGGTGAAAAACGGTGTCTAATCTAATCACTTCGGTCCTCCCTGGCGGCGACATGGCGAGGGAGAACGGAGAGTCGGGCGGGAATGGATCTTGGAAGAAGAATGTCGATGATATCAAGCTTGTATTCGAGTTCAAAGAAGTCCTTGGAACGTGAGTAATGTGGTTTATCCTACTCCGTTCTAGAACCCAGGGTGTTACACTTAAACTTTGTCGTCGACTCAGTTTACTTGACAGACAAGACAATAATACAATGTAACCGTAGCGGAAATGCAATTGTCATCGTGTTCTGTTGCACATTAGATGAACTAGTCGGATTTCCACTGTTGTCAACGACATATAGACAATATGGCTAATACCTACCGGTCTTTTTAAAATATTTTTTACAAATGTTAATTATGCTTTATGATTTCCTACAAATGTTTATGAAATCGAAAGTTACTTTCTGGGTGCAACAATTCGACAGCACGTGCGAAAGCTGTCAATAATTGGTCTATTCTATGGTGGCAGGTGTTTGATGGATAATCGGACACGACCCTATATAATACGACATTGTCTCGAATTTATCTCTCATAGAATGGAAGGTTATTTTGGTCTGAGATTAGTTCTGGTAGGTTATGGCGCTTGCCCCAACTCAATGCACCTGGATTACAGAATAGCTTCTCTTGAGGTTTTCTTTATTCATGTACATCAAATTGAGTCTATAAGCCGAAATATGGCAGCACCTGTTTATTAAATGCATTGACAGGACTCTGTGGTCAAAATGGTCAGGAGAATTGGATTGTCAGCTGCTGATGAGAACATTAATTTCTGGTGTCTGGTCAGACTGGATAACATTGAATATATGCAGAAGATTCTAATACTTGTCCTGGTGCTGATTTATGATCATGTCTATGCTGTATTTCATTTATGATAACACGAAAGCACAGGAGGTTAGTGGGACCTTAATTGGGGAGAACGGGCTTGATGAGTGGAATGGTATCAAATACATCACACGCATGGTTTCCAGGTGTTTGATGCCATTCCATTGGTTCCGTTCCGGCCATTATTATGAGCCGTAATTCCCTTAGCAGCCTCCTGTGCACGAAAGGGACTTGCCTATTGGGCAAGTCGGGGGTATTTTTTGGGTTGCCAGAAGATTATGATCACTTGGACCGAACATTTTAAGTGGCTAATTTCACCCACATGCAGGGAAAAGACCAGGCTGTACCCGGCTTCAAGAGGGGGCTGAAGGTGGCTTACCACCCCCAGTTTTAGTTTGCCCCTATATAATAAAAGGTCAAATGATTGACAGGTTGGCTAAAAAAAATATATATCTGTATCAACTTTGAAAGCAGAATTACTTTCCCGTTGTTCCTCAACTGTAGTGTATGATATACTTTTATCCAATGTAAAAAAAAATATATGTTTTCGCTACATAAAACTGAATTGAGCTGGTCGGTATTTTAACGCAACAGTTTTTGTGACAACCTATCAGTAGAGTTGAAAATGTAATGGAAACACAACTTTATATTAGGTACGTAAAAACGTAAGAAAAAAAGTGCGTTTTGTGCACTACGTCATCACACTGATTTATGGAGATTTTTGAATATTCGCATGAAAATCTGTGGCCAATTGGATGGAAACCTAGTTACTGACTGACACTGAATTGATTATGACCGAGCTGTGTGCTCTGACCCTTTCCCCGGGCTTGGAGAGAAAATAACTGTACCGCAAAATGTTCCTGGGTGTGGCATGGAAGTTGTCACTGCTGGGGGGGTCTGGAGACAACCCGTGTCCACTGTGCGTCATTTGGCAGAGAATGCTCCCTTACCTGCTTCAACAAAGGCCCATGCGGGGATTTTATGCCCCCGCATCGCCAAAAGGTTAGTGGACAGTGTTTAGGACCTGGGCAACGTCTTCATCTGCCTTGGGGAAACTGATATGATGTTTCGTTTATTTGCTCCACCAATCTACATTCACCAAATGAACCTACCATGTTGGTCAATATGTATGATGATGATACCCAGTGGTCATTTGGAATGTGCCATTCTGCCTTGCTGTCACATGTCCATTAGTTTGGGAGGTGTGAGTTTTAAAGGGGATGGTTAGAAATACTGAACCGTACTCACCGTAATGACGTGCTGACAATGTATGAGGTTACTGCGTATGTGTGAGGAAGTTGTCTCAAACAATTTAAAATGTCGATCAGAATAAGGGTAGGGTTGTGTGGTGAAGATGCGCTATAGGCACGTCTCTCCACGTTTCGAACTCGCTCCAATCCGTGCGCACTATTTGTTTAATTGTGTCAATTGTTGGGTTATGGTCGTTTTGATCATGCATTAAATATAATACATTCCTGCTATTTTCATTCTGAGTGGATTTTTTTTTGGAGAGCTCAAAACTGCGCAACAATTGTGATGAACCTTTGGTTAATTTAATTGCATTTACCAGTTTACTATCAATTTCTTCGTAGTCTTTGTTTGGGGAGCATGTGTCTGGTTTTTCAATGTTTAACGTGTGAATGCACGCACTGTAGCATGCATACATATACTTGGCCTGCGTGCCAAGAATAGGTGTTGCCAAATGTATTTAAGTGTTTGGGGATGTTCTAGTTAGTTCACCTTTGGGTAACTCAAAGGGAGGCTGTATCTGTGCTTATTGGTTAAGACAGGTTTTGTCTAATGAAAGGCTTTTTCTTTTGAATGCTGACATTAAGTCAGAACCGTGTGTGTGTATGTATGTATGTATGTATGTATGTATATATATATATATATATATATATATATTTACATTTACTTTTAAGTCACTTAGCAGACGCTCTTATCCAGAGCGACTTACAAATTGGTGCATTCACCTTATGACATCCAGTGGAACAGCCACTTTACAACAGTGCATCTAAATCTTTTAAGGGGGGGGGGGGGTCAGAAGGATTACTTTATCCTATCCTAGGTATTCCTTAAAGAGGTGGGGTTTCAGGTGTCTCCGGGAAGTGGTGATTGACTCCGCTGTCCTGGCGTCGTGAGGGAGTTTGTTCCACCATTGGGGGGCCAGAGCAGCGAACAGTTTTGACTGGGCTGAGCGGGAACTGTACTTCCTCAGTGGTAGGGAGGCGAGCAGGCCAGAGGTGGATGAACGCAGTGCCCTTGTTTGGGTGTAGGGCCTGATCAGAGCCTGGAGGTACTGAGGTGCCGTTCCCCTCACAGCTCCGTAGGCAAGCACCATGGTCTTGTAGCGGATGCGAGCTTCAACTGGAAGCCAGTGGAGAGAGCGGAGGAGCGGGGTGACGTGGGAGAACTTGGGAAGGTTGAACACCAGACGGGCTGCGGCGTTCTGGATGAGTTGTAGGGGTTTAATGGCACAGGCAGGGAGCCCAGCCAACAGCGAGTTGCAGTAATCCAGACGGGAGATGACAAGTGCCTGGATTAGGACCTGCGCCGCTTCCTGTGTGAGGCAGGGTCGTACTCTGCGGATGTTGTAGAGTATGAACCTACAGGAACGGGCCACCGCCTTGATGTTAGTTGAGAACGACAGGGTGTTGTCCAGGATCACGCCAAGGTTCTTAGCGCTCTGGGAGGAGGACACAATGGAGTTGTCAACCGTGATGGCGAGATCATGGAACGGGCAGTCCTTCCCCGGGAGGAAGAGCAGCTCCGTCTTGCCGAGGTTCAGCTTGAGGTGGTGATCCGTCATCCACACTGATATGTCTGCCAGATATGTAGAGATGCGATTCGCCACCTGGTCATCAGAAGGGGGAAAGGAGAAGATTAATTGTGTGTCGTCTGCATAGCAATGATAGGAGAGACCATGTGAGGTTATGACAGAGCCAAGTGACTTGGTGTATAGCGAGAATAGGAGAGGGCCTAGAACAGAGCCCTGGGGGACACCAGTGGTGAGAGCACGTGGTGAGGAGACAGATTCTCGCCACGCCACCTGGTAGGAGCGACCTGTCAGGTAGGACGCAATCCAAGCGTGGGCCGCGCCGGAGATGCCCAACTCGGAGAGGAGGATCTGATGGTTCACAGTGTCGAAGGCAGCCGATAGGTCTAGAAGGATGAGAGCAGAGGAGAGAGAGTTAGCTTTAGCAGTGCGGAGCGCCTCCGTGATACAGAGAAGAGCAGTCTCAGTTGAATGACTAGTCTTGAAACCTGACTGATTTGGATCAAGAAGGTCATTCTGAGAGAGATAGCAGGAGAGCTGGCCAAGGACGGCACGTTCAAGAGTTTTGGAGAGAAAAGAAAGAAGGGATATATATATATATATATATATATATATATATATATACTGCTCAAAAAAATAAAGGGAACACTTAAACAACACAATGTAACTCCAAGTCAATCATGCTTCTGTGAAATCAAACTGTCCACTTAGGAAGCAACACTGATTGACAATAAATTTCACATGCTGTTGTGCAAATGGAATAGACAAAAGGTGGAAATTATAGGCAATTAGCAAGACACCCCCAATAAAGGAGTGGTTCTGCAGGTGGTGACCACAGACCACTTCTCAGTTCCTATGCTTCCTGGCTGATGTTTTGGTCACTTTTGAATGCTGGCGGTGCTTTCACTCTAGTGGTAGCATGAGACGGAGTCTACAACCCACACAAGTGACTCAGGTAGTGCAGCTCATCCAGGATGGCACATCAATGGAAGCTGTGGCAAGAAGGTTTGCTGTGTCTGTCAGCGTAGTGTCCAGAGCATGGAGGCGCTACCAGGAGACAGGCCAGTACATCAGGAGACGTGGAGGAGGCCGTAGGAGGGCAACAACCCAGCAGCAGGACCGCTACCTCTGCCTTTGTGCAAGGAGGAGCACTGCCAGAGCCCTGCAAAATGACCTCCAGCAGGCCACAAATGTGCATGTCTCTGCTCAAATGGTCAGAAACAGACTCCATGAGGGTGGTATGAGGGCCCGACGTCCACAGGTGGGGGTTGTGCTTACAGCCCAACACCGTGTAGGACGTTTGGCATTTGCCAAGGAACACCAAGATTGGCAAATTCTCCACTGGCGCCCTGTGCTCTTCACAGATGAAAGCAGGTTCACACGCACATGTGACAGACGTGACAGAGTCTGGAGACGCCGTGGAGAACGTTCTGCTGCCTGCAACATCCTCCAGCATGACCGGTTTGGCGGTGGGTCAGTCATGGTGTGGGGTGGCATTTCTTTGGGGGGCCGCACAGCCCTCCATGTGCTCGCCAGAGGTAGCCTGACTGCCATTAGGTACCGAGATGAGATCCTCAGACCCCTTGTGAGATCATATGCTGGTGCGGTTGGCCCTGGGTTCCTCCTAATGCAAGACAATGCTAGACCTCATGTGGCTGGAGTGTGTCAGCAGTTCCTGCAAGAGGAAGGCATTGATGCTATGGACTGGCCCGCCCGTTCCCCAGACCTGAATCCAATTGAGCACATCTGGGACATCATGTCTCGCTCCATCCACCAACGCCACGTTGCACCACAGACTGTCCAGGAGTTGGCGGATGCTTTAGTCCAGGTCTGGGAGGAGATCCCTCAGGAGACCATCCGCCACCTCATCAGGAGCATTCCCAGGCGTTGTAGGGAGGTCATACAGGCACGTGGAGGCCACACACACACTACTGAGCCTCATTTTGACTTGTTCTAAGGACATTACATCAAAGTTGGATCAGCCTGTAGTGTGGTTTTCCACTTTAAATTTGAGTGTGACTCCAAATCCAGACCTCCATGGGTTGATACATTTGATTTCCATTGATCATTTTTGTGTGATTTTGTTGTCATCACATTCAACTATGTAAAGAAAAAATTCATTCAGATCTAGGATGTGTTATTTTAGTGTTCCCTTTATTTTTTTGAGCAGTGTATGTATATGTATGTGTGTAAATACACTGCTCAAAAAAATAAAGGGAATGCTTAAATAACACAATGTAACTCCAAATCAATCACACTTCTGTGAAATCAAACTGTCCACTTAGGAAGCAACACTGATTGACAATAAATTTCACATGCTGTTGTGCAAATGGAATAGACAAAAGGTGGAAATTATAGGCAATTAGCAAGACACCCCCAATAAAGGAGTGATTCTGCAGGTGGTGACCACAGACCACTTCTCAGTTCCTATGCTTCCTGGCTGATGTTTTGGTCACTTTTGAATGCTGGCGGTGCTTTCACTCCTACGGCCTCCTCCACGTCTCCTCATGTACTGGCCTGTCTCCTGGTAGCGCCTCCATGCTCTGGACACTACGCTGACAGACACAGCAAACCTTGCCACAGCTCGCATTGATGTGCCATCCTGGATGAGCTGCGCTACCTAAGCCACTTGTGTGGGTTGTAGACTCCGTCTCATGCTATCACTAGAGTGAGAGCACCGCCAGCATTCAAAAGTGGCCAAAACATCAGCCAGGAAGCATAGGAACTGAGAAGTGGTCTGTGGTCACCACCTGCAGAATCACTCCTTTATTGGGGGTGTCTTGCTAATTGCCTATAATTTCCACCTTTTGTCTATTCCATTTGCACAACAGCATGTGAAATTTATTGTCAATCAGTGTTGATTCCTAAGTGGACAGTTTGATTTCACAGAAGTGTGATTGACTTGGAGTTACATTGTGTTGTTTAAGTGTTCCCTTTATTTTTTTGAGCAGTTTGTGTATATATATATATATTATATATCACCAAAAGTCATGCTCGTCGAACATCTAATTCCAAAATCATGGGCATTAATATGGAGTTGCCCCCCCCCCACACTTGCTGCTACAACAACCTTCACTCTGGGAAGGCTTTCCACTAGATGTTGGAACATTGCTGCAGGGACTTGCTTCCATTCAGCCACAAGATCATTAGTGAGGTCGGGCAATGATGTTGGGAGATTAGGCCTGGCTCGCAGTCGGCGTGCCAATTCATCCCAAAGGTGTTCGATGGGGTTGAGGTCAGCGCTCTGTGCAGGCCAGTGAAGTTCTTCCACACCAATCTCGACAAACCATTAATTTCTATATAGACCTCGCTTTGTGCACAGGGCATTACGCGCTTCAGCTGTCCTGTTCTGTGGCCTACCACTTCACAGCTGAGCCGTTGTTGCTCCTAGACGTTTCCCTTTCACAATAACAGCACTTACAGTTGACTGGGGCAGCTCTAGCAGGGCAGAAACTTGGATGAACTGATTTGTTGGAAAGGTGGCATCCAATGACTGCCACGTTGAAAGTCATTGAGCTTTTCAGTAAGGCCATTCTACTGCCAATGTTTGTCTGTGGAGATTGCATGGCTGTGTGCTCGATTTCATACACCTGTCTGCAACGGGTGTGGCTGAAATGGCCAAATAAACTCATTTGAAGGGGTGTTCACATACTTTCAAATATGATGGTGATATTTAAACACCAGCTCTGTGTAAATAAATCGAACACTTATTTACACATCTGCCTCCTGCTGAATCTTTCTCCTTACGACTGCTAGAAGGACCCTATTTTACGCTGATACAGCACAGCGCCAACCTGTCACTTCAAAAGCACTCGATTTTGGACTTTTATGTTTGTGGTATAGCTTGACATATGCGGAATCCAATGTCATTCGAATGTAAAAACCCTGAAAATGTTTGTCCCCTTTCCACTGCCCCTTTATCCTGGTGCCAGTTCTGGACCAGACTACTGGAATTATTTGCATTTTGTTTGTCAGTAAACAATTATTACCTGCCCCACACAATGGGGCAACTTTAGAACATGCACAACTTGTGAGACTGCTCAGTGCGCAGGTCACTTTCCCCAGGCATTAAGTCAACCATTAATGTCAATCAATGCATGTAATGTTATCCTCTTCATCAGCAGTCATGAATGCACTGCTATCACTTCATCTATCGTCTAAGTTACCTGGCGATTTTTAAGATCACTCTGGGAGTATGGACCATTTTCATTATCACTTCAGATCTCTGGTGTTCAGTAACCCCAGAATCTGTGTGTTCAGGATGTCGAAGATGCGTATGATGTGTCTCCTGACTAACGCCCATTCCAACTCCCATTAGACAGCTCTGCAAGCGTTATGTCAAAATACTTATTACTCATTATGGCGTTTTGCTGAGCAACAATCTTCATTTACGTCCGTTATGTACTTCCAAAAAAGGTCTAAAAAATGTACAAGCAACCAAAAAAATGCCTATTTTGCTCCTCAATGTAAATCACTCATTACTGTCACACAGGTCAGAAGTCTCCAACAGCTCAAAACATTGGAGGTGCTGAAGATGCTGTTATTTGGTTGCTTGTAACAGTTTTATTTAGACCTCTTTTGGAAGTACGCATCGGCCATAACCGGAGTAAATGAAGACGGTTGCTCGGCGAAACTCCACATTTGAGCAACAAACGTGTTTTGACGTGATGCTTGCAGAGCTGTCTCTAATGGTAGTTTGAATCGGAGCTTCCTGGGCATTGGAGGAGACGCGTCATACTCATCGTGGACATCTCGAACGTATAGCTACTGGGGCACTCCCAAGAGATGCTTTTATTGACGCTGGACTGACCTTTGAACTGGGAATCGAAAAAGACACACGCATATGGGGATGGGTTTCATCCCATTACTACTGTTTGTTGTACTTGGGACAACAGTTCTGCTCACAGTTCTGTTATTCTCTCATGCTTGAACTACTACACTTTTTTTCAGTGCAGACACATTCTAGCGGAGTTTATTTCTGCCCTACAGTTAGTGCTGCTTGACTTAATGCCTGCTCTGCTGTGGATGAGTTACGATGCATGTAGGTACTCACTTTGAAGGGCATGTTCCCCAAAATGGAAGACTGGAAGACAGTTCTACAAAAGATTCTCTCCCTCTTCGAGATTGTCATCAATGGCCTGGGTGTTACATGCATACTGTAGGTGTTAGTTGTTGTTGGAGCCGAAGCACAGAGTGATAATCTAGCCACACTTTTTAATTCACAGGCAATAAAGATAAAACACCAGGTATAAAATCTAGGTATTATTTTAGATTCTGACCTATATTTCGAATCACACATTAGGAATGTGATCAAAATAGCTTTTTACCACCTGAGGAACATTGCCAAGGTGCGGCCATTTCTCTCTCGGGCTGATACCGAGAGATTAATTCGTACTTTTATGACAAGCACGCTTGACTACTGTAATGCTCTCCTGTCTTGTCTACCCAAGAAAGCCATTGTTCAACTGCAGAACATACAGAATGCTGCAGCACGGGTACTGACCAAGGCCAGACAGAGAGAACACAACTTCACTGGTTTGAAGGTCTCTGCATTGGCTGAGTTTTAGAATTCATTTTAAGATTATTGTATTGGTTTTTAAATCAATCCACGATTGTGCACTCCAACACATGTCAGACATGTTGTTTTGAGTTATGTACCCGGTAGGTCCCTCAGGTCCTCTGCCACTGGCCTTTTTAACTATCCCAAAGCCTAGGACCAAGAGGCATGGAGAGGCAGCTTTTAGTTATTATGCCCTCAGCTTCTGGAATAACCTGCCAGATAACCCGAGTGGGGCTGAAATTGTGAACATATTTAAAAAAAAATAGCTTAACCTCTTTTTGCATTTGCTTTTCCTTAGGGTGCTCATTAGTAGTTCAGTTTGCCATTCTTTTTGTTTTATCTTTTGCTTGTGTATTAAATATTTCAGCTTTTATTTAAAAAAATTACTGTAAAGCACATTGCGTTGCATTTCATGTCTGTAATGTTCTGTATAAATAAAGCTTGATTTGGTTCGGCTCCCTGTCCAATGACTAACTCTGTTTTTTTTGTGTGTGTTTTGATCTTGAAGTAAAAATCTGTCAACATGTTTGATAGAGGTTGACTTGGTAAGCTATGTGTTATAGGAAAAGAAAGACTAAGTCCTTGGACTTTCAGATGTTTTTTTTTCTATTTAATTCCTTCAATGTAAGCAGCCACACATGCATCAGCACTCCTTCTTTTGGGGAGAATGTAATTTGATCGGGTATTGTAGGAAGCCTGTGTCAGAGAAGGGAATTCCCGGGGGCTGTTTTTGGCCAGTCCTTGGAGAACGGTGTCAAGCTGGAAAAGTAGGCCACTCTTCGCTTCAGTAAACTGGCAATGCTGTTCTCCATTCAACTGTGTAAACTTGGACAATATGGGGATCAGGATTGGGGTCAATTCCATTTTGATTCAGTCAATTCAGGAAATAAACTGAAAATGGAATTGGAATCTCAGTTGACTTCCTGGCTATTTGGAGCGATAACACACACAGCAATCCCTTCTTCACGGCATAGCCTATTTGTTGTTGAGTCTAAGATCATTCTCAATATGCTACGTCTCTTAGGCTGAGTCACGTTCAGTCTGCACACGTTTTGGCTTAGCCCAGGGCTAAGAAAGAACATGCAGCGTTAAAAGCCATTAATGTCCCCTAATGCCCCCCCCCCCCCCCCCCCCCCCAAACCCACATGGATCCGTGTTCGACCCTGTCCCCCTGAGGTACAGGCTGTGCCTCTCATTACCATCAGGGAGGTGAGGAGCTCAATGTTCCCATCAGCCTCTTGATTTGGACACATGGCTGTAGTGTGACTGTAACCCCCGACTTGGGTCACACCAAGAGACCTTACGTAATTCACTCCATTCCATTCAACTATATTTCCTTGCAGGCTCCCGTTGTATTCAAGGAGTGGGCGATCGTAACGGCAGAAGGTTACGATGCCCTCATCTGTTCTTTTATTGTTACCTGTGAATGTCATCGTGAGTTTAGGAACCAATATTCACAGTTGGTTAGGAAAGCTAAGGCTAGCTTTTTCAAACCAGACATTTTCATCTTTTAACACTAATTCCAAAAAGTTTTGGGACACTAAAGTCCATGGAGAATAAGAGCACCTCCTCCCAGCTGCCCACTGCACTGAGGCTAGGAAACACTGTAACCACCGATAAATCTACGATAATGGAGAATTTCAATAAGCATTTTTCTACGGCTGGCCATGCTTTCCACCTGGCTTAGCTCACTGGTCACCGTAACACCCACACGTAGCACGCGCTCCAGCAGGTATATTTCACTGGTCATCCCCAAAGCCAACACTTCTTTTGGCTGCCTTTCCTTCCAGTTCTCTGCTGCCAATGACTGGAGCTAATTGCAAAAATCTCTGAAGCTGGAGACTCATATCTCCCTCTCTAACTTTAAGCATCAGCTGCCAGAGCAGCTTACCGATCACTGTACCTGAACACAGCCAATCTGTAAATAGCACACCCAACTACCTCATCCCCATATTATTACTTACCCTCTTGCTCTTTTGCACCCCAGTATCTCTACTTGCACATCATCATCTGCACATCTATCACTCCAGTATTAATGCTAGATTGTAATTATTTCCGCCTCTATGGCATATGTATTGCCTACCTCGCTACTCTTCTACATTTGCACACACTGTACATAGATTTTTCAATTTTTATTTTGTTGTTGACTGTACGTTTGTTTGTGTAACTCTGTTGTTTTTGTCGCACTGCTTTGCTTTATCTTGGCCAGGTTGCAGTTGTAAATGAGAACTTGTTCTCAACTGGCCTACCTGGTTAAACAAAGATGAAAAAAATAATAAATGAATCACTGTCTAAACAGTGTGTAGGTTGAAAACCAGTCATCTCTACATAACAGCCCACCATGCCTGGGGGCGGCAGGTAGCCTTGTGGTTAGAGTGTTGGGCCAGTAACCGAAAGTGCCTAGATAAAGAAAGGTTAAAATAAAAATAGAAAAAAACTCAATAAATGACTTCGCCTGTATGCCCACCAATGTCTGCAGTAGCTCGGTTGTGCTCAGTTTTGTTCTGTTGTAAAACTTTTTTTTCTACTCACACACACACACACACACTGTCCCATGTCAGCACAGCAGAGGCCCTGGTTAGGGCTCCTGCTGTGTTGTGTATAAGCAGAGACAGCAGGTGCGTGTGGTGTGTTGTATTCGGTGAGCTTGCTGCCTGCTGAGCTGCTGTCACAGGCTGACAGCAGGCGGGTCACTCGGGGTGAGCCAACCCTGGCAGGTTTAGCATACACACAGCGCTGTCTTTTCCCCTCCTCCTCCCGACCACTTGTTCAGCGCTCAGCCTAGACGATCTGCTTGGGGATTAAGAATAGACAGGTATAGGAAGGAGGTGACAGGGACAGAGATGTAGATTATCTCTTCTCCTCCTCTTCCTTCCCTTCCTCCACTTCGGGCTTTCCCATCAGTGTCCAATCGGGATCATCCCTTCTCACTCATTCACTTTAGGTCTCCCTGACTGAATAACCTTAAACCCCTTCCCTCGTCCTTAGAATTTACCCACTAGCCCATAGACACATTTACATCAGATTGCATTGGTTATTAGGTATAAGCAATACAGTATAGCAGAAATTCCAACTAGCCAATCAGAGGTAAATGTGTAACTAGCACCCTATTAGCAAAATAATAAATTCTTAACTGACTTGCCTAGTTAAATTGAAACAATATTGCTCATACCTATTCAATATTTTAAGATCTAGGTGAAAGGCGTAGGGTTGCTTCTGGATGAGGCCATAATCTCCACCTGTTGCCCTTCAACAATGCATAGCTATGAGATGGGAAGCACGCTTGGAAGAAGAAAGGAACGGCCTAATTGTCACTATTGAAAACGTCAATGCTCATCAACATTGATTGGGTCACACCAAGAGACCTTATGTAATTCACTCCGTTCCATCCAACTATATTGTCCTGGCAGGGAAATTCATTGTGCTTCCGGGAGCACATAAGACACACAATTTAGTACACAGTTAAGAAGTAATATGTGTCACAGTCGTATAAGTACAGTGGAACAGGCTCCCGTTGTATTCACGGAGTGGGCGGTCGTAACGGCAGAAGGTTACGATGCCCTCATCTGTTCTTTTTATTGTTACCTGTGAATGTTGTCATAATGAGTCACCGTCTAAACAGTCGATAGGTTGAAAACCAGTCATCTCTACACAACAGCTCACCATGCCTCTGCCTGTCTGCCCACCTATATCTGCAGTAGCTCGGTTAAGCTAATTTTTGTTCTGCAAAACTTTTTTCCAGACCCACACACACACACACACACACAGTCCCATGCCAACACAGCAGAGGCCCTGGTTGTGGCTCCTGCTGTGTTGTGTATAAGCAGAGACAGCAGGTGTGCGGTGTATTCAGTCAGCTAGCAGCCTGCTGAGCTGGTGTCGTGGGCGGGTCACTCCGGGTGAGTCAGCCCTTGCAGCTATAGCACCCACACGCACCCACACCGCTGTCTTCTCTCCTCCTCTTCCTAATCCCTCATTCAGCCTAGACCCTTTGCTTGGGAATCAACAATAGACTGATCAAAGGAGTGAGGGACAGGAAGAGACTCAGATTCTCTTCTCCTACCCCTCTTCCTTGCCCTCCTTCATTTCAGGCCTCCCCAGAAATTCCAACTAGCCTACCAGAGGGAAATGTGGAACTACCACCATATTGCTCATACCTATTCAATCTTTTAAGAATCGAGGTGAAGTCCTTATGGTTTATAGGGTTGCTTCCGGATGAGGCCATAGTCTTTAGCTGTTACCCTTCAACAATGCAAAGCTATGAGAGGGAGATTCTGTTATTGATCCACGGACCCTGACATCTACTTTATGATATTGTTCCTTTACTAAAGCTCAATTGAATGTTTGGCAGGCAGGTGTAATCCATTTTGTTTCCCCAATACAAACAGAAGGATAGATAGCCATAGATTTTTGAATACAATAGAAATGTGCTATTTGAATGAGAAATATATCACACTGAACAAAAATAAGTGCCACATGTAAAGTATTGGTTCCCATGTTTCATGAGCTGAAATAAAAGATCCCTGAAATGTTCCATATTTACAAAAAGCTTCTCTCAAATGTTGTGCACAAATTTGTTTACATCCCTGTCAGTGAGAATTTCTACTTTGCCAATATAATTAATCCACCTGACAGGTGTGGCATATCAAGAAGCTGATTTAAATGGCATGATTATTACACATGTCCACCTTGTGCTGGGGACAAAAGGCCAACCTAAAATGTGCAGTTTTGTCACACAACACAATGCTACAGATGTCTCAGTTTTGGGGGAGTGTGCAATTGGCATGCTGACTGCAGGAATGCCCACCAGAGCTACTGCCAGATAATTGAATGTTTATTTCTCTACCATGAGCTGCGTCCAACGTCGTTTTAGAGAATTTGTCAGTACATCCAACCGGCCTCACAAACGCAGACCATGTGTAACAACGCCAGCCCAGGACCTCCACATCTGGCTTCTTCACCTGCAGGATCGTCTGAGACCAGCCACCCGGACAGCTGATGAAACTGTGGGTTTGCTCGTCATCGTCACCAGGGTCTTAACCTGACTGCAGTAACCGACTTCAGTGGGCAAATGCTCACCTTCGATGGTCACTGGCAATCTGGTGAAATGTGCTCATGTATGAATTCCAGGTATCAAATTGTATTTGTCACATGTGGCCAAATACTTACAAGCCCTTAACCAACCATGCTTTAAGAAGTTAAGAGACAAACAAGTGTTAAGTGAAAAATAAAAGTAACAAATAACTCAACGGCAGCAGTAAAATAACAAGCGAGGCTATGTACCGGTACAGAGTCAATGTGTGAGGGCACCGGTTAGTTGAGGTAATTAAGGAAATATGTACATGTAGGTAGAGTTAAAGTGACTGCATAGATTAATAACTGAGTAGCAGCAGTGAAAAAGAGGGTTCAAGGGTAGCCATTTGATTAGCTGTTCAGGAGTATTATGGCTTGGGGGTTGAAGCTGTTAAGAAGCCTTTTGGACCTCGACTTGGTGCTATGGTACCGCTTGCCATGCGGTAGCAGAGAGAACAGTCTATGACTAGGGTGGCTGGAGTCTTAGGGCCTTCCTCTGACGCCGAGTGATATAGAGGTCCTGGATAGCAGGACGCTTCACCCCAGTGATTTACTGGGCCTTACGCACTACCCTCTAGTGCCTTGCGGTCGGAGGCCGAGCAGTTGCCATACCAGGCGGTGATACAACCAGTCAGGATGCTCTCGATGGTGCAGCTGTAGAACCTTTTGAGGATCTGAGGACCCATGCCAAATCTTTTCAGTCTCCTGAGGGGGAATAGATTATGTCGTGCCCTATTCACAACGGTCTGTGTGTTTGGACCATGATGGTGTCAGCATCACCAACAAACTAAGGAACTTGAAGCTCTCAACCTGTTCCACTACAGCACCATCGATGAGGATGGCGGCGTGCTCAGTCCTTCTTTTCCTGTAGTCCACAATCATCTCCTTTGTCTTAATCATGTCGAGGGAGAAGTTGTCCTGGCACCACACGACCAGGTGTCTGACCCCCAAATAGGCTGTCTCATCGTTGTCGGTGATCAGGCCTACCACTTGTGTCATCGGCAAACTTGATGATGGTGTTGGAGTCGTGCCTGGCCATGCAGTCATGAGTGAACAGGGAGTACAGGAGGGGACTGAGCACGCACCCCTGAGGGGCCCCCGTGTTGAGGATCAGCGTGGCGGATGTTGTTCCCTAACCTTACCACCTGGGGGTGGCCCGTCAGGAAGTCCAGGATCCAGTTGCAGAGGGAGGTGTTTAGTCCCAGGATCCCTAGCTTAGTGATGCGCTTTGAGGGTACTATGGTGTTGAACGCTGAGATGTAGTCAATGAATAGCATTCTCACATAGGTGTTCCTTTTGTTCCTGTGGGAAAGGTCAGTGTGGAGTGCATCATCTGTGGATCTGTTGGGGCAGTATGTAAATTGGAGTGGGTCTAGGGTTTCTGCGATTAATGGTGTTGATGTGAGCCATGGCCAGCCTTTCAAAGCACTTCATGGCTTCAGACGTGAGTGCTACGGGTCTGTAGTCATTTAGGCAGGTTACCTTTGTGTTCTTGGGCTGAGGGGCTATGGTGGTCTGCTTGATACATGTTGGTATTACAGACTCAGTCAGGGAGAGGTTGAAAATGTCAGTGAAGACACTTGCCAGTTGGTCAGCGCATGCTCGGAGTACACGTCCTGGTAATCCGTCTGGCCCTGCGGCCTTGTGAATGTTGACCTGTTTAAAGGTCTTACTCACATCGGCTATGGAGAGCGTGATCACACAGCTGTACTGGGCAGGTGGCAGACAGCGTGTATGGGCGTGCGGTTTTCTTATGTCAACATTGTTAGGAGTGCCCCATGTTGGTGGGTGGGTTATGGTATGGGCAGGCATAAGCTACGGACAACAAACACAATTGCATTTTATCGATGGCCATTCATCCGCCGCCATCACCTCGTGTTTCAGCATGATAATGCACGGCCCCATGTCGAAAGGATCTGTACACATTCCTGGAAGCTGAAAATGTCCCAGTTCTTTCATGGCCCGCATACTTACCAGACATGTCACCCGTTGAGCATGTTTGGGATGCTCTGGATCGACGTGTACAACGGTGTGTTCCAGTTCCCACCGATATCCTGCAACTTCGCACAGCCATTGAAGAGGAGTGGGACAACATTCCACAGGCCACAATCAACAGCCTGATCAACTCTATGCGAGTGAGATGTGTTGCGCTGCATGAGGCAAATTGTGGTCACACAAGATACTGATTCGTTTTCTGATCCACTCCCCTACTTTTATATCTTTTTTTTCAAGGTAGACGCATATCTGTACTCATGTGAAATCCATAGATTAGAGCCTAATTTATTTATTTCAATTGATTTCCTTAACTCAGTAAAATATTTGAAATTGTTGCATTTATTTTTTTGTATTGTGTGTGTGAACAGTGTTTGTTAATCACTAGCAACAACATAATACAGTAATTTTTAGTTACATACCTACAGTAGAAAATAGGAGAATATCTTATTTCTAATTAACTTAATTTCTCAACTCCTATTGATCAAGAAAAGGTTGAAGACCCTTGATGTAGGGTGCTATTTGGGACGCAACCCGTATCTACCCCTGGAATGGTGTTGCGGTCATGCTGTTAGTCACCCAGGTTGTTGCCTAATGAAGTCTGCTTTGTCACTGTAGCCTAGTCCATCTATATCAACATCCAGTGGCGTGTATCCATGGATGCCAAGCGTCCAAAAAACTGAAAAATTTTCTTCAGTTCGCAAGAAACTGAATTTATCTCACCAGAGAAAGTATCCAAGCGAGCAAACAGCACCCCCTTGTCTCTGTATATGTAGCCCATCTATCTGATGGTGTCTGGTCAAAAAGAGTGACTTTGTTGCCGCCCGCATTGAATGCAAGGGAAGCCAGCGAGCATTTGGCCTCCCTTGGTAAAGTATAAAATAATAGCCAATCAGCATTGAGCTTAACTGAGTGAGTACAACTGTGAATGGTCCTGTTTGGATTTGGCTTCACATCAAAATGCCATACATAGAAAAAACTTGTTGCATCTCATTGTCGTTGTTCTCTGGTGGCTAGCTAGCTAGCTAAAATTGTCCCTTTCCCAAATTAGCCATGGATGGAGAGACTGATTTGTGTTTCTACTTAATTCTCCGTACTGGCCAATGATTATACCAACGATTCTGATCCAACCATAAATTAATCCATTGTGCCCCTGGCCTGAGAGGATGGACGTTCAATATATAGCTAGATGTAGTAGGCTAATGTTAACTAGCTGGCTCTTTGTTGCCCATGAAAGGAAGTCAGGCTCGTGAGCAAGCGTTTTAGCCAGATAGCCTAGGACAACAAAAACTAAAAGCGTGTACTGTATGAGAGTCATAGACCGTTTCGTCAACATGAAAGAGAGGATGTTGGCATTGGCGTTTCTCTACAAGTAGGCTGAGTCGACATGTTTTCTTTATACTTGCACGAACGCGCACACACAAGAATTCCGCACCATGGACAGCCACATCATATTTAGCTTACGTTGATTGTAATAAATAGTTTTCAGTATCTTTTAGTTGTCACTTTATTAGTAAAGTGACAACTAAAAGATACCTAAAACAATTAGACTAGGCAGAGGTGATTTGATGTTGAAATGGTGCTGGAAAAAAGGATGCAGCTCCTGTTTCCTTTGCGACTTGCGGTAACTCTGTGGTTCTAAATCAATAGTTAGTGATCCGAAAATGTCAGAAACACTAACTTGCTTGATCATGCTGTAGGTTATGTAGACTCAAGACACTCCAGTTTTATGATGAAACAAAGGTGTGGTGTAATTTTATTATGCCACTGTGTCTTATTGTCTCAGCCTTAGGCCTATATATCACAGTGGCAAGGTATATGAACTAACAGGTTCTAAAACAAATGAACACACAGGTTGTAATAATAGAACACACAGGTTGTAATAATAGAACACACAGTTTGTAATAATAGAACACACAGGTTGCAATAATAGAACACACAGGTTGTAATAATAGAACACACAGGTTGCAATAATAGAACACATAGGTGGTAATAATAGAACACATAGGTGGTAATAATAGAACACACAGGTGGTAATAATAGAACACACAGGTGGTAATAATAGAACACACAGGTGGTAATAATAGAACACATAGGTGGTAATAATTGAACACATAGGTGGTAATAATTGAACACACAGGTGGTAATAATAGAACACACAGGTGGTAATAATTGAACACACAGGTTGTAATAATTGAACACACATGTTGTAATAATTGAACACACAGGTTGTAATAATTGAACACACAGGTTGTAATAATTGAACACACAGGTTGTAATAATAGAACACACAGGTTGTAATAATAGAACACACAGGTTGCAATAATAGAACACACAGGTTGCAATAATAGAACACACAGGTTGCAATAATAGAACACACAGGTTGCAATAATAGAACACACAGGTTGCAATAATAGAACACACAGGTTGTAATAAGAACACACAGGTGGTGATAATAGAACACATAGGTGGTGATAATAGAACACATAGGTGGTGATAATAGAACACATAGGTGGTAATAATAGAACACACAGGTTGCAATAATAGAACACACAGGTTGCAATAATAGAACACACAGGTTGCAATAATAGAACACATAGGTTGTAATAAGGCTTTTGTTCTGGCTTGGCTTCTCCAGTGATTATTATTATTTTTTTTACCCACGCACTGATCCTGTCGACGTCAGTCAGATCCACTGCTGCCTGGCCGGCATCTCGCTCTCGCTTGCACTCAATGATGATGCTCTCAACGATGATGTCAGAGATGCATTTAATACCAAAAACAAACAAATACTTATACAGTGCCTTCCGCTTTTACTTATCACATCTGTGTAGGACAATTAGATCACTATAAGCGAATGATCACCGTGTTCACTGCAGCATTAAGACCACTTTAAAGGGTTTTCTCTTATTACGGTCCTTTACCCAGTCCTATTTTCAGGGAAAGTGCTGTAGTGTAGCTAGTCTCCTTTCAGGCAGGCACTGAGGGATTGTGGAGTAAAATGGTTCTCTGTGTGTGTGTGTGTGTGTGTGTGTGTACACACACACAGTCAGTCCTCAAATGAGTGGCTGGCTCTTGGGGGAGAGGGGATTGAGTTGAGCTGCAGCTAGGAAATTGGTATCATCATGGGGGACCCTTTTAGATGTGGCTGTTGTAATTGTGTGTGTGTGTGTGTGTGTGTGTGTGTGTGTGTGTGTGTGTGTGTGTGTGTGTGTGTGTCCGCATGTGGGTGCAGAAGTGTCTCTGCCTCCTCATGCATTCGTTGAATCCCTGATTTACTTGAATCAGGTCCTGTGTTCATAGGACTTCTTCACCCGAACCTAAATCAGCACTCCTGCCCTGAGACGCTTTATAACTACGCCCAGACGTGATTGTAGTACAGGATATAGTAAGGGGGTGCTGGTTCGGGTCTGGAAACATGGGTCTAGTTAAAAGTAGCAACACGTTCAGCATTCAAATGCTAAAATGGTTTGTGTGATATTAGGCTGTATTAGTTCACAACCTAAAGTGCCTTCAGAAAGTGTTCACACCCCTTTTTGACTTTTTATTTTCTTGTTTCACTGGCCTACACACGATATCCCATAATGTCGAAGTGTAATTATGTTTTTAGAAATGTTCTACAAATGAATAAAAAAAAAAAAAAAAGCTGGAATGTCTTGAGTCAAGTTATTCAACCCCTTTTGTTAAGGCAAGCCTAAATGAGTTCAGGAGTAAACATTTGTTTACGTTGCATGCACTCTGTGTGCAATAATAGTGTTTGACATGATTTTGGAATGACTACCTCTATACCCTACAGGTACAGTTATCTGTAAGGTCCCGCAGTTGAGCAGGGGATTTCAGACACTGATTCAACTACAAAGACCAGGGAGGTTTTTCAATGCCTCGCAACAAAAAGCTCCTATTGGTAAATGGGTTAAAACAAAAAAAATGCAGACATTTAATATCCCTTTGAGCATATATCAATACACCCTCAGGGATTTTACAATGAGGTCAATGGTGACTTTAAAACACTTAAAGTTTAATGGTTGTGATGGCATAAAACAACTGAGGATGGATCAACAACATTGTAGTTACTCCACAATACTAATCTAAATGACAGAGTGGCTGCATCATGTTATGGGTATGCTTGTCATCGGCAAGGACTAGGGAGTTTTTTTAGGATGAAAATAAATGTGGAAAAGAGCTAAGCACAGGCAAAGCCCCAGAGGAAAAACCTGGTTCATCAGTCTGCTTTCCAACAGACACTGGAAGACAAATTCACCTTTCAACAGGACAATAATCTAAAATACAACGGCAAATATACTGTACACTGTACAACATTTTAATGTTCCTGAGTGGCCTAGTTACACACAGCTGTAAACCCTGCCAAGGGGGATTCTAACATATATTGACTCAAGGGTGTGAATACTTACGTAAATTAGATTTCTGTATTTCATATTCAGTAAATTTTTACAAACATTTCTAAAAATATGTTTTTACTTTGTCATTATGGGGTATTGTGTGTAGATCGGTGAGGAAAAATATATATTTAATCCATTTTGAATTCAGGCTGTAACACAACAATATTATATGGAATAAGTCAAGGGGTATGAATACTTTCTGAAGGCACTGTATGTAATTTTCTAGGTTATTCGTATCTATGGGCTGTTAAATTGTTTTACTGGAATAAAAGTAAGCTACCAGAAACAACTCATTTGTCTATACTTGCTGAACAGTGTTTACAATAGATTTTATTTCGATTGTTAAGATTCACCATCAGTTTTGGTAGTTTTGCTTTAAACAATCAGTCAATATTGTCATTTTCAGATATACAGGGTAAATTTGATAAATTTATAATGCGGAATCACTTTTACGAGGCGCGCTGTATGGCCAATGTGGGAGAAGAAAATAAGCTCACAATTTTTTCAAACAGTCAAAACCATTTCATTTTGAGGGGGGTGAAATCCAAACTTGTGCTACATATTCATTGGCTATGTCATACCTAATTCGTAAACATTGATACATGACTAGCTCAAACACTGTTTGACAAGTTTTATTAGTGGGTGATGGTGATTTCTAAACATGATGGTGATTTTCAAATAGGCTACATTGCAGCCCCCCAATCTGATATTGTAGATGCTTAGTCTCCCTTATGGCTCCCTTATGCCTGCATAATACATACACATCATTTACAGTACATTCCGAAAGTATTCAGACCCCTTGACTTTTTCCACATCTGTGACCGACCGTCTCGATTCGGTCTTGAGGCAAAATATCCAATGTTTTTTTACAATGGATAAAAGTAGACTCAGCGAGGAAAATGGTATATCACACACTACAGTTGAGGAACAATGGGGAAAGTAATTCTGCTTTGAAAGTTGATAAATCTGTAACCTCACTTTTGAGAAAATGGCCCTTGAGTGATTTGGTGCCTACTGGAGAGCTCTTCTTTGTCTACACCCATTCAGCATCATTCACACCCTCTTATGCTTTAACCCCACGCATCTCTTTAAGGATTCACATGTGAGGCTATGTACTAAGCAACCAAAGATTTCAAGACCTAAAGTCTGGTATATACTACGGGTGTGTTCGTAAATTTAATCTGGAGTGCCAGAGCGTGTTCTGGGTGTTCGTAAACTCAGAGCGTTTGTCAGATTTGCCTTTCGTGAATTCCGAGTGTTTGGCTCTCAGAGCATTCATAGAGCACACTTGACGCTCTGGCCGAGGAGTAGCTTTGATCCGAGCGTTCTGGCCTAACAGCAGCAGTCAAGCTAACTGGCTAACGTTGGCTAGCTTGCTAGCTTCTTCCAGACACAAATGAGAGAACAGCTCACTCTGACCATTTTACTCGCCCTAGCAGAGCTGGGTAGGCTGCTTTTATGTTATCCAGAGCGTTGGTGACTGCAACTGTGCTGCTGGCAAATTTAATTACGCTTATTTGACTATGTTTACTGACACCGGCCATATTCAACGGGCGTTGAGTGTTTGTAAATTTGTCAGTTATTCTGCGCTCTGGCACACTCAGACAAGTGCTCTGGCACACTCAGACGAGTGCTCTGAAATCAGAGTAGATAACCAAAGTGAATTTACCAGCTACGTCTAGCAACAATTGTCGCAGTGACAACATAAACATTCTATTGAAATACACTGCTCAAAAAAATAAAGGGAACACTAAAATAACACATCCTAGATCTGAATGAATGAAATATTCTTATTAAATACTTTTTTCTTTACATGGTTGAATGTGCTGACAACAAAATCACACAAAAATTATCAATGGAAATCAAATTTATCAACCCATGGAGGTCTGGATTTGGAGTCACACTCAAAATTAAAGTGGAAAACCACACTACAGGCTGATCCAACTTTGATGTAATGTCCTTAAAACATGTCAAAATGAGGCTCAGTAGTGTGTGTGGCCTCCACGTGCCTGTATGACCTCCCTACAACGCCTGGGCATGCTCCTGATGAGGTGGCGGATGGTCTCCTGAGGGATCTCCTCCCAGACCTGGACTAAAGCATCCACCAACTCCTGGACAGTCTGTGGTGCAACGTAGCGTTGGTGGATGGAGCGAGACATGATGTCCCAGATGTGCTCAATTGGATTCAGGTCTGGGAAACGGGCGGGCCAGTCCATAGCATCAATGCCTTCCTCTTGCAGGAACTGCTGACACACTCCAGCCACATGAGGTCTAGCATTGTCTTGCATTAGGAGGAACCCAGGACCAACCGCACCAGCATATGATCTCACAAGGGGTCTGAGGATCTCATCTCGGTACCTAATGGCAGTCAGGCTACCTCTGGCGAGCCCATGGAGGGCTGTGCAGCCCCCCAAAGAAATGCCACCCCACACCATGACTGACTCACCGCCAAACCGGTCATGCTGGAGGATGTTGCAGGCAGCAGAACGTTCTCCACGGCGTCTCCAGACTGTCACATGTGCTCATGTGCTCAGTGTGAACCTGCTTTCATCTGTGAAGAGCACAGGGCGCCAGTGGCGAATTTGCCAATCTTGGTGTTCTCTGGCAAATGCCAAACGTCCTGCACGGTGTTGGGCTGTAAGCACAACCCCCACCTGTGGATGTCGGGCCCTCATACCACCCTCATGGAGTCTGTTTCTGACCGTTTGAGCAGACACATGCACATTTGTGGACTGCTGGAGGTCATTTTGCAGGGCTCTGGCAGTACTCCTCCTGCTCCTTCTTGCACAAAGGCGGAGGTAGCGGTCCTGCTGCTGGGTTGTTGCCCTCCTACGGCCTCCTCCACGTCTCCTGATGTACTGGCCTGTCTCCTGGTAGCGCCTCCATGCTCTGGACACTACGCTGACAGACACAGCAAACCTTCTTGCCACAGCTCGCATTGATGTGCCATCTTGGATGAGCTGCACTACCTGAGCCACTTGTGTGGGTTGTAGACTCCGTCTCATGCTACCACTAGAGTGAAAGCACCGCCACCATTCAAAAGTGACCAAAACATCAGCCAGGAAGCATAGGAACTGAGAAGTGGTCTGTGGTCACCACCTGCAGAACCACTCCTTTATTGGGGGTGTCTTGCTAATTGCCTATAATTTCCACCTGTTGTCTATTCCATTTGCACAACAGAATGTGAAATTTATTGTCAATCAGTGTTGCTTCCTAAGTGGACAGTTTGATTTCACAGAAGTGTGAATGACTTGGAGTTACATTGTGCTGTTTAAGTGTTCCCTTTATTTTTTTGAGCAGTGTAGTTACTTGCATAGTGGAGTCTTTTGTTAAGACATGTAGCTAGCTAGCTAAACAATGAAGCATCATCCCAACTCGTTACTACCCTGCATGAATCTGCAGATAGCTAACCAACCAGGTTCAATGTAAGCTAGATAACATTAAGCTATAACTAGCAATGCAAATGGTTGGTTCAAATAATATTACTACACAGATCATACACTTAACGATAGCTAGCTATCCAGCCAGCTAACGTTAACAAGCTAGCTAACAGTAAACTTTAACTTGAAATGAGAACGACTTTCTGACAAAATTAGAAATGTCTATCTGAATGTAGCTAGCTAGACTCTTACCGTACACATGGATGGACGCTTCTCTCTCTGTTACGGATGCCATGCTTGCCCTTAGTTTGAAGATGTCATCCGGAGACAGGTGTTTTATACAGCACCAGCCTTCTGTGTGTTCTCTTTTCTACTCCGCTGCATATTTGCTATCAAATGGCAGAGTTTTTATCTCCTTAGCTATCACACTCTGATTCCACCGATTTCAAAACTCGGTCCTCCAGAAAGTGGAGAGCAATACTTATGCGGTTCTACTACATCATGTCTTCAAAAAAAAATCTGTGTTCTAAAGGATTACTTACACATACTGACCAGCTCATTATAGGCAGAAGCAAGCTACATAGCAAACCAATCCGAATTAATCTATTGGCATGTCAAGCCCACTCATTATCTCAGCCAATCATGGCTAGCGGGAAGGTAGCTGTCTTTTTTTCAGTGGCTAAACCAACAAGGTTCGTCATTTAATAATATATTTGTATTTACAGAAGGTATACACGTTTGTTATTAAGGCACATGAAAGTTCACATGTTCCAGAAGGCATGTCTGCCCCAAAAAACGATTTTATAAAAACAAGTGTGTTCAAATGGCTCTTCTGTGAAGAAGTGACTCGTGACTTACGCCTAGTTTCCTGAAATTAGTCACATTGTATGTTACAGCCTTACTCTAAAATTGATTATAGTTTTTTTCCCCCTCATCAATCTACACACAATACCTCATAATGACAAAGCAAAAACAGGTTTTTAGACATTTTTGCAAATTTATAAAAATAAAAAACAAATACATTATTTACATAAGTATTCAGACCATTTGCTATGAGACTCGAAATGCAGCTCAGGTGAATCATGTTTTTCCATTGATCATCCTTGAGATGTTTCTACAATTTGATTGGAGTCCAACTATGATAAATTAAATTGATTGGACATGATTTGGAAAGGCACAGATCTGTTGAAGGTTACCAAAAAGTTCTGCAGCATTGAAGGTCCCCAAGAGCACAGTGGCCTCTTCCAAGACTCTTCCTAGAGCTGGCCACTCGGCCAAACTGGAGAAGGGCCTTGGTCAGGGAGGTGAGCTCAGAGCTCCAGAGTTCCTCTGTGGCGATGGGAGAACCTTCCAGAAGGACAACCATCTCTGCAGCACTTCACCAATCAGGCTTTTATGGTAGAGTAACCAGACGGAAGCCACTCCCCAGTAAAAGGCACATGACAGAGAAGAATGGGAGAAACTCCCCAAATACAGGTGTGCCAAGCTTATAGCATCATACCCAAGAAGACTCGAGGCTGTAATCGCTGCCAAAGTTGCTTCAACAAAGCACTGAGTAAAGGGTCTGATAATTTTTATATATATTTAAATAGGCAAGTCAGTTAAGAACAAATTCTTATTTTCAATGAAGGCCTAGGAACAGTGCCTATTCAGGGGCAGAACGACAGATTTGTACCTTGTCAGCTCGGGGATTTGAACTTTCAACCTTTCGGTTACTAGTCCAGCTCTCTAAGCACTAGGCTACCCTGCCGCCCCGTGTCAATGTGATAAAATACTTATGTCAATGTGACATTTGTTTTTTATTTTCAATCTAAAAACCTGTTTTTGCTTCATCATTATGGGCTATTGTGTGTAGATTGATGAGGGGAAACTATTTAATCCATTTTAGAATAAGGCTGTAATCCATTTTAGAATAAGGCTGTAACGTAACAAAATGTGAAATAAGTCAAGGGGTCTGAATACTTTCCGAATGCACTGTACACACACACACACCCAGCTCAGACAGATCCAGCTCAGAGAGGCCCCACTCATGAGCTCCATCAGCAGCAGATTTGAATTTAGAATGGAAAATTAATGAGTTTATGCAACATGTTAGTTTATCGTATCGAAAGGTTAAGACGCTATTTAATAGGTTATTTATTTTAATAACAAACCATACAAATCACATTTTAAAATGTATCCTTCAGTACATAGCCATTATTGAATACTGCACATTTCAGTTGTCTCATTTCTCTTCACCACAGCCCCACAGAGCCCTCTAAGCCCCAGTACAGCTGCAGCGGGTTGGAGTGTGCCAGAGAGCACAGAGGGGCAGTTATCCATCTGTGGAGAGAGGAGAGTGGGCAGTAATTGCCCGTATCTAAACAGTAACAGTCGGACACTTATATGGAATTTCAGGCTTAGCCGCAATCTTGAGAATAGATTTTGGTGAGTTTCAGTCTCTCTTTCTTGTCCACTCTCTCGCCCCCCTCTCTCTTGCCCTCCCCTCTCTCTGTCTCTTGCCCTCCCCTCTCTCTGTCTCTTGCCCTCCCCTCTCTCTGTCTCTTGCCCTCCCCTCTCTCTCTCTTGCCCTCCCCTCTCTCTGTCTCTCGCCTGCCCTCCCTCTCTTTCGCCCACCCTCCTTCCCTCTCTCTTGCCCTCTCTCTCTCTCGCCCTCCCGCCCTCTCTCTCTCGCCTGCCCTCTCTCTCGCCTGCCCTCTCTCTCGCCTGCCCTCTCTCTCGCCTGCCCTCTCTCTCGCCTGCCCTCTCTCTCGCCTGCCCTCTCTCTCGCCTGCCCTCTCTCTCGCCTGCCCTCTCTCTCTCTCGCCCGCCCTCTCTCTCTCTCGCCCGCCCTCTCTGTCTCTCGCCCGCCCTCTCTGTCTCTCGCCCGCCCTCTCTGTCTCTCGCCCGCCCTCTCTGTCTCTCGCCCGCCCTCTCTGTCTCTCGCCCGCCCTCTCTGTCTCTCGCCCGCCCTCTCTGTCTCTCGCCCGCCCTCTCTGTCTCTCGCCCGCCCTCTCTGTCTCTCGCCCGCCCTCTCTGTCTCTCGCCCGCCCTCTCTGTCTCTCGCCCGCCCTCTCTGTCTCTCGCCCGCCCTCTCTGTCTCTCGCCCGCCCTCTCTGTCTCTCGCCCGCCCTCTCTGTCTCTTGCCCGCCGTCTCGCACGCTCTCTCGCCCGTCCTCCCTCTCTCTCTCGCCCGCCCTCCCTCCCTCTCTCTCTCGCCCTCCCTCTCTCTCTCTCTCGCCCTCCCTCTCTCTCTCGCCCGCCCTCCCTCTCTCTCGCCCGCCCTCTCTCTCTCTCGCCCGCCCTCTCTGTCTCTCGCCCGCCCTCTCTGTCTCTCGCCCGCCCTCTCTGTCTCTCGCCCGCCCTCTCTGTCTCTCGCCCGCCCTCTCTGTCTCTCGCCCGCCCTCTCTGTCTCTCGCCCGCCCTCTCTGTCTCTCGCCCGCCCTCTCTGTCTCTCGCCCGCCCTCTCTGTCTCTCGCCCGCCCTCTCTGTCTCTCGCCCGCCCTCTCTGTCTCTCGCCCGCCCTCTCTGTCTCTCGCCCGCCCTCTCTGTCTCTCGCCCGCCCTCTCTGTCTCTCGCCCGCCCTCTCTGTCTCTCGCCCGCCCTCTCTGTCTCTCGCCCGCCCTCTCTGTCTCTCGCCCGCCCTCTCTGTCTCTCGCCCGCCCTCTCTGTCTCTCGCCCGCCCTCTCTGTCTCTCGCCCGCCCTCTCTGTCTCTTGCCCGCCGTCTCGCACGCTCTCTCGCCCGTCCTCCCTCTCTCTCTCGCCCGTCCTCCCTCTCTCTCTCGCCCGCCCTCCCTCTCTCTCTCGCCCTCCCTCTCTCTCGCCCGCCCTCCCTCTCTCTCGCCCGCCCTCCCTCTCTCTCGCCCGCCCTCTCTGTCTCTCGCCCGCCCTCTCTGTCTCTCGCCCGCCCTCTCTGTCTCTCGCCCGCCCTCTCTGTCTCTCGCCCGCCCTCTCTGTCTCTCGCCCGCCCTCTCTGTCTCTTGCCCGCCCTCCCTCTCTCTCGCCCGCCCTCCCTCCCTCTCTCTCACCCTCCCTTCCTCTCTCTCGCCCTCCCTGTCTCTCGCCCTCTCTCCCTTTCTCTCGTCCTCTCTCCCTTTCTCTCGCCCTCTCTCCCTTTCTCTCTCTCTCGCCCGCCTTCCCTCCCTCTCTCTCTCGCCCGCCTTCCATCCCTCTCTCTCTCACCCGTCTTCCCCCTCTCCCTCTTGCTCGCCCGCCCTCCCGCTCTCTCTCCCTCTCTCTCTCGCCCGCACCCTCTCTCTCGCCCTCCCTTCCTCTCTCTCGCCCTCCCTTTCTCTCGTCCTCTCTCCCTTTCTCTCGCCCTCTCTCCCTTTCTCTCTCTCTCGCCCGCCTTCCCTCCCTCTCTCTCTCGCCCGCCTTCCATCCCTCTCTCTCTCACCCGTCTTCCCCCTCTCCCTCTTGCTCGCCCGCCCTCCCGCTCTCTCTCCCTCTCTCTCTCGCCCGCACCCTCTCTCTCGCCCTCCCTTCCTCTCGCCCTCCCTCCCTGTCTCTCGCCCTCCCTCCCTGTCTCTCGCCCTCTCTCCCTTTCTCTCGTCCTCTCTCCCTTTCTCTCGCCCTCTCTCCCTTTCTCTCTCTCTCGCCCGCCTTCCCTCCCTCTCTCTCTCGCCCGCCTTCCATCCCTCTCTCTCTCACCCGTCTTCCCCCTCTCCCTCTTGCTCGCCCGCTCTCTCTCCCTCTCTCTCTCGCCCGCACCCTCTCTCTCGCCCTCCCTTCCTCTCTCTCGCCCTCCCTGTCTCTCGCCCTCCCTGTCTCTCGCCCTCCCTGTCTCTCGCCCTCTCTCCCTTTCTCTCTCTCGCCCGCCCTCCCTCCCTCTCTCTCTCGCCCGTCCTCCCCCTCTCCCTCTCGCTCGCCCGCCCTCCTCTCTCGCCTCAGCCGAACTAAGATTAGAATGATTATTTACCCCATTTAATCAAGAGTCTGGCGAGCCGAGCACAGAGCTTACATTCCAGGAAAGCAACCCCCGGCCCTAGCCAACAACAAGATGTAGGCCTAACGTCCCGTGTCGATGCAGTAGCAGACACCGGACAGAAGTTGTGTTAGTAATTATCAGTATGAGAGAATGTTACTTTATTCTCAGGATTTATAGAGGCAACATTTTGCGAAACAGAATTTGCTGTACAGTATGTATAATGCTTGGTTTTAAAGTGATCACAATCTGATTCACGTCGTATATTGACACGCTTATGAAAACCTATGTCACATTGCCAGTCTTAAGTACTCTCTGTTTTCTGTAAACACAAAGTCAATCAACTGTCTTATGATCAGATGGTGCCTTTTGCTTGTCTTGGTGAATGTTGGCATAAGACTGTAGTGTAGCCCACAGCGTTGGGTTCAATTCATGAGAGCTCATAACAGCATGTAGGCCAACATGTAGGTGCCACTGGTTGCCCCAGGCGCATGTTATTATTGTTTTTGAAAAGGAGATGAGCATCTAGCAACGTAGTCATTTTTTCCCCTCCAAATCATAGCACTGTTGTGACGCACGTGCAGTACTGTCCGAGGGAATAAAACCGTGTCCGTTGCTCGAAGTAATGTCTGTTGATGTAATATCGCAAACGGACATGACCGTTTCACCGCAACAGATTCCAACTTTGACATCCCCCTAGTATCTATGTAGCTGCGAGACAGTATGGCAGTAATCCTCACTTTGAGGGAGTTTTGGCAACACTTTAGCCTTGCAGCTATTACGATTCAGTTCTAAAACATTGTAAGACCGGTCATAAGCATACATGTCCGCTTCTAAGATCATTATCATCTCATTGTGATCCTGACCAAATGACAGCCGCTTTGAGTCGGTTTGTGATTTTTCAACTGGAGAGACATGACATGTGTTATACGCCTTAGACGTTGCTTGCTTTGGTGAGTGGTGGCATAATAACACTGTGTATTGGATAACTGAATAGTCCTGACGGGACTAGGACCGCCAGTGACCGTACTCAAGCAAGGTTGTGGTCCGTCGCCTGTTCTGCAGCCGAACGATGAGCGTGAACTCAACCCCTGAAGGGAATTCTAATTCCATTAGACCAGTACATGCTCCATCCCATCTGGATTATCTAGCCTAGCGAGCAATGACTTTCCATCCACTTGATGACATAAGCGGAATAGTAATGCGTCTTACACAACATGATTCTCTGTGGTTTACTCTGACTCAGCAGCTACAGCAGCAGCACAGGCCATGACTAGGGCACGCTCTCTCTCTCACACACACACACCAACTCTAGCCTAGCTCGACCCCCGTGACCCCCGAAACCACTCCAACCTTTTTAACCGTTTTAACTCACTCTATATTCGCATAATTGCCAACGGTTTATTATGCGAGCGCCCCGTGCTCTTTAGAGAGAAGAAAAACCATCACACTGCACCCCGTCTCAGGTTTTACGTGTCACAAGACTGGGTTAGGCCACTCCGCTAAAGCCTAGGCATTAGCTCGGGAAGCCAACGTAAGTCTTCAGGTCTCAGTCAGGATTTCTTATCCTGCAAGTGTAGCTCACAGCGGGAAGTGCCTATTCACTCTGGAAGGACCTTTTTGAGGTAACCGACTAGGTGCTAATCAGCTACTTATTCCACGAAAGCAGAGCAAAAGAGAGTCAGTGTATTCATGGCAGTAAAGTGCTCAAGGTCAGAGCAAACTAGTCTATGCCGTACACACGCTGATGGCACACTAGATTGTGACACTGGGTCAAAGCCATTTCGTGGAGCCACGCTGTCATTTTTCAATCCAGTAATGGATTGAAAGGAGTTTTACTCGAGCCAAATTTAGATGAAGCTTTTTCTCCTCAATTAATGCCGCGCTTACGTTCCAGCTCACACCTCGGATTATAGTCAAACAGGGTAGAGTCGGTCACATGAGTCTCTCGTCTGACTGTGTGTACGCACAAATGTTTTCTTTTCACCCTGAAGTAAAGATGCGTCCCAACTTCCACCCATACTGAGTTGCCTATATTGTGGGAGCCCCTATTGTGTATCATGTACCGTGTGTCGTGTCGTGTAGTGGCAGTGAGACAAAAGTCTCCGCGGCGTTCTGCTGTGTAGTTACCAGCAGGACATGATGCTGGCTCACCCTGTGTGAGGTGAAGGTAGAATGCACTGCAGCAACTGTTTTCTAACCGTGTGTGTGGTGCACGCTTTCTTCTGTGCGTTGTAACATCCCCTCCAAGCTTCCTGTGGTTTCAATCATTGTGTTCCTTTCACTCTGACTGCAGCGTAGCGCAAGCTATACAATGCTCTGGTAAAGACATGCACGAAACACCTTTCACACACGTTACATTCACGCCGCTGCGTATGACTCCGATTTTCTTTCTCACTAAAGTCGCAATGCTGCAGCAGAGATGGTAAAGATGGTCGAGGGTTATAGGAGGGTTATTGGATGGTTGTAGAGGCCAGCCTGTTGCTGTGGAGTGTGTGTGTGTGTGTTACTGTATCTATGATCTATGGAGTGTGTAGAGGAGAGCAGGATTAGCTTGGATTTGATGACCAGGGGAGGTTTAGCAGGCCGACTACAGCTGAGTTTAGAGCCTGCTGAAAGGAGCCGTTTTACACACACACACACACACACACACACACACACACACACACACACACACACACACACACACACACACAGTGGCTCGCAGGTCTGCATACACACATTCATACCCACACATGAAGTCAGAGTCAGCGCCAGCCTTTTGGGTGCCCCCCCCCTGCAATTCTACATATTTTGCCATGGGGCATAGAGAAAATGTTGCAGTTTTAAAGCAGGTTTGGTGCAATTATACTCATTTTGCCATGAGGCGGAGAAAAAAAATGGCTGTTTTTATTTTTAGTTATTTTATTTCACCTTTATTTAACCAGGTAGGCTAGTTGAGAACAAGTTCTCATTTGCATCTGCGACCTGGCCAAGATAAAGCATAGCAGTGTGAACAGACAACAACACAGAGTTACACATGGAGTAAACAATAGACAAGTCAATAACATGGTAGAAAAAAGAGAATCTATATACAATGTGTGCAAAAGGCATGAGGTAGGCAATAAATCGAATAATTACAATTTAGCAGATTAACACTGGAGTGATAAATCATCAGATGATCATGTGCAAGAAGAGATACTGGTGTGCAAAAGAGCAGAAAAGTAAATAAATAAAAGCAGTATGGGGGTGAGGTAGGTAAGTTGGGTGGGTAGTTTACAGATGGACTATGTACAGCTGCAGCGATCGGTTAGCTGTTAGCTGACTACTGCAGATTTTTAAAGTTGTTGAGGGAGATAAAAGTCTCCAACTTCAGTGATTTTTGCAATTCGTTCCAGTCGCAGGCAGCAGAGAACTGGAAGGAAAGGCGTCCAAATTAGGTTTTGGCTTTAGGGATGATCAGTGAGATACACCTGCTGGAGCGCGTGCTACGGGTGGGTGTAGCCATCGTGACCAGTGAACTGAGATAAGGCGGCACTTTACCTAGCATAGCCTTGTAGATGACCTGGAGCCAGTGGGTCTGACGACGAACATGTAGCGAGGGCCAGCCGACTAGGGCATACAGGTCGCAGTGGTGGGTCGTATAAGGTGCTTTAGTAACAAAACGGATGGCACTGTGATAAACTGCATCCAGTTTGCTGAGTAGAGTATTGGAAGCTATTTTGTAGATGACATCGCCGAAGTCGAGGATCGGTAGGATAGTCAGTTTTACTAGGGTAAGTTTGGCGGCGTGAGTGAAGGAGGCTTTGTTCCGGAATAGAAAGCCGACTCTAGATTTGATTTTGGATTGGAGATGTTTGATATGAGTCTGGAAGGAGAGTTTGCAGTCTAGCCACACACCTAGGTACTTATAGATGTCCACATATTCTAGGTCGGAACCGTCCAGGGTGGTGATGCTAGTCGGGCGTGCGGGTGCAGGCAGCGAGCGGTTGAAAAGCATGCATTTGGTTTTACTAGCGTTTAAGAGCAGTTGGAGGCCACGGAAGGAGTGTTGTATGGCATTGAAGCTCGTTTGGAGGTTAGATAGCACAGTGTCCAGGGAAGGGCCGGAAGTATACAGAATGGTGTCGTCTGCGTAGAGGTGGATCAGGGAATCGCCCGCAGCAAGAGCAACATCATTGATGTATACAGAGAAAAGAGTCTGCCCGAGAATTGAACCCTGTGGTACCCCCATAGAGACTGCCAGAGGACCGGACAACATGCCCTCCGATTTGACACACTGAACTCTGTCTGCAAAGTAGTTGGTGAACCAGGCAAGGCAGTCATTAGAAAAACCGAGGCTATTGAGTCTGCCGATAAGAATATGGTGATTGACAGAGTCGAAAGCCTTGGCCAGGTCGATGAAGACGGCTGCACAGTAATGTCTTTTATCGATGGCGGTTATGATATCGTTTAGTACCTTGAGCGTGGCTGAGGTGCACCCGTGACCGGCTCGGAAACCGGATTGCACAGCGGAGAAGGTACGGTGGGATTCGAGATGGTCAGTGATCTGTTTGTTGACTTGGCTTTCGAAGACCTTAGCTAGGCAGGGCAGGATGGATATAGGTCTGTAACAGTTTGGGTCCAGGGTGTCTCCCCCTTTGAAGAGGGGGATGACAGCGGCAGCTTTCCAATCCTTGGGGATCTCAGATGATACGAAGGAGAGGTTGAACAGGCTGGTAATAGGGGGTGCGACAATGGCGGCGGACAGTTTCAGAAATAGGGGGTCCAGATTGTCAAGCCCAGCTGATTTGTATGGGTCCAGGTTTTCCAGCTCTTTCAGAACATCTGCTATCTGGATATGGGTAAAGGAGAAGCTGGGGAGGCTTGGGCAAGTAGCAGCGGGGGGGGCGGGGCTGTTGACCAAGGTTGGAGTCGCCAGGTGGAAGGCATGGCCAGCCATTGAGAAATGTTTGTTGAAGTTTACGATTATCACGGACTTATCAGTGGTGACCGTGTTATCTAGCCTCAGTGCAGTGGGCAGCTGGGAGGAGGTGCTCTTGTTTTCCATGGACTTTACAGTATCCCAGAACTTTTTGGAGTTAGAGCTACAGGATGCAAATTTCTGCTTGAAAAAGCTGGCCTTTGCTTTCCTGACTGACTGCGTGTATTGGTTCCTGACTTCCCTGAACAGTTGCATATCACGGGGGCTCTTCGACGCTATTGCAGTTCGCCACAGGATGTTTTTGTGCTGGTCGAGGGCAGTCAGGTCTGGAGTGAACCAAGGGCTATATCTGTTCTTGGTTCTGCATTTTTTGAACGGAGCATGCTTGTCTAATATGGTGAGGAAGTAACTTTTAAAGAATGACCAGGCATCCTCAACTGACGGGATGAGGTCAATATCCTTCCAGGGTACCCGGGCCAGGTCGATTAGAAAGGCCTGCTCGCAGAAGTGTTTCAGGGAGCGTTTGACAGTGATGAGGGGTGGTCGTTTGACCGTGGACCCGTGGCGGATACAGGCAATGAGGCAGTGATCGCTGAGATCTTGATTGAAGACAGCAGAGGTGTATTTGGAGGGCAAGTTGGTCAGGATAATGTCTATTAGGGTGCCCATGTTTACGGATTTAGGGTTGTACCTGGTGGGTTCCTTGATGATTTGTGTGAGATTGAGGGCATCAAGCTTAGATTGTAGGACTGCCGGGGTGTTAAGCATATCCCAGTTTAGGTCACCTAACAGAACAAACTCTGAAGCTAGATGGGGAGCGATCAATTCACAGATGGTGTTCAGGGCACAGCTGGGAGCTGAGGGGGGTCGGTAGCAGGCGGCAACAGTGAGAGACTTATTTCTGGAGAGATTAATTTTTAAAATTAGAAGTTCGAACTGTTTGGGCATAGACTTGGAAAGTATGACAGAACTTTGCAGGCTATCTCTGCAGTAGATTGCAACTCCTCCCCCTTTGGCAGTTCTATCTTGACGGAAAGTGTTATAGTTGGGTATGGAAATCTCAGAGTTTTTGGTGGCCTTCCTAAGCCAGGATTCAGACACGGCAAGGACATCAGGGTTGGCAGAGTGTGCTAAAGCGGTGAGTAAGGCAAACTTAGGGAGGAGGCTTCTGATGTTGACATGCATGAGGCCAAGGCTTTTTCGATCACAGAAGTCAACAAATGAGGGTGACTGGGGACATGCAGGGCCTGGGTTTACCTCCACATCACCCGAGGAACAGAGTAGTAGTAGGATGAGGGTGCGGCTAAAGGCTATCAAAACTGGTCGCCTAGAGCGTTGGGGACAAGGAATAAAAGGAGCAGATTTATGGGCGTGGTAGAATAGATTCTGGGCATAATGTGCAGACCAGGGTATGGTGGGGCACAGGTACAGCGGAGGCAAGCCCAGGCACTGGGTGATGATAAGAGAGGTTGTATCTCTGGACATGCTGGTCTCAATGGGTGAGGTCACCGCATGTGTGGGGGGTGGGACAAATGAGGTATTAGAGGTACGGAGAGTGGAACTACGGGGTCCATTGCAAACCAAAACAATGATAACTAGCCTGAACAACAGTATGCAAGGCATATTGATATTTGAGAGAGACATACAATAAGGCATAAAGTGATTGCAGGTCATGATTGGGAGAGCTAGCTAAAACAGCAGTTGAGATAACAGCAGCTAGTCAGCTAACACAGCAACAGAAGGTAAAAATGGCGACGACTGGGCAGAGAGGGTCGGATTAACTACACACAGATCCTGAGTTAAGGCACAGAGCCGACAGATAAAACACAAATAAACAGAATGGAGTACCGTGAATTAATGGACAGTCAAGCAGGCATCAGCTATGTAGCCAAGTGATCATAGTGTCCAGGGGGCAGCCGTAGATGGAGTAGTGAGGCCTCCACTAAGCTAGCACGCGTTTAAAGTTAGTAGCCCGGGGGGGTGGTCTGCTCAGACGGAGGCCGGTTGAGGGCACCGGTTGAGGGCACGTCTGCAAACCAGACGTGGTCGTGTCGACAGAGAATCCAAGCCGGATAGCGATGGCGAAAGAGAGGTTGTGAATTGTAGAATTGTGTTTGCTAACTGGTGCTAGCGTCCTGGCTGCGCTAGCTGCAAGATAAGCTAGCAGTTAGCAGACCGGGGCAGGCAAGTTAGCCTTTGGGGGACGTCGCGATGGGGGGGAAGTCTGTTTTTGCCTCTTCGTGCGGTGACGTCGATAGACCAGTCGTGGAATTAGCAGGGTTCCAGGTAGCTCTAGGTAGCTAACAAACCTAGTAGGTTAGCAGAATGGGCCTTCAGCGGGCGTCACGCCTGAGGGGCCTGTTGGAGTCCCCGGGCAGATTATGTCGGTATTCCAGTCATAGAGGATAGGCGGGGTTCCGTGCTCCGTACCGGCAGTAAATGGGTCCGGGTCTTGTAGCCCAGGAGTGGGCTTCAGTGGTAGCACAGGAGCCCTAGCCAATTAGCTTCAGGCTAATTGGTGCCTGCTCCGGGATGGAAACGCTAGCCAGGAGTGGTCACCCGGGATTGTGGTTAGCTAGTTGCGAAGATCGAGATGAAAATGTTCAGAGTTTGCGGTAGGAATCCGGGGATATGGAGAGAAATAGGTCCGTTATGCTCTGGTTTTAGTCACGTTGTTCGAACTAGCGAGAGCTTTCCGAGCTAAATGTTAGCTGATGACCGCTAGCAATGGTTTGCTAACTGATAGCCAGCTAACTGCCTACTAGCTATCTTCAGTAGATGGATTCCAGATCAGAAGTAAATAGAAATACTTTAGAAAAAAAGCAGATCCACGCCACATTGGGTCAGGCGGGTTGCAGGAGAGTATTTAGAAGTTGAGGTTTAAGAAAGTATTTTTAAAAGATATGCGAAGAAAAAGATGTAAAAAGATATATACAAGGGACACGGGACACGACAGGACAAAGACGTCTACACTGCTACGCCGTCTTGGAAGATTTATAACGGATTTCCTGCAATTCTACACACACTTCTCCACAGTTTTTAAATATGATATCTTAGTGAGTGTGAGTAACAAAATCAATGGGAGCGCCACGGTTGGTAATTCGACCATGACTACAAGTTTAGATAGCTGGCTAGACTAACCAATAATAACATGTCAAAAATGCTGACGAGGGCTAATTGAGTGACTCAGTGACTGACATAAAATAAACTGCTGATGCACAAAGTTGAGACCCCGTCTTTTTGCGGTGGGGTGGGGAGGGATTGATCCGCTGGCCTACAGCCAGTGGTCCATCCCTATAATAGACCCTCGACAGGAGCCAAGGCTTTAAGAACAGCAGTGCCACGGAGGTTGCTCTGTGTGTGTGAATGATGTGTGTGTGTATAGGGGTGTATGATAATGACTAACAACATTCAGGCGCTTATTTCTGTTGTGTGGTTAAAGAGCAGGGAACACAGAAGAAAATGACACAAAGGTAAAGGGAATATAGGAAAGTAAGCGCGAGTGTAGGAGGGAGAAAGGGCTAGCCAGAGTGGGAAAGAGAGGAAAGATAACGGAGAAAGCTGGCTACACGATCAGTTCAGGGTTTTTATTAACTAACTTTAAAAGGCACAGCACAAGGACATGGCTTGTAAGGCTGATAGGTAAGTTTGTGATACAAATTATGATAGGAGGTTAGTGCCAACCAAACAAAGGGCATTTCGCAATACCTGCGGAACAGGATATACAAGACAACATAGGAAGTATTCTAAGGAAAGTATAGCATCATAAACGGTCTGATTGGCAATAGACATACAGGCTAGAAAGTTAGCATTGTACAGTTCTCCATACACATAAAGGGCACTTGCTTAAGAGCGAGGGACGCACAACAAAGGACTTGGGCCGCCCCATGCCACCACACACTGAGCAAACACTACGGAAACACAAGCTACTTTATACCAGAGGGATGGTGGTTATCAGAGGGAGTTAAGGTGTGGTGACTTGGCAGGAGATGTGGGATGTCCAGAGGGTAATTGGGGAGTCGGGGCCAATGGCATGATCCTTCAGAAAAGTCCAAAGTTGACCTAGGTACTCTCTCTTTCGTTTCCTCTCTCTATCGCCTCTGTAGAGAGAGTGGGGAGGGATTCAAATCGTATTAGTCACGTGCGCCGAATACAACAGGTGTAGACCTTACACTGAAATGCTTACTTACAGGCTTTAACCAATAGTGCAAAAAAGGTATTAGGTGAACAATAGGTAAGTAAAGAAATAAAAGCAACAGTGAAAAATAACAGTAGCGAGGCTATAAAAGTAGCGAGGCTACATACAGACACCGGTTAGTCAGGCTGATTGAGGTAGTATGTACATGTAGATATGGTTAAAGTGACTGCATATATGATGAACAGAGAGTAGCAGTAGCGTAAAAGAGGGGTTGGTGGGTGGTGGAACACAATGCAGATAGCCCGGGTTAGCCATTGTGCAGGGGCACCGGTTAGTCGGGCCAATTAAGGTAGTATGTACATGAATGTGTAGTTAAAGTGACTATGCATATATGATAAACGGAGAGTAGCAGCAGCGCACAAAAACAGGTTTGGGGGGCACAATTTGCAAATAGTCCGGATAGCCATATGATTACCTGTTCAGGAGTCTTATGGCTTGGGGGTAAAAACTGTTGAGAAGCCTTTTTGTCCTAGACTTGGCACTCTGGTACCGCTTGCCATGCGGAGGTAGAGAGAACAGTCTATGGCTGGGGTCTTTGACAATTTTTAGGGCCTTCCTCTGACACCGCCTGGTGTAGAGGTCCTGGATGGCAGGCAGCTTAGCCCCAGTGATGTACTGGGCCGTACGCACAGCCCTCTGAAGTGCCTTGTGGTTGGAGGCCGAGCAATTGCCGTACCAGGCAGTGATGCAAACAGTCAGGATGCTCTCGATGTTGCAGCTGTAGAACCTTTTGAAGATCTGAGGACCCATGCCAAATCTTTTTAGTTTCCTGAGGGGGAATAGGCTTTGTCGTGCCCTCTTCATGACCGTCTTGGTGTGTTTGAACCATTCTAATTGGTTGGTGATGTGGACACCAAGGTACTTGAAGCTCTCAACCTGCTCCACTACAGCCCCGTCGATGAGAATGGGGGCGTGCTCGGTCCTCCTTTTCCTGTAATCATCTCTTTAGTCTTGGTTACGTTGAGGGATAGGCTGTTATTCTGGCACCACCCAGCCAGGTCTCTGACCTCCTCCCTATAGGCTGTCTCGTCGTTGATCAGGCCTACCACTGTTGTGTCGTCTGCAAACTTAATGATGGTGTTGGAGTCGTGCCTGGCCATGCAGTCGTGGGTGAACAGGGAGTACAGGAGAGGGACTGAGCACGCACCCCTGTGGGGCTCCAGTGTTGAGGATCAGCGTGGCAGATGTGTTGCTACCTACCCTCACCACCTGGGGGCGGCCCGTCCGGAAGTCCAGGATCCAGTTGCAGAGGGAGGTGTTTAGTCCCAGAATCCTTAGCTTATTGATGAGCTTTGTGGGTACTATGGTGTTGAATGCTGAGCTGTAGTCAGTGAACAGCATTCTCACATAGGTGTTCCTTTTGTCCAGGTGGGAAAGGGCAGTGTGGAGTGCAATAGAGATTGCATCATCTGTGGATCTGTTTGGGCGGTATGCAAATTGGAGTGGGTCTAGGGTTTCTGGGATAATGGTGTTGATGTGAGCCATTACCAGCCTTTTAAAGCACTTCATGGCTATGGACGTGAGTGATACGGGTCTGTAGTCATTTAGGCAGGTTGCCTTTGTGTTTTTGGGCACAGGGACTATGGTGGTCTGCTTGAAACATGTTGGTATTACAGACTCAATAAGGGACAGGTTGAAAATGTCAGAAAATGTCAGGGACAGGTTGAAAATGTCATGAAGACACCTGCCAGTTGGTCTGCACATGCCCGGAGCACACGTCCTGGTAATCCGTCTGGCCCCTCAGCCTTGTGAATGTTGATCTGTTTAAAGGTCTTACTCACGTCGGCTACGGAGAGCGTGATCACACAGTCGTCTGGAACAGCTGATGCTCTCATGCATGCCTCAGTGTTGCTTGCCTCGAAGTGAGCATAGAAGTGATTTAGCTCGTCTGGTTGGGGTATGTACGTACAGTCACTGTGGGGGGGGACGTCCTCGATGCACTTATTGAAAAAGCCAGTGACTGATGTGGTGTACTCCTCAATGCCATCGGAAGAATCCCGGAACATGTTCCAGTCTGTGATAGCAAAACAGTCCTGTAGCTTAGAATCTGCTTCATCTGACCACTTTGTTATAGACCGAGTCACTGGTGCTTCCTGCTTTAATTTTAGCTTGTAAGCAGGAATCATGAGGATAGAGTTGTGGTCGGATTTACCAAATGGAGGGAGAGGGAGAGCTTTGTACGCGTGTGTACGCTCCACTCTGTGTGTGGAGTACAGGTGATCTAGAAAAAATGTTCCCCTCTGGTTGCACATTTGACATGTTGATAGAAATTTGGTAGAACTGATTTGTTTCCCTGCATTAAAGTCTCTGGCCACTAGGAGCGCCGCCTCTGGGTGAGTGGTTTCCTGTTTGCTTATTTCCTTATACAGAGTACATGCTGACTGAGTGCGGTCTTAGTGCCAGCATCTGTCTGTGGTGGTAAATAAACAGCCATGAAAAGTATAGCTGAAAACTCTCTAGGCAAGTAGTGTGGCCTGCAATTTATCACAATATATTCTACTTCAGGCGAGCAAAATCTAGAGACTTCCTTAGATTTTGTGCACCAGCTGTTGTTTACAAATGTACACAGACCACCCCCCCGCCCCTCGTCTTACCGGAGTGTGCTGTTCTATCTTGCCGGTGCAGCGTATATCCCGTTAGCTGAATATCCATGTTGTCATTCAGCCACGATTCCGTGAAACATAGGATATTACAGTTTTTGATGTCCCATTGGTAGGATATTCGTGATCGTACCTTGTCTAGTCTATTGTCCAATGATTGCACGTTGGTGAGTAATATTGACAGTAATGGCAGCTTTCCCACTCGCCTCCTGCGGGACCTCACGAGGCATCCCGCTCTGTGTCCTCTGTACCTGCGTCTCCTCCTCTTGCAAAGAACGGGGATGTTGGCACTGTCAGGTGTTTGGAGAATGTCCTGTGCTTCCTGCTTGTTGAAGAAAAAATCAAAATCTAATCTGAGGTGACTGTAAAACTGCCGCCATTTCTTCCGGCGCCATTTTAACACTACCCCTCTCTCTCTCCCTCTCCCCCCCTCCCCTCTATCTCTATCTCGCTTTCCCTCTGTTTCCACAGTGGTGCGTTCTCTGAGGTGATCATGGCCAGGGAGAAGGCCACAGGGAAGATGGTTGCAGTGAAGTGCATCCCCAAGAAAGCGCTGAAGGGGAAAGAGACCAGCATTGAGAATGAAATCACCGTGCTTAGGAAGTAGGTACCGGGCGTCCTGAGGGGGATCAAAGGGGGGAGTAGTTGCTTGGTTACGGTTGCCATCCTTCCACTCCGCCATCCTCCCTTTCTCTCTTCCTTCTCGCCAGTGCTTGTTTCTCTTGCTCCTTTATCTAATGACCCTGAAGCAGCAGTGTAGTTTAACAGGTTTCACTGTTCAGGTCACCGACGTCAGCACACACACGCTCCTCCTGCCCCTCATTCACCCACCTGTCTCTCTAAACGAGGCCCGTAATTTTATCTCTTTTCCATGGTGTTTTAGTGTTCTGATCACCCACACCTTGCTGCTTGGACACCAGAGCGGTATACTACAATGCAAGCTCGATTTACTCAGGGTTTTCTTAAGCTAGCCAGCTTCAGTTAGCTTCACATTCTAGCTCAGGCTTCATCCATATTACGACGGTGGATATTGCTCGTCCGGCCTGCCACTAAGTCTCGCAGGCTTGTAACTGCGTGTGCATGTCGAACGGCGGACTCTTCATTGAGACGATACTGAAACACCAATCCATGGGCGATTCAGTGCCACATTATCATTTGTGCCGACATCAAAATGAGAAAACAGTTATCTTACAAATTCAGCAGACTATGGTGTTACTTATTGTTGATGCCGCCTTTTAGTGTGTTTTATCAATGCATAAGCACCTTTTTTCCCCACTCGGTTATCCGGAGTTGACCAAAGTTACCTCGCTAACTACTCTAAACCAGGTACGTAGTATACAGTTGAAGTCGGAAGTTTACATACACTTTGGTTTGAGTCATTAACCTGTCTAGGATGAGTGTGCCGCTAGCGGCACTCCCCCCCCACCCCCACTGAAAAACCAGTGCCGCGAAATTCAAAAAAAAAATTGAAATGTATGTAATGAAATGTAATGAAATGTAGCTCAGCTGGTCAGAAAATGTCCTTGCGCCACTTAGACAGTGATCTACTCTTATACATAAATACTCATAAACGTGACTAAAAAATATAGGGTGGACAGGGATTGATAGACAATTTAATTCTTAATACAATTGCGGAATTACATTTTTTAAATTATCCTTACTTTTCAATACAGTTTGCGCCAAGCGAAGCTACGTCAAAAAACATGGCGTCCTAAGCCACTAACATTTTTCGACAGAAACACGATTTATCATAATAAAAATGTCCTACTTTGAGCTGTTCTTCCATCAGTATCTTGGGCAAAGGATCCTTTCTTGGGAGTAATCGTCTTTTGGTGGAAAGCTGTCCTCTTGCCATGTGGAAATGCCAACTGCGTTCGGGATGAACTGAAAAGCGTGCCCAGCTATTCACAGCGTTTCAAAAATAAATGTCCCAAAATCGCACTAAACGGATATAAATTGCTATAAAACGCTTTAAATTAACTACCTTATGATGTTTTTAACTCCTATAACGAGTAAAAAGATGACCGGAGAAATATAACAGGCTAAACTAACGCTTGGAACAGGAGCGGGTCGGTGTCCTCCACGCGCGTTACGCACCAAGAAAAGACTTGCTAGCTACAGGGTTTTTTAATTTATAGTGCCTGTGAACGCGCAATCGACCCCATTGAAATCGTCATCACGTAAAGGCATCCAGGGGAAGACGTAAGCAGTGTCCGTATAGTCATAGCAATAACAGTGCCCTTTTAACTGACTCCAGAACAGTGGCCAACATTTCTGAAATCTGACTCCATGTCAGGGAAATTGCTGTAGAATGGGCTCTGTTCCACTTAGAGACAAAATTTCAACTCCTATAGAAACTATAGACTGTTTTCTATCCAATAATAATAATAATATGCATATTGTACGATCAAGAACTTTGTGGGAAGCCGTTTCAAAAATTACACGATTAGCATAAATAGTCACAACAGCGCCCCCATCCTCAACAGGTTAACTTGTTATTCAACCACTACACACATTTCTTGTTATCAAACTATAGTTTTGGCAAGTCGGTTAGGACATCTACTTTGTGCATGACACAAGTCATTTTTCCAACAACTGTTTACAGACAGATTATTTCACGTATAATTCACTGTGTCACAATTCCAGTGGGTCAGAAGTTTACATACACTAAGTTGACTGTGCCTTTAAACAGCTTGGAAAATTCCAGAAAATTATGTCATGGCTTTAGAAGCTTCTGATAGGCTAATTGACATCATTTGAGTCAATTGGAGGTGTGCCTGTGGATGTATTTCAAGGCCTACCTTCAAACTCATTGCCTCTTTGCTTGACATCATTGGAAAAGCACAATAAATCAGCCAAGACTTCAGAAGAAAATTAATTGTAGACCTCCACAAGTCTGGTTCATCCTTGGGAGCAATTTCCAAGTGCCTGAAGGTACCACGTTCATCTGTACAAACAATAGTACGCAAGTATAAACACCATGGGACCACGCAGCCGTCATACCTCTCAGGAAGGAGACGCGTTCTGTTTCCTAGAGATGAACAGACTTTGGTGTGAGAAGTGCAAATCAATCCCAGAACAACAGCAAAGGACCTTGTGAAGATGCTGGAGGAAACGGGTACAAAAGTATCTATATCCACAGTAAAACGAGTCCTATATCGACATAACCTGAAAGGCCGCTCAGCAAAACCGCCATTAAAAAGCCAGACTACGGTTTACAACTGCACATGGAGACAAAGATCGTACTTTTTAAAAAAATGTCCTTTGTTCTGATGAAAGAAAAATAGAACTGTGTAGCCATAATGACCATCGTTATGTTTGGAGGAAAAAGGGGGAGGCTTGCAAGCCAAAGGACACCATCCCAACCGTGAAGCACGGGGGTGGCAGCATCATGTTGTGAGGGTGCTTTGCTGCAGGAGGGACTGGTGCACTTCACAAAATAGATGGCATCATGAGGTAGGAACATTATGTGGATATATTGAACCAACATCTCAAGACATCAGTCAGGAAGTTAAAGCTTGGTTGCAAATGGGTCTTCCAAATGGACAATGACCCCAAGCATACTTCCAAAGTTGTGGCAAAATGGCTTAAGGACAACAAAGTAAAGGTATTGGAGTGGCCATCACAAAGCCCTGACCTCAATCCTATAGAAACTTTGTTGGCAGAACTGAAAAAGCGTGTGCGAGCAAGGAGACCTAAAAACCAGACTCAGTTACACCAGCTCTGTCAGGAGGAATGGGCTAAAATTCACCCAACTTATTGTGGGAAGCTTGTGGAAGGCTACCCAAAACGTTTGACCCAAGTTAAACAATTTAAAGGCAATGCTACCAAATACTAATTGAGTGTATGTAAACTTCTGACCCACTAGGAATGCGATGAAAGAAATAAAAGCTGAAAAATCATTCTCTCAACAATTATTCTGACATTTCACATTCTTAAAATAAAGTGGTGATACTAACTGACAGGGAATTTTTACTAGGATTAAATGTCAGGAATTGTGAAAAACTGAGTTTAAATGTATTTGGCTAAGGTGTATGTAAACTTCAGACTTCAACTGTAGGTATGGAGCCAAATACCTGTCAAAGGGTTGAACGTACATATCATTAGGATCGTAAGAAAATCTATACGTAAATTGTTAGGATCGTGAGAAAAGCCATGCGAGAAAAATAAAACGTTAACTTTTAAAATAGATCTGTAAACGTACAAAACCTTATGTTCCAACTATTAATGACTGTTTACACGTTCAATTCTTACTTTACGTCTCCCTTTACCCGGTGACAGATCTTTTTTATGCGGACAAACTTTATTAAGTAATGTACCATCTGCAAAGGACACGAACTGAACGTAGCTAGTCAAGCAAATTACAAGTCTTGAGCTTGTTTTAGAACTGCATTCAATAACTACGTTATACCAGTAGATGACGTAGTATAGGCTTGGGCCTTCAGCAAATGACTTGTGTGAGAATGATAAAGACACAGAAGAGCCTTGTCTAGAACAACCGCCTGAGCTGCAAAATAGAAAGTAAATATGATTTAGGCTAGGCCTATTCCGCTATTTAAATATGCCATGCTGTTGTGTGTTAGTTAATGGCCATCATTTATTTTTTATAGCCGCGTGGGGCTATTATGGCAATCATGTGACCTAATGAATCGCACTTTTTCCTGTATTTGGGAGAACGGACTCTAGGCCTTGTATTAGGCGTTTTGATTGTTTTATTAATGAGTTCCACTCTGTATGTAGGCTTGTTATAGAACTGTTTAGCCATAATGACCATCGTCATTATCATTATTGCGTTGCACAACCCCATCGCGCACAGGCTATATATCCATTTCAATAAACGAGACAAAACAAAATATTGATTAGATCTTGGCTGTGACCTGTCCTGAGCGAAATAGCCAAGGGGTCCCAAATGGTCAAGACCATCTATAGCCTGTTCTTATTGCGAGATCTGTTTTCCCGATCAGCCACTGCATGTGCTTCTTCAACAATTTTGTTTAACATTTAGAGGATATATTTAGAAACCTGTGAGCTCGGGTCTCTTTTTAACGGGAGCCATATAATAAAAACAGTTATAAAACACAGAGTTCTAAAATTATTCTGCAAGACACCAGTACCCAAAATGATAGCCTAAATTGCAATGCCTACAAATTGAAGGCCAATATTTTTTTGGGGGGGGATATGCCTAAATTAAACATTGAATTATTAAAGTGATGGGCTAAAGAACTTAGATAAATTTGAATACACATGTTTTTCAATCAACAAACTGGTGAGACTGTTCCATTCTCTTTGATTTAGTTCCTATTGCAACTCAAACAAATGACATACTGACTGAACTGAATGAAGGAAGAATTAGATGTTCAAATATGTTGGATTGGCGAGTTGCACGCATCATGCATGCTCTGCGCTTTATTTGGCTAGTAGGCAAATAGTCCCACATTAGGGTATAATGACTCTATGACTGCATGCCTCCAGAAGGGCATCTTCTGAGGCTGAGGGGTGCTTTTCTGAAGGCGAATGGTGCTGTGGGGCTGCATGGAGATCACCAGCTCTTCAACTGGGCAGCAGTGTCGTGATGGAGGGAATATCCTATAAATCAAATCCAAATTGTATTGGTCACATACACGTGTTTAACAGATGTTATTGCGGGTGTAGCGAAATGCTTGTGTTTCTAGTTCCAACAGTGCAATAATGTTTAACAAGTAATATCTAACAATTTCACAACAATACACACAAATCTAAAGGAATGGAATTAAGAATATATAAATATTTGGACAAGCAATGTCAGAGCGGCATAGACAAAGATACAGTATATACAAATTAGATGAGTAATGCAAAATATGTAAACGTTATTAAAGTGACTAGTGTTCCAATATTAAAGTGGCCAGTGATTTCAAGTCTATGGATATAGGGCAGCAGCCTCTGTGCTAGTGATGGCTATTTAACAGTGATGGCCTTGAGATGGAAGCTGTTTTTCAGTCTTTTGGTCCCAACCTGTACTGACCTCACCTTCTGGATGATAGCGGGGTGAACAGGAAGTGGCTCGGGTGGTTGTTGTCCTTAATGATCTTTTTGCCCTTCCTGTGACATCGGGTGCTGTAGGGTGCTGTCCTGGAGGGCAGGTAGTTTTCCCCCGGTGATGTGTTTGGAGAGCGCTGCGGTTGCGGGCGGTGCAGTTGCCGTACCAGGAGGTGATAAAGCCCGACAGGATGCTCTCAATTGTACATCTATGAGGGTTTTAGGTGCTATGCCAAATTTCTTCAGCCTACTGAGGTGGAAGAGGCGCTGTTGTGCCTTCTTCACTACACTGTCTGTGTGAGTGGACCATTTCAGTGGGTCAGTGATGTGTACGCCGCTGAAGCTTTCTACCTTCTCCACTGCGGTCCCTTCGATGACAATAGGGGGGTGTTCCCTCTGCTGTTTCCTGAAGTCCACGATCAGCTCCTTTGTTTTGGTGATGTTGAGTGAAAGGTTATTTTCCTGGCACCACACTCCCAGAGCCCTCACCTCCTCCCTGTAGCCTGTCTCGTCATTGTTGGTAATCAGGCCTATTGTTGTCATCTGCAAACTTGATGATTGAGTTGAAGGCTTGCGTGGCCACGCAGTCATGGCTGAACAAGGAGTACAGGAGGGGCTGAGCACGCACCCTTGTGGGGCACCAATGTTGAGAATCAGCGAAGTGGAGCTTTGTTTCCTACTTTCACCTCCTGGGGGTGGCCCGTTAGGAAGTCCAGGACCCATTTGCACTGGGTGGGGTTCAGACCCAGGTCCTCGAGCTAAATGATGAGCTTGGAGGGTACTATGGTGTTGAATGCTGAGCTATTGTCAATGAACAGCATTCTTACATAGGTATTCCTCTTGTACAGATGGGATAGGGCACTGTGCAGTGTGATGGTGATTGCATCATCTGTGGATCTATTGGGGTGGTAAGCAAACAAATTTAAATGGGTCTAGGGTGTCAGGTACGGTAGAGGTCATATGATCCTTGACTAGTCTCTCAAAGCACTTCATGATGACAGAAGTGAGTGCTATGGGGCAATAGTAATTTAGTTCAGTTACCTTAGCTTTCTTGGGTACAGAAACAATGGTGACCATCTTGAAGCATGTGTGGACAGCAGACTGGGATAAGGAGAGATTGAATATGTCTGTAACCACTCCAGCCAGCTGGTCTGCACATTCTCTGAGGAAGCGACTAGGGATGCCGTCTGGGCCGGCAGCCTTGCGAGGGTTAACACGCTTAAATGTCTTGCTCACATCAGCCACGGAGGAGGAGAGCCCACAGTCCTTGGTAGCAGGCCGCGTCTGTGGCACTGTGTTATCCTCACAGCGGGCGAAGAAGGTGTTTAACTTGTCTGGAAGCAAGACGTCGGTGTCCGTGACGTGGCTGGTTTTCCTTTTGTATTTCATTACTATCTGTAGACCCTGCCATATACGTCTCGTATCTGAGCCGTTGAATTGCGACTCCACTTTGTCACTATACTGACATTTTGCCTGTTTGATTGTCTTACAGAGGGAATAACTACACCGTTTGTATTCGGCCATATTCCCAGTCAGTTTTTCGCGAATGCTGCCATATATCCACGGTTTTGGTTAGGGTAGGTTTTAATAGTCACGGTGGGTACAACATCTCCTATACACTTCCTGATAAACTCAGTCACCGTATCAGTGTATTCGTCAATGTTGTTCTCGGAGGCTACCTGCAACATATCCCAGTCCGCGTGATCAAAACTATCTTGAAGAGTGGATTCCGATTGGTCAGACCAGCATTGAATAGTCTTAGCACGGGTAATTCCTGTTTGAGTTTCTGCCTATAGGAAGGGAGCAACCAAATGTTAATTTCAAAGTCTATATGTTCATGACTCGATTCATATAAATCTTGTGAAATTATTAGAAATTCATATTAACCCCTCCTACAGAATATGCATTGCCATGATTTTGAGTGATTTAAATAAACGTGTCATATTTCTTCTCGAATCTGTAGGACATAAAACAATTTAGAGGTAAGATGATATCGATTTTGAGACATGACATGTAGTGTTTTCATATTTTAGTACTGTATGCACTTTTCAGAATGATTTTAAAATTCCTGTTTTTCGAACATTTTTGAGCGCATACTAAGCTTTCTATTTTCAAAGCCTTTCGCATTGACTTCAGCTCGTGTCACGCAGATTTTGCCTTTGGCGACCCGCGGAAACAAATTTCAAGACAACGGCCACAAAATGTAAAATCGACTGAAGTTGTTACGAGAAACCTGCACCGCTATCAACAGAGCTTGTTGCTTATTATGGGATGTATTAGGTTACGAAATCCAACTTTTTTATATATAATGTTAATTATATGTTAGAGAAAGACCCCAATCAACGACTCAGAACATAAATTATCATATTTGTCTCGGGGAAAGTTTGAAATTTGTGAAATTTCATCACTAAGTCCATTTTTTACCCACTATGGACAGAGTGGGTGGACACCCTATGATTAGTTAGAACTCTGAGCAGAGGGACTTTCTTTCTGTGTGTCTCAAATAGCACCCTATTCCCTATGTAGCTCAATGGGCTCTGGTCAAAAGTAGGGCACCATATGGGGAATAGGGTGCGATTTGGGATTCAGACATTTCTCCTTGCTGCTGGTTGAAACACTGAAGTAGAGGTTTCAACAAGCTCATTGTCTGCCTTGTCACCAGACACACAACCACTCACACACACACACACGCTTTTCGCCCACACATATTTTTTCTATGGCCTATTGAGAACAGAAAGAAAATTGAAAACACTTGATGATTCAAAGCAATTTAACATGAAAAGAGCTGCGTTTCAAATGGACTCTGGTCAAAAGTAGTGCACTATAGGGAATATGGTGCTGTTTGGGACTGACATTGCTTTGTTGTGATGAATGTAATGAATAAAGGTATTTGGTGAGGAAGTTGTTCTTTATTGTGCTGTGCATTGAAATGATCAGAGGTTAGTAGAACAGTAAGTCAATTACATATACTCTTTTCAGGATAAAACATGAGAACATTGTGGCTTTGGAGGACATCTATGAGAGCTCCAACCACCTATACCTCATCATGCAGTTGTGAGTACAGTACCTCAACCACCATTTTGTCTGTCTGCGTCTTGTATACGTCTGTCCGTCTTTCTGATAATGCAGGACCGGTGTTCATGTTTCTATAAGAGGTGTCTGTACACGCGCCGTAGAAAATGAGATGTGCCGGTACTCCGTGTCCGTGTGAACACGGGTCCAAATCAATCACTGGGATAACGTAGCGCGCTTTGCTGCAGTAAGGGTTCAAGGGCCATCGAGGTGCATTTGGCCTTGCCTATACAAAAGCAGCCTGTATGGATGCAAGCATTCCCAAAAGAGTTGCGTCTATGCTTCTTTTGTGTCATGGTTGTGACACTGTAGCAGACACAGTCTGGCAAAAGACTCATTCAAAAAGAGTCTCTAGGGTCAGTTTCCCAGGCATGGATTTAACCTTGACTGATTTTAAGAAAGGCATGATCAATGGAGAATCTCTATTGAAAATGCCTTTTAATTCGGGACTAAGATGAAGTGTCTGAAAACGTTGAAAGAAAAGTTAAAAGCTGCACACGCAGCTCCGACGCAATCATTTATTCACCAACATTTCGTCACGAAGCTTCATTCGGGTTACGTGGGTTTTAAGTATCTGGGAAACCAGCCCTACGTGAGGGTTAGGTTAATTCAGCCCTCAATCTCCTCAGAGTATCTGGGCGGAAGCTTGTTTGACTGCATCGTAAAGGGTTAGGGTTGTGGTCGAGGCGAGGGTTGAACCAGGAACTGCACATGAAGCCAGGGTTATGGTTAGGGTTGAAGTTGAACCCGGATATAGACATGAAGCTAGGGTTACGGTCGGGTTAGATTTGACTAAACCTCTGTCTCTGTCTCAGGGTGTCTGGTGGTGAGTTGTTTGACCGCATCGTAGAGAAGGGTTTCTACACCGAGATGGACGCCAGCAGGCTCATTAAACAGGTGCTTGACGCTGTCAACTACCTCCATGCTATGGGCATCGTACACAGAGACCTCAAGGTACTGAGTGAGACACACACATACACGGAGCTCAAATCTCTTATTTCCCAATATTGATTGTTTCTTTTTCCCTCAGCCAGAGAACCTGCTTTACTACAACCCCCATGATGAGGCCAAGATCATGATCAGTGACTTTGGTCTGTCTAAGATGGAGGGGACAGGAGACGTGATGGCCACTGCCTGTGGGACGCCAGGATATGTGGGTGAGGCTGTTCTCTCTACCCTCTGGGCTGTTAGGATCCATATTAGCTACTGCCAAAGCAGCTGCTACTCTTCCTGGGGTCCACACCAAACACGAAACATGACCTAATACATAATGTGAATAGACAAGTACATCACAAAGACAAAACGACATAAATGCAACAAAAAAAAGTATACATGCTTTCATTTATGCCTTCATAATCATGTGGTTCCTCGACGCTACTGAATGCAAGTGCAACACACACAAAAGGAAATGGAAATGCAATAACAAGCAGGTGCGTCGCAAATAGGATGACGCTTCACTAAGTTCCCCTGACGTGAATATAGCTACCTTGTTTTGCTAAATTCCCCTGGTGAGAATAAAGCTACCTTGTTTCTATAGTTACCGCCCGTAAATGGGTATGCTGTAGTAGAGTATAGACTTTTCTTTTTACGGTTACCACCCACGATGGGTTTCATGGGGTAACATGTCACCTCTTAAACTTGTAGACCTTTTGTTACAGTCACCACCCGCTATGGGTTTCATGAGGTAAAATGCAACATTCGTGAACATGAAATAACCAGGCCTTGAACCTTGAGCCTTGTTACAGTCTATCGCCCTTAACGGGTTAGTTGCGATGTAGTGTTACGTGTGACAGTACGACCCGCTATGGGTTTCATTAGGTCGAATGGAGGGAAGACATGACATAAGGAAGTCCGCAGTGGTGACATAATCTAAACATATCTCTACTTCTGGGTTAACCTAAAGATAATTCACCTGATTTGACCGGAGGAAACCTCACCCAAACAAAATGAATAGGAGTTTTGGATATACAGTGGTGAAGTAGTGGGGCGGTTTCTGAAAAACACTCCATAAGAACATATGGCAACAGAGCTTTGGTCCTCCCTTCTATTGTGTCCTTGTTTACTTAGGGGTTCATGTGGAAGAAGCCTTATTTCCTATTTACAACAGTATGTTTGGAACATACTTTGCTAGTGTCAGTTCAAGCGCCACACAGGGATTGTTATGCAAGGCCTCCATGTTCTAAATCTCCCTCTGAACCGTATGATGTTCCCCACAGCCCCAGAGGTTCTGGCCCAGAAGCCCTACAGCAAAGCAGTGGACTGCTGGTCGATCGGAGTCATCGCTTACATTCTGTAAGTACCGCCATAACAACGTTTTTTTTTGTGTCGCTGGCCTAGGCACAATACCCCATAATGTCAAAGTGAAATGATGTGTTTAGATATTTTTTTACAAATGAATGAAAAGCTGAAATGTCTTGTCGATATGTGTTCAACCCCTTTGTTAAGGCGAGCCTAAATAAATTCAGGCGTAAAAATGTGTTTAAAAAGTCACATAATAAGTTGCGTGGACTCACTCTGTGTGCAATAAGAGTGTTTGACATGACTTTTGAAGGACTACCTCATCTCTATACCCCACACATACAATTATCTGTAAGGTCGTTGCAAGTGCATTTCAGACACTGATTCAACCACAAAGACCAGAGAGGTAAAACAATTACGGAGTTGAATGGCTGTGATAGTAGAGAACTGCGGATGGATGACAGTGGAAAAGTGGAAAAAGAAGGAATCCTGTACAGAATAACAAATATTCCAAAACATGCATCCTGTTTGCAATGAAGCATTAAAGTAAAACTGCAGCAAAGAAATGAACTTCATGTCCTGAATACAAAGCGTTATGTTTGGGGTGAATCCAACAAAACACGTCACCGAGTACCACTCTTCAACAGACACTGGGAGTCCACTTCACCTTTCAGCAGGACAGTAACCCAAAACACAAGGCCAAATCTACACTGGAGTTGCTTACCAAGATGACGTTGAATGTTCTTGAGTGGCTTAGTTACATTTTTGACCTAAAACATCTTGAAAATATATGGCAAGACTTCCAAATGGCTGTCTAGCAAGGATCAACAACCAGCTTGACAGAGCTTAAATATTTTTTTTAAGAATAATGTGCAAATATTGTACAATCCAGGTGTTCAAAGCTCTTAGAGACTCACCCAGAAAGACTCACAGCTGTATTCACTGCCAAAGGTGATTCTAACATGTATTGGCTACACGGTGTGAATACTTATGTAAATGTAAGGAAATTAATATTTGATCAATTTTTGAGTTCAGGCTGTAACGCAACACAATGTGGAATAAGTCAAGGGGTATGAGTACTTTCTGAAGGCACTGTATAATTGCTATGTTATCTGTCCCCAAGGTTGTGTGGTTACCCTCCATTCTATGACGAGAATGACTCAAAGTTGTTTGAGCAGATACTCAAGGCAGACTATGAGTTTGATGCACCCTATTGGGATGATATATCGGATTCAGGTGAGCTGTGTGTGTTTGCATCTGTTTGCGTGCACATTTTAGTCATTTTGCCGACGCTCTTAAAGTACTTAAAGTAGTGAGTGCATACATTTTCATACTTGTCCCCTGTGGGGATTGAACCCACCATACTGGCATTGCAAGGACCATGTTGAAGATAAGAATAGTAAACCAACTAAAATTCAGTGAAGTGAGGACATTTTGCCGGTCCTCACTTGTAAAATTGAGATTTTACGGTTAGGGTCAGGGTAAGAACTAGGTTAAGGGGTTAGGGAAAATAAGATTTTGAATGGGAATCAATTGTTGGTCCCCAAAAAGTCCACACAAGTATAGTAAGACATAGCTGGGCTTGTATATGAGAGTGTGTGCACGTATACAATTGTTTGTGTGCAATGCAATCTTGAATTAATGGCACATGGTATACAGTCCCACGAGTGAGATTGTGTGTATCTTCCTCTCTTCCACATATAGCCAAAGAGTTCATCAGCTCTCTGATGGAGAAGGATCCAGAGAAGAGATTCACCTGTGACCAGGCTCTAGCCCACCCCTGGTGAGTGTCTGTCTGCCGCCATTCTGACTGAGCACCGTCATACAGCTGCTGGTCCCAATTTACTCCATACCCCTTTCTCTTGGCCCTAACCCTTTGATGTGTGCAGATCTGAAGGGTCTGGGTAGGTAGAGCCCGTTAAAGCTTCCTCATATCTCTTCCACCTTACCCATCTGTAAACATCAATGTGTTAGGAACAATGGGAAGGGGTGGTAAATGAATTGGGACCAAACAATCAAAGGGAACAATGCACCGTGGTGAAAGCTGACGCAGATAGAGGATGTCTGGATGATGCAGGTGTTACTTAGAGCAGTGCCGTGCGTGTCCTCCCACTGTCATCTGTCACCATGACTCCCTCCCCGCCTCCTAAACTCTCTCCTCTGCTGGTCTGAGACTGGGGGGGAGACTGCCTAGGGTTGGGGAGACAGAGACGCAAAATAAACAAAATTGCAACCATCGAAAGCCACCAGGTTATTACCAGCTGATGTCTCATTAAACCATCAATACGTGCTAAAATCACACACACAGCTGATCTCAACTGCAACCAACATTGGCCAGCGATTTTTACCGCTCCCTAACGGGGATGTCGAGGTTGTCTTTTAGTCATGATTACATTTCCAATACAATTTTGCCCTCTGGTTGGTATTATCATTGGAACAACTTAGTCCTACTTTATGAGCAGACTAAGGGTGAGTTCTATATTTGACAATCATTCCGTACATCTGATTTAAAGCATTACCTCCTTTACCACGGAAAATCTACTATGACCGTTTACCCGACACTGTGTATGAAATGGAAAACTAATGTTGACGGTGTAGCCTACTCAGTATTTATATAGTCCATTAAATACAACTGTCTTTCAAATAAAATAGTCTGATATGGTCAATTCTTATCAAGATTGGAGGTAAAATATCCCTGGACCGTCCTTATTTGAAATTTGTAACTAAATCAAGTAAATTGAAGGGGAAAAAAGATATTTTCAAAGGAAAATGTAGTCTAAAGTTAATTCGATTGGCATATATTATATTGTTTTGCCATTTAAGGTGAAATGTTTGAATGAAATAAGGCCTACTACAAGTGTTTTCACATTCGTCAGCCTTACGTTTTCCAATGCTCCTGATAGGTCGATATTTGAAACGGAGAATCTAGACTAGCTGTCTGGTATCATAATCACTTCATACGGTAACAACGAGAGATCAACTGATCTGCTGGTTTTTCCTTAGTGGGTTTTTTGTTGCAATCAAGCTTAGTTTAGCCCGCAGGGGCATGTAATCTCATGTTAGTAACATTTTAAGAAATCCAGCGGTAACCTGCAGGAGCAGGTTAAATTACGCCTGTCCGTTGCAATCGAGACATTGCGTCTTGGGCCTATTGTGGCTTGGGCAGGTGGCTTGGTAGAGTTTATATAGACTCACAAAGGGTGGTTGTAACAGGTGGGTATTATATCACGTGAGACCGGTCAGTAGACATCCTATCGCCAGCTTGGATAGGATGTGTACCCAGGCCAGGATTTTTGTGTACCCAGGCCAGGATTTTTGTGTACCCAGGCCAGGATTTTTGTGTACCCAGGCCAGGATTTTTGTGTACCCAGGCCAGGATTTTTGTGTACCCAGGCCAGGATTTTTGTGTACCCAGGCCAGGATTTTTGTGTACCCAGGCCAGGATTTTTGTGTACCCAGGCCAGGATTTTTGTGTACCCAGGCCAGGATTTTTGTGTACCCAGGCCAGGATTTTTGTGTACCCAGGCCAGGATTTTTGTGTACCCAGGCCAGGATTTTTGTGTACCCAGGCCAGGATTTTTGTGTACCCAGGCCAGGATTTTTGTGTACCCAGGCCAGGATTTTTGTGTACCCAGGCCAGGATTTTTTGTGTACCCAGGCCAGGATTTTTTGTGTACCCAGGCCAGGATTTTTTGTGTACCCAGGCCAGGATTTTTGTGTACCCAGGCCAGGATTTTTAACCATGTTAAAAGAAAAACATCTGCACACTACATGTTCTTTATCAATACTTTTGAACCAATAAACAGACTTTGTATTTCAGGATTGCTGGGGACACGGCTCTCTGCAAGAACATCCATGAATCAGTCAGTCGGCAGATGAGGAAGAATTTTGCCAAAAGCAAATGGAGGGTGGGTACACAATGTACTCTTCTCTCTTTTTTTTGTGGGGGGGGGGGGGGTTGTCACCTCCTGTGGCCCATCCCACATGAAATGTGTATACACATTAATATTAAACATCCAAGCATGCAAAAAGTACCAATTTACAATGTACACATTTTAAATTGTGTCCAACATAAACATGTTTACTGTAATTTAGTTACCCTTCCTCTTTTGCATGCCTGTTCTCGCTATCTCTCCTTACCTGCCTCCTCTCCCTCCTTCTCTCTCTCTCTCTGTTTCCTCCACAGCAAGCGTTTAACGCCACGGCAGTGATCCGTCATATGAGGCGCTTGCAGCTGGGCAGTAGTCTGAACAGTAGCTTTGGCAGCAGTATGAGCTTTGACCAACAGGGACCGAACTCTATGCTGGCCAAGAGCATGTCTGTAGACTGTGCCACCCTCTCACGCAAAGACGGTGACTGAATGACGCCTTTACGTTACTTTACCGGTTTAGTCTGGTATTTTGGATCTATCAAGCCTGTTACTTTTTAATCGATTGGTTCCCATTGACTTATATTGTAGTGCAATTCCATAAGGATCATTTACTCCAATTCTGTTTCAGTAATGATTTTCTATTAAGTGTAGGCTTCAGTGATTCTAGTGATCTTCTCTCTTCAGGTCCTCCACAACCTCTGCCCAGTCTGCCTCTCTCCACTGCAGCCTGCAGTGCCCCTGCCAGCATCAGAGGGGAACCGCAGGCAGAACTACAGGTTGTGGCTACAGCTGCAGCGGTGGAGCCACCCCGGCCACGCCCATCCACAGTCTCCACCATCCACATGGGGACTAAATGACGTCAGGTTCCGCGGGAGGTCAGTTGGGAGACCACAGAGCTTTGAGTTGGGATTCTAATTCAGCCCCTCAGAATTCCAGAATTTCTCTCCTAGTCTGCCCATCCCGCTCATTATCAGCTGTTGGGATTGAGGACTTGAGGACCCCTTCTATTTACCATGATTCAGCACTTACTGCGTTCTCAGGGCAGCACTCTGTCTGTACCCAACCACAGTAAGTGTATTCAGAGATGTGAAATCAAATGAAGAGTGCTCACAGGATTTCCTATTCTATCAAACAGACAATCATATCTGTTCTACATGATACATTCCTATTTGAACATTCTACTTCCTAACGGACCACAGGTCTGATGGTGAAGAGATGAGGAGGACCACTGTCTCTCTCTCTGTCTACTGACCAGAGGGTTTAATTTTTCTTCGGGCTAGTGGCGCCAGTTTCCCAGTGTTTGAATTGGGTTGGTGCACTCGGTACAGAGTAATTGCAACACAAAATGTTCACTCTAAAATATGAACACGGACATTAAAATATTGTACTGTAAAATGAAAATGAGCCTGGCTCCTGAAATGAATACCGGCTACTTTGTCATTCCGCTTCAAGCACTGCCGTGTTGTAAGACTGTCCTCCAGAAGACAAGAAGACCTGTTTTGTATGGGACATTGGTGGTGTTATGAGGCCACACTATGCTAGGTTGAAGATGGAGAAGGTTAAGACGACGTAATAATTTCGTGCAGATGCGTTCGAATATAAACAAATTCATTGGACCAGCGCTGGAGCGAAAATGACTGGGAGTGAACGTTAGCAGTACGGAACGTTTGCAGTCAAAGTGGAAAATAAACACAATCGTTGGGAATTTCTGTTACCTACTCAGCCAACAAATAACCTAACTGTTTTACTGTCATTCTATTCGTTTAAACGTTTTTCAAATGAGCTACAGACACTTTACTACTTGATTTCCCAACCGCTGGTCACGTTTTCATCTCCTGTAAAATCAGCAACAGCGCTGGTCCAATGAATGTGTTTATTTTCTAAATGCCGCCGCATGGAATTATTCCGTTTTCTTATCCTCTGTTTTTTTTTGGGGGGGGGGGACCTAAACACTATGGGAACTCACCATGTTTTTATTAGTCTGTTATCTAGACTGCTGTAACTCTGAGACTGTGAGTGTCAGGGGCATAACGCCCTCTATGCCTTGTGTTCAAAATTGCACCCTGAAACTGTGGGGAACCCGTTGTGTGGAGTTCGTTTTATGAAACTGAAACAGCATTCAAGGCTAAAATAGTGGTGACTTATTATCCTCATTTCTAGTTTGAATTTTTAGCTGCAGTAAATCGCTGGTTCATTATTCCCAACTGTAGGGCATAGCGGTTATATATATATATATATATATATATATATATATATATATATATATATATATATATATATATATATATATATATATTTGCTTTATGTTTTCTGGATATAAAATGACAGAGAAACACATCTATGTTCAGAATCATGCACACACCTGTGAATGAAGTGCTTCAGTAGTGTGAGACAACTGGCAAGAACAGGTTTGATGGTTGTGACGATGGTTGTGATGATGGTTGTGATGATGGTTGTGACGATGGTTGTGATGATGGTTGTGATGATGGTTGTGATGATGGTTGTGATGATGGTTGTGATGATGGTTGTGACGATGGTTGTGATGATGGTTGTGATGATGGTTGTGACGATGGTTGTGACGATGGTTGTGATGATGGTTGTGACGATGGTTGTGACGATGGTTGTGACGATGGTTGTGATGATGGTTGTGATGATGGTTGTGACGATGGTTGTGACGATGGTTGTGATGATGGTTGTGACGATGGTTGTGACGATGGTTGTGACGATGGTTGTGACGATGGTTGTGACGATGGTTGTGACGATGGTTGTGACGATAATGAGGGACGGGACAGTTATGCATTCATTGTACTCCTTTCCCGATTTGAAAGGTATTGAATTGTTTATTTTCTTATTCTGACTCTTGTAAGAACTTTACTTGCAAAGAAAAATGTGTAAATGTGCGACTAGACTTTTACGTTGTAATGTATAAACGGTCAAGTATGTCGTCGGTAATAGGGTTCAAATGTATAGTTGTTACTTCTGAATAATTGTGATGTAACTGTGATGCCATCCTTAGCATAAGGATGCAGTGTGTAACATAGCTTTGTGGCCTGTTCTCAGGGAGATATTTGACAATTTGATGAAATGAAACCCCAGTTATGATGCTGAGGTTGATGATGATGATGATGATGATGCATGTATTGACTAAAGCAGGCTTTGCATATTCTTACGTGCCATCAGGACAGTTCAGCTCATAATTAAATTTTTCAGTGGGGATGAACCTTACATGGAATGGACAGTTTGATATATCCCATTTTTGGGATGAGACTGAAATGATGCGTATTATAACAATGACCACTGCAATAGAGTTAAATTTAAACACATATGACAAACTAAGAAATTTAGATTGAAGTAATTTGATAATCAGTGCGTGCCATTCCAGAATAATTTTGTAGAAGCCTGATTAGTATAGCCAACTTTAGTTAGCTGTGCTGCTTTGCTTCCCCCCAGGCGCTGGCTGTTCCCAGAAGTGCTCACACACTGTTTGGTCAGTGTACTTTCATACCCGTCCTTTGAATTTAGCAGCCAGTTGCTGTCTCTCTCACTGTCCTCACTCTCTGTCTTCGCTCCTCTCTCCCAAATCGAATGATCTTCACGCTGCAAGGAGGAGGGAAATCCGTCTAGCAAGCTTTTTACCTGTGATACCACTGCTTAGTATTTCACTGTTCAACATGGATGGAACCAGGCTTGATGTCAATTTCATTTCAATTCAGGAGTTTCAGTTTACTTTCTGAATTGACTTTATTTAAATGGTATTGACCCCAACCCTGGATGCAACTTAAAAGCTTGAAATTAGTCAGTTTCGATGTTGAGCACAATGTCACTTTGGATTGTAGGTCTCAATGTGCAATGTTGATGTAAAGGACTTGAAAAACTACTTCTCAGGGGCAGTAAACTATGAGTATAGATATATGTTCATAAAGATGTAGATCCTCTTGTCCTTTTTAGATATAAATCTCAGTAACCATATTTGCTTGGATTGTAGTGTTTATTGATTTTCTACGTTACAAATACTGTATGTTCTCGT